>NC_090925.1:971199982-971512196 GCF_040938575.1 Ambystoma mexicanum | reverse complement strand
TGTGAGAAGGTTCTGGGTAGGTGGGTGCATGTCTTTGTGGTGAATGTAGTGTGTTAGGAATGTGAGAGGAGATGCTGTGGGATGTTTTTACCCATGCATCCAAGCCCTACAATAAAACTGTGCAGTACTGGCATGGAAAACATTATGATGGCCAGAACTCCCCAGAGAGTGCACAGGGAAAACATGAAGAATAGGCTGCCACCCATTTTTGCCTATGTTGTGAGCACAGGAGGGCACTGCCTAAAACCACCAGTGGGCTACACACACAGTAGCCTGAAACCATTGGGAATGGCAATGCTGATTGCCAAAAAAGCAACTCAGAACTGTGGGGAATTCATTTTCTTAATCCCAAAAATGGTTGCATTACCAGTACTCACCACTATCAGAAAGCCGGCGTTTAAAACCACCAGACTTTTGTGGAAAACTGAACAAACGAAACAAAACCAGACCAAGGAAAGACTTGCTAAGAGGTGGATACAATGTAAAACTATATTCTGAAATGACTTGAAGGAAGTAATTATTTTATGTATATGTTAAAATTGTCAGTTTGATTTGAATGTAGAAAACTGGGAACAAAAAGTGACATTTAGCTGAAACCTGGCTTAATGAAACTGGATTCTGCCTGACAACTACCCCCGACAGGAGTTGAAACCTGCTCAGCCACTCTTCCCCTTGCCAAAAGGAGTTGTCACCTCTCTGATTAGATTAGGGGTGGAGCAGCTGGGGACTACAGGGAGTTGAACAAAGGCCTGTCCTGGACTCAGGCAAATGTTATATTTGGGGGGCCGTAAAGTGGCTTCCTCTCAGGGGAAACTGGGAGGGGCAGTGCCTCTGCTAGCAGCTGAGCTTGGGGGAAGTGGATAAACCAGTTTTTCCACCCTGTGATGTGGGAAGCCACACCCCTTTTTGACCAGGGCATAATTTTAAAAAGATAGATAACTCATAGTGCAGACTTGTCAGAATTATATAAGTAATATCATTATTTTTGTGATTTTTCTGTGAACATTTTGAGAGGCGTTAGGACCCTGTGGTGTATTCTGAGGGGTTGCTAGAGGAAAATAGGGTCTCACTCCAAATGTCTGCATGTTAAAAATCTGACACTTCATCAATTAATGTCCATACTCCTTGCGCACATGTGTGTAATTTTGGGTAAATGTCCGATATTGCAAAACCAGTTAAACAGTGCAAAATGTTGTCATTTTTGAATGCAAGCCCCCAGGAAGATCAGAGGCGGACAAGCATGGACCATAAGGAATATATAATGTGCACATGTAATTTCAACAAAGTGTATATCTGGGAAGGATGTATTTGAATCAAATATAGATTTGTGGGCAAACTGACCAGGGGAGGATCCTCTGACCCATAAACAGACTTCATCATGCTGACAATCCATTTCCTTCCCCCAATCATGGGAGAGGGGAGAATTGGGCCAATGACAAGTAGAGAGGGGCAGGCTTAGCTAGGCCCAGGCACACACCCATTTTCAAAACACATAAAAAGAGACTACTGGGACAGGTAGAGACATTCAATTCCATTTGCTGCGGAGCATGCTTACCGACGACTTCACATCCAGAGATCCAGACTTCAAATCCATCAATCTCCAAAGACCAGAACTTTACTTCAGAACTTAAAGCAAGGGCCTAAACCCACAAACTGAGAACTCTTCTCAGCAGGCCTCAGCAACCTTAAAATCATTTGCGAACTATTCCACAGCCGGGCGAGCTGTTTGAATTCTTTTGCCAAGAACAATTGCCAGAGACCAGACCAGAGATCCAGAGTGACCCAGACCTCTGTGAGCAGAACCAGAGAGCTGACCCAGATCACTGTGAAGTGCCGAGACCAGAACCGGAGTCCAGTCCAAAACCTCACCAGATCCGTGGCGAGGCCTATTTCAAATTTATATTGTGAGTACCTAGCAGAACTGTGCAGAACCAATCTCTTAGTTAAAATAAACTAATCCAAACTATTTTAACCTAAGTAGAACAACCTCCTAGAAATAATGTCATCTGTCATTTTTAAAGCTGCACAACTGTCACCTGTCAATTCTGCAGCTGCAAGCTGTCACCTGTCATTTTGAGTTTTACTTTAAATCCGAAAAACAACCTTTACAAAATCGTTCATATCTCTGGAACCGTTTGTCCTAGGAACTTGGTTTAACTTTCCCCTGAAAGCTTAGAATCCCAGCTTTCCAACGAACCGACTTGCTACTTGCTACCTTATACTTTTGCCGTAATCGCGGTTCACGCACTCGCGAATGTTGCCCCGATTTGAGATTTGGCCTGATTTCTTTACCTGTAAAAAGATAGCAGCTTTTTGCTTTCCTTTGCTAAAAATGTGTTTGCCTCTTTATAACCATCCCTGAATCATTGCTAAAGTGAGCCTGAGCTCATCCCAAGTATCTCTCACTCACCCTGAACCTCCTAAAGGGAATTAAAAGCATTTTCAGCATATTTCTCACTTCATTGCCACCACATTCAAAGCACTTGGGCCTGTGTTTTAAAACTCATACCTGTTTTCTCTAAGCTTGCTGGGGTGGGAATTGAATTTCGTATTGTCTTTGATTGCATTCCTGAGAATTGTGTGCTCCTCTTTCCATCTCCTTCCATTTCTTACATTGCATAGGGGAGGGGGGTGAATTGCCAGAGAAAAAGTGATTATCTTATCTTTTGCTAAAATCATATCAAGTATTTCGGTACCGCATTTTATTCATCATTGCTTTTCCCTTGAAATCATAAAAGTATTTTTGCTACTTTATCCATCCTACACCAACTCCTCATTGATTATAAAGAAGTGTGCTAGTGTCAGATTACCCATTGTTGATTAACATTATATTTATAAGGGCGATATCGATTATTAATTTATTATAAAAGCGTGGTATCTATATTTTGTTTTATTTCTCAAATAAACCTTTTAAACTTGCAAAACAGAACTACTTCTTGGCTCAGTGGGGTCAGGGGGATTCTAAGAGAGGGGTGTTATATAAGGGTAGTCATACAGAACTCATGAACTGGACATAAAGATATATCAATAAGGGTTTCCATTCAGTATCCCAGACTAGGCATTGACTTAGCTGTAGTGTTCAATTGAATCATCTTACAATGTATGGGTGAATGAAAGGGGATGCATGCATGTGTGTGTGTGTGTGTCTGTGTGTGTGTAAGCCCCTCGGAGACTGGTGATCACTATAGCATGTTTGACTCATCCTTTATTGACTTTGCATGTTTTACTGGTATTTTTGTCCAAAGCCAAGTTCATCATTACGTTCCTGGCTAGACTGGCATTTTGGTATAGCCAGTCTAGCCATTGTTTACAGTGGTATGGCATTTATTACTCATCATCTTTAATAAAGCAAGCATGATAAGTAGTATTACCTCGCTAGACTGGCGTTTTGATGTAGCAGCCTGTATATTTCTTACTGTAGCATGACCTTTTATTAACTGAGGATCTATGATGAAGCAAGGATGATAAGTGTTATTATGGGTCTAGACTGGCTTACATTGCAACCAGTTGGGACATTGTGGCATGTCACTTTTAATGGCCAAACCAACGATAGAATTTTCTTAAATAGTAGTACTGGCAGATATTGGCAGTGCCAGATTGGTGCCTATTGCAAGTAATTATACTGTAAAAAATATCTCAGAGCGAACATGAGTATGTTCTTATATGGGAATGCTAGCATATGTTGGTGGAGCCAGCATGTAAATGTATGGGTACATCCAGCATGAAAATTATTTTTATACTGGCATACATCAAGCGACCGGCATGCCAATGCATTGGTTAATGCTCTTGTGCACTTTTGGTGACTTGCATCTATTGTACTTTTTTCCATGCGTTATGCTACACCCGACAAAACCGATTGCAAACTGTCTGACCTTCTACCCAAATGTTCACAAAATGTTTGCATTGTAATGCACCATTTTAACCAATTATTCAAAAAATGTTCTCATCGGAGGAGGAAGAATCCCTCTGACCTACCCCAAGCTGTGTTCTTTAGTTCGGGCCTCCTCGCTATGCTCGTTTGCAATTGCATATTTGTGGAAAATATTTACACCCTTCAATAAAACAACACACCAGCCACCAGTGGTGGCTGGTATGTTTTGGGACCATGCACATCCCCTTTCTTTCTACGCTAGGTGAAACATTTAAGCTATGATTAAAACACATATTTTCTTCCTTCACTTGGAGAAGTGCATGCCCCTGCAGTGACATAATCATCATGACATTGCACACACATGGTGGTCCGGGCCCGCCCGGGCTGTGGCATGCCCAGTGTTTTGTTATGGAGCTTGGGGGGAAGGCCTCAGCATGGCTCGCAAGGGGTCCCCAAATGTTGTGCTATGTCACTGTTTGGGCTCTGCTCACCTTAAATGCATTCAGTGTTATGTGAATGGTTGCGAGGGGCCGCAAACTTGACCAGGACACTGCTCTGGTGCAACACTGTTTAAGAAAATAAGCGTTGGACACAGAGCCTCAGAAGGGAGAGAGCCATGGACTGACCTATCCCTGCCCACTCAAACTCCTTCTTGGAAAGGGCTTCTTTGACGCTTCATTCACTGGCTGGTCGTGGGGGGTCATTCAGGGCCATCTTAAGCACTTCTGGGGCCATGGGCACAGACATCTTTGAGGCCCCCCTCTACCAACCAAAGGAGTTCCGTGAAGAATATTGGTCCCCCCCCCCCTTGTCTCAATCACAACATATAGGTTGATATGCTGCTTTGTAGTTTTCAAAAAAGCATGTTTACTCCCTTTAAATCCTCTTGCCCTCTTTGCACTTGCTCTAATCCGAATGATAAACAAGTAGCATTTGAAGGCCCACTTTAGCAGCCTACGAAGAAATTAATTCTGTTCTAGTATAGATACAGGATACTTTTTCTCAATAGCATCCAATAAGGTATCCAGCCTGTAGTATTAATGCAGGGTCGTATGTAAAAGGTACATATAACCCAGATTAGACATAGAACTCCCATTAGCTGCCTCACATAATTCAAAGGGGCTCAAGCATGAATAGAGGAGACCAATTGGAAGGAAGGAGAAAGCTACACATACCATAGCATGGTTAGTGCATGTCCACCAGGAAGGGGTATGTCTTCAGACAGACTGAAAGTAGAAGTGGGACATGTTTTTAAATAGTGTTGCCATTTGAGATCAAAGGAACAGGTGCCTGTGGTGTGCAATTTATCAATTCTCACTATTACAGTGGAAGCAACACTATAGCTATATACACTATAAGGAAATCACTTTGACAATTTTGAAAGGTTTAGGGACTGGCAATTTTGAGAGGTTACGCAATACACGATAAATGAGATGCCCAGGATCACACATTGGTTTAGGGGAGAAGCTCGAAGCTGGGATTTGTGCCATCTCTGCACATTCTGCATTTGAACACTTTCCTTTCCAGTTCTTACCATGAACGAAAATAATCTCATTTTATAAAACTAACTTGGAAAGTACACAAATCACATTACCAAAAATGATCTTTTTTTTAAAACAAAATATTATAGAAGGGTGTTACACAAAATGGGAATGATTCTAGCTTCCTTCTCTCCATCATCAAGGGAAACAAGTATCAGCGTACCAATCAATGCAATTTAACAGATTTAATCTGGGGTTGCGTTTTGTTTTTTAAAGCCTTAAATACTTCCAAAACATTATGAAATTGTCATTTACAAACATGCAGAAAAACATTTGACTTTTACAAAAGCAAACCGTTTTTTGTGTTAAACGAGCAGACCTTAAAATATGCTTGCCCAAGTACTGCAACATCTGGCCCGCTCTCTTCTGGATACCAACCCTTCCACTCAAATAGCCTACTTAAGAAGAAAGATCAAGTAATGGGCTAAACGATGCCACCAGCATGCGAGAAGGCACACCTCACAGAAAATAGCACAGTAATGTAAGCAATATCAGATGATTTGACCAAGATCACTGTATCGTCTCCTGGCAAAGCCAGGATACAAGCATGAATGCTTTGGTTCTAGTCTTGAATTTGGATACTTATTCACCTCTTGGACTAACAGTTCATGCTCATCATTGGAGGCGATTGCCTAGGTGTTACAACACCACATCTGAACAAACCTCTTTCTAGATCTTCACCATATGGATAACATGTTAGTTTTGATAGCAACCCGTATCTGGAGCAGGTACATTGCTGATAATAGCACCTGTTATGCTGGAAAACAAAGTTCATATGCAGGCAGGTTTATACACTTCAGACATAGGAAAGGCTCTGCCAGTCTTGCTGAAATGTGCTATTCTAATCTTCCGTATGAACACAGTTCTCTGCAATGAATGCTTAAAACAAAAACACACTGAGCAAACATCTGAACCATTGTGGAACTCAATATATCAATATGTATTTCAACTTTGTCTATTGCACACGATCAACATAATTCCCACAGGAAAGAAATAATGCTACAGAGTAGTGCCTGTACCCCTTAAGTGCCAACAACGAGTATGCTCGTACTTTTTGCATATACTTGCATAATAGCCTGGCAGTTAACATGCAAACTACGTACACCACAGTCAACACAGAAAGCATTAAATGATGAATTGATCAACGCAGAATGTACTTGTCAAAAATGATAGGCAATAGGTTTCGAACCACAGCAGCATGCCATAAAATAACCTGACGTGTGATATTGAACTCTGGTGAACAATGGAATCTTGCTTCTTAGATCAGGCAGCCTTTTGGGGCCCACTCCAAGGTGGAGGCCCGGGGCAGGTGCCCCTTTCGCCCTCCCATAAAAACGTCTCTGGGGTCATTGAATAGCGCACCTCGCACAAAGAGCTCTGAAAATCATAGATGCATTGAGCCCCACTCTTGAGGGAAGTGCAGTCTTCCCCCCTCCCCACACCTCATCCCATTAAACAAGATTGAAGAAGAGTCATGTACCAAAGACTAGGACATTAAGGTGTTATATTCGGCTCTGGCTTGTGGGGACAACATGTGGCTGCTTGTCACATAACGTAAAGATAAATGCATACAGAGACAGATGGCCTCAGATTACACCCACACAATAGGGTTCTTCTATTGTAGTGGTAGCTGACTCATAGAAACATTTATAACCAGGGAATTTTGTTGATACTAAATCCTGGTCAATTGTTTAATTTTCAGGCCTTGCTCATGCAGTATTTTACTCCTGGGTAAACAGACAGCGCATGCCTCCCCAGGTCAGTGCTTTTTTTGGCTTGTTTACCACATCAATGTCACAGATACGTACTTCTGTGCCCATTCATCTATAGATGTTTCATACACTAGCTGTAGGCTGCATTAGAGAATTCAATTACCCTGTACTGCATTATGTATGTTTTACATCTAGGCCCCACGTTGAATCTGGAAAATAACATTCCCCAAATGTGTGATCATGGAAAAGTCTTGCCTCACCCTGTGCCTCGGTTCTTATATCTGGTTGACATGAGAGTGCCTGGAAACACAGGTGTTTTAGGCATCTGAAGGTCGTGTGACATCACTTCCAGTGATGTCACTTAGATGTCATCAGACGTCAAAGGCCATGCTATGTCACTTCCGCTACCCCTGGCATTTTGGTGAAGTGACATTCATGCACTTGCATGATGCGAAATAACAACAGGAAATACATGTATTTATATATCCATACTTGCACAGAAAGAGTGTTTTACAATAATCCGTACGTTGACAGATAACCCATATCTAGACCAGCTCAAATCATTTGTGCATCATAACAAACAAAATATGCGAGGAACAACATGATCTGATAAACAGCTCTTTAAAAATGTTAGCACAATAGTCATAGGCAACGAAGACTGCATACAAGCATACACTCTGACCAACAACAATGCTTTCTGGATAATATGCTGAATATAGCACGTGTGTAAATAAAATTGAGAGCAATAGCCATACACAATAGGCACTGCATTGAAGGAAAAATGATGACCCCCCCACCATGTACAAAAAAAGGGATTCCGAGTAACGCAGGTAATAACATTCAGCACAATGCCCACAGACAACACTACATGCAGGCCTACATCATGACAATAATACGATTCTCCTAATAAAATGGAATTACACATGCCTAATACAAATACGCACAATAGCCACTCACAGCGGGCACTGCTTTCCAGGCGACACCATGACCACTAACAATACTCTCAGAATAATACGATCAGACTAAAAGACACATCATACAAATAAACACAATATCAACAGACAATAGCCACTGCATACAAGCACACATCATGAGAACACCATCACCAATGTGCTTGGAATGATACACTTGGATAGACACACACAAAATACAATTCATCCAAATAGCAATACAAAAAAAGCACTGCATACAAGCCCTCCTCATGAGAGCACCATGGCCAACACAAACATGTTTGAAATTACACATGTGTAATATGCGTAATAAAATTCCGTACAATAGCCATGGTCAATAGACATGTTATACAAGCCCTTACCATGACTATTAACAATATCCTCTGAATAAGACACTGGAAACGCATGTGCTTAATTCAAATAAGCAAATACGATATCCACTACAGCTACTGCATACAAGCCCACACCAAGAGCATGCCATGTCAGCCAAAAATATTCTTGCAACAATATTCTCAAAATAATAAATGCCTAATGCAATATAGAACAATAGCCAGACATAAAGAAGAGGAAATCAGAGGGGGAAATAATACAAAGAGTTACGTTTATTGATGTGTTTATGTAATGAAAACTATAGGGAAAACAAGCACACAAATCCTAACAAAACTTTTTTTAACATTGGGCCTCATTTATGTAATGAAAACTATAGGGAAAACAAGCACACAAATGCCAACAACACTTTTTTAACATTGGGCCTCTTTATGACTGTGGCGGTACAGTGACAACGGTGCCAGTAAGCTTATCGGCACCGTTGTCACCGTACCGCCATACTACGAGTTGTGTTTGCAGGTCTCGCTCTGCCCGCCAGGTCAGACCTGGCGAGCAGTGCGGCACCCACGAGCACAAGTCGTGGATGCACTGGCACCATTATGAACTGTGCCAGTGCATCCGACCTCCCCATTCCTATTCAGCTCTATGAGGCAGAATGGGGATGTGGAGTCCCTTGTTATCGACACCCATAAATGGGCAATTACCGGGTCCGTCAAACTCATGACCCGGAAATTGCCCATTTGCGTGTGCCGGTAAAATCATGGGTTTGGCGGCAGCCGTGCATGTCTTACAGGCACGGCTACTGCCAAACTCGTACTGAGGCCCATTGTTTTAACAAAAGGTACCAGTTGATGCAATGGAGGTAGAATCATGAACCAGGGACTATGATAGTAGACCATGATAAGGGATTGGGATAGTGGCGGAAGTGGTACATTTTAGGATGAAGAAGTGAGGGATAGGAGTCATTGGGCTGTTGTGGAGAAGTAAGGGGAGAGGAGAACAGAGATGTGGTGGCATAGAATGCTATGCAAGTGGTTCTTCTGAAAGGAGGAGAGCTAGGACGTTGGATTTAAATAGAGATAGAGTGGGAGTAGTATGGCGCAGGAGAGGAAGATCATTCTATAGTAACGGAGCAAGGAGAGGAAGAGAGTGTAAAACAGAGGGAGTGCAAGGGGCACAACTGCAAGACTTGTCCTTGGCCTCAAGCCCAGGGATTGTATCTCTCCAGGACTGAAATCTCTCTGTTGGCTCCCAGTGGCTGCGACGATTAAGCTCAAAACCCTCTACATTGTCCACATGGCCTTCTGGAGCATGGGGCCTCAATACCTTCAACTGTGTCTTCCTAAATATCTTCCTTCTCGAGCTCTTCACTCATCCGCCTCCAACTCCCTCAGGGTCAATCGCTTCTCCAAGCAACAAGTTGGCAGTAGATCTCTTTCTTCTGCTGGGGCAGGTAGATTTAGAAAGAGGCTGTTGCAATAATCCAGCCTAGAGAGAACCAGGGTTTGAGAGACAGTGAACTTCTGGGGGAAGGAGAGGAAAGGCAGAGTACCTCTGAGGAGGTGCAGTAGGACGTTTGACTTTTCAGAGACATCAGCGATGTGGGCAGAGAAGGAAAGCGTGAAGTCAAAGTTGACCCCGAGGTTCTTAGCCTTGCAGTTGGAGTTATTATGGGAGCCTAGGTAGGCCGGCCAGAGAGTGACAGGAAGGAGGGTGAAGGTGGGCCGATCGGATTCTCTCCGTCTTGCTGGCATTCATGCAGAGATCGTTGGTGTCATGCCAATCCTGAATGGCAGATAGGCAATCAGAGATGAGAGAAGGAGAGGAGGTGTCTGAGGGAAGCCTGAAAATGAGTTCAGTGTCATCAGCATAGCACTGAAAATTGGAGCAGTAAATGGCAATGCGGTGGGCGAGAGTTGCCAGGTATTGGTTGAAAAGCCAGGGTGAGTTGGTACATCCCTGTGGAACACTGCAGGTAGAGAGGGAGATAGATACTAGCATGGACCCAAGTTGGAACTGGGAGGGTCGAGCAGGGAGGAAAGAAGTCAGCCAGGCCAGAGCCTGATCGGTGATACCCAGGTTTTCACAGAGACAGTTGAGCAGGATGGTATGGTTGATCGTTTCGAAGGCAGAAGAGAGATCGAGTAGGATAAGGACAGAGGGGATGTTAGAGTCAAGGTTTGAGAGCAGATCTTCACGGTTGTTCAGGAAAGCAGTTTCCGCGCAATTGCAATGCGGTGCGCGAGAGTTGTCAGGTTAAGTGAAGATGGTTTACTCAGCGAGGTTATCTGCACAATAAGCAAATAAGCATGTATGCTGCAACAATGTGCATTAAACACACACACTCAATGACTGTGAGCATGAAAGTATTTTAAATTCTACAATGCATGTCAAAAATTATGGAACTGAGTTTAATTAACTACAGAAACCAATGGGATCCTGCGATTACAGGAGCTCTACGAAAGAGTTTGCACAAACTATTGTCAAAACGAATCTCTGGCACCAAAACATACGGCACACATATAGACATCCACAACAACGTCTGAACAACCTGCACCCAGTTGTAATGCTAGCTCTCTGTTAGATTTCTTCTATTAAGCCCCCTCCTCCACCCATGGGATAATATTACAGTAACAAGAATGTGGGGGTATCGATTCCCAACAAATTAACATGCTCCTACTCCCATTCCTCTACACTTCTTTTCCATGAGCATATTCAAAACCTGAAATACTTATCCGAAAAACTGTAACAAATTCAAACAACAATCCTATTTGGAGAATGCTTTCATCATTTTATCGCTACAACTATTTCTAAGTACAATATTCAACAACATTTTTGTATGAATACACATACAAAGACAATGTATAAACCTCAAACATAAAGTTTCAACAAACATTAATTGATATAACGGTATCCCGTTCATTCCTCGACAGTAATTACTTGGACAAACATGGGTATTTAAGGGTTAAGGTGTAAAAAGGGGGAGGGAAGGGTCTTGGGGAGGGGTAGTAATGAAGGGAAATGGGGGCCATGAGATGGCGACCCTCCAAAAATGTGTAAACGACCATGAAATACCATGAAGTAATTACTGTCGATGAAATGTCATGAAACCGATATAACAGTCATATAATTAGAACGTCTGATTCTATTACTTAAACAATTCCCATTGTCATCATCCTAATTGAAGATCGCATCTTCTGTGCACATCATACAGTCCTTTCCTTATCTCATGAACACTGATATATAAACTCATATGTTTCTGTAAGCACGTTTCACCAAACGTTCACCAGGGTGACATAGTCATAAAGAACTGGGGTGCACATAGGTATTCTAGTTAATAATCCATCTTGCCTAATAGAGCCACTGTAATTAAAACCATAAAAAACATATTTACCACACATATATACACAATGGTATATTATGTACAAAACACAGCTTTGGCCAAACTGTGATCTCTTCTTGTAGAAAATAATTCTGTTAGAGCATGTGTGTTAGATCATTTGTAGGTTAGTGGCACTCTAACAACCTTCTGATTCAATACCTCACTAAAACAGAAGCAAAAAAACAAAATATCTCCTCTCCACCTGTAGATCAAACTGATTTGTCATAAGAACTAGGTTCTAAAGCTCATTGACTTCTGGTGGATTATACCACAAAATAGAAAAGATAGAAACAACACTTAATTTTCACCATTCACCACATGAGTTAAAGGGAATGCAGAACCTCCTTCTGTATGGTTAAGCTAGTTCTATGTTCTTAGATTGCCATGATTTTTTTTTTTTTTTCGTGGAGTTTTGGGCTGAAAGTTTTCGCCCGAAAGAAACTCATCACATTTATATTTGATATTGGGGGGGGGGGTTCCCCCCAAACCCCTCTTCCCTGTTATCTAGTCCCTATTACCCACACACAACTTCCCTTTATATTGCCTTTCCCACTAGACTTTTAGAGGAGTTTTATTGGCCGAATATGTTGAGCAAAAATCTCCACACTAAAAGGTATGGTGATGTAATAACGTCTTACCGGTTAAGCTCGAATTGAAAGGGATAAACAAACACTTCCTTGTAGAAAGTTAGGGATTTTATCTACACTTATTTCAATCAAGACAATTTATATTTATTTATGTAACGGTCTGAAAGCACCAAGGAGCAGCCTTTCTCTACGACTAAATCTTATGAATTGTGCTGCTTAGTAGACGCAACTACTAAAATAAATCAGCATCTGAACACCCCAGCACAGCCAGCTCCAGTTAGCTACTAAGCATCTGAACTCTTTCAGGACAGCAGTGAAACAGAATGACAAAATAATATATATATATATATATATATATATATATATATATATATATATATATATATATATATATATATATATATACATTTATACTGACACATCTCTGTGTATTATGCCTGCCTATTTCAACAACTTGGGCCAGATAACAGACAGTTTGCACCAGTGCAAAGTTGCACGGTATTAGCAATAGGACAAAGTGTGCCCTACATGTAAGCAAACTATTTCACATGACAACTGCAGTTTGACATGGTATAAGCACCAGGACATAAATTGCCATTGTGCAAAAAAGATAGCTTTTGAAGGTGTTTTTTCAGCAGGGCAGTTTGCCCTAGTGCTAATACCATTCTGTATAAGCACTAGGGCAAACTTTGCCATGTTGCAATAATGCAGTGAAAATGTACCTTTTTCGAGGGCAATTTTTGCCCACGAGCTTATATCATGCCAAACTGCACCTGTCATGGTGCAATCGTTTTTCTAACAGGTCCCATTGTTTTTTTTAAAAAATAGGGCAAACTTTGCCCTAGTGCTAATACTGTGCAATTTTGCACTTGCACAGGTGCAAAGTTTCTGTAACCTGACCCCTGGCCTGCTTTTTTTTTTTTTGGTAGACTTTGAAAGTTGTCCATATACCGAATAAAAAGCTGCACATCTGTGTGACACAATGTTTATGTGCATGCCATTTTATCACATGATTTATTTTGTCTTTAGTTCAGTAATGTTTTGACGCAGTCCATGAGTCCCGAGCTTCGTGACACTGCTTGCCATTGTGTTCCATTGGTCTAATGATGTGTTTGTTGTCCTGACAGGGAAGGTTGCACACGAAGTGTTTTTCCAATTAGAGCGAACTAGCACTGAAACTCGCGGCAAATCAGGGATTTATTTTGCAGTGTACTGGAATTGCGTGAACGGGATGCTCAAGGTCAGTACTATGCACACTGGGAATATCAAACTGGGTAATTTGGGGAATGTCAAAGTGTGGCATTACTCCGATATCAAGCATGCTAGAATTATAAAACTAGGATCTTTATGGCATTGCTCCTTGATTGCACATATACTGCCAGGTTGGTGAAGGCGAGATCATTATTGTCCGTCCTCTTAGCATTTGAATTCTATACTCCATCCTGTCACTGCCCCCATTGATTACACCCCGCACTCAGTGGTGTGTTCCCAGAGTAATGTGTGTTCCTTTGCAGTACTGGGAAGGAGAATCAATTCCTTTCTGTCTAACCATACTGGCAAGTGGTTTTTGATCTTCAATATTGTCCATTTCCCGGTGCTACTCTGCCACTTAAATGGAGCAGCAGTCCCCCTCCCCACCCTCCTATGTTTGTTCTGGCATGGAAACATGCCTTGCGCGGTCACATCTGCATATGCACGACACCTAGCGGGTACACATATTCTCTCTCCGTCAGCCCACACTCTCCTAAATAATATTATTTATTTACATGCTTAACACAGTTTGTAGTAACGACTCTTCAGGCAACCTCTAAGTGCAGGCGAAATAAAAAATTGAATAAATTGGAGTAAACAAATGTATAAGTAAATCGTGAGAATAAATATTTTATGGAGCTGGACTCACCTTGCTGTTGCTCAAATCTACTCCAAAGAACCTATTAAAATTTAAAACCAGATTGTGTGACGAGTTTACTTGCTGAGCATTCCATGGTGGCATTACGTTTTTTTGCTCCGATATGTGACTTTGTTTGCCGGAGCATTTATGAAATCAGCCCATTTTAGCTTCTGCCAGAAACTCAGCCGGGAAGCAAGAAGCCTCCCTTCTCTCTCGCCAAAGGAATAGGCCTAGGGTTAGAAACTCGTCGACTTCAAGTTATTATTATCAATCATATGCCGCAACAACTTCACACAATGGGGGTCATTTTCCCCAAAGTGGATATTACAGAGGGCACCAGCTCTGTGTAGTCTTTCCTAGAAAAAGGTTCATTCTGTGCAATATTCATAATTTCTGCGACACAGTTAAAAAAAGAAAAAAGAAAAGTTCGGCTACAGCTTTTACCAATTTTGTACACTACATTTCTAAAGGTCTAAATGCCTCCCACATATAAATCTGGAAGGCATACCATGGATTCCAATAGAATCTGCCTGCTTTTTGCCAGGTTGAAACAACATGCAGATGTCATTGGCATCGATTGGTTAATCATCAGCATGGATGTGGCATGCTGGCAGTGGGGTTTTGGTGGGCGGATTGCAAATGCTAGCTGACGTGTTCGGTCCATTCGCAGATTCAGAAATCCACTGTCAAATGAAAGAAAATCTTGCACATCAGAACGTGTGCCCCTAAATGTTTACTGACACTTTTCCCACCACTTTTCCCCAACGGCAGGGCGTTAAAAATGATGCTCATTGAATTTCCCCAATCCTTCATTAAACCTTCAGTCTTGGCAGGAAGCCCAGCTAGATAGTCCCAGGGTCACACACTTCTGGCCACGTGGGAGAGCTGGGATTAGAACCAGGTATTCTTCATCACAGCAAACTCTTAATTCCAGTGCTTAGAGGGAGTGGTGCCCAAAGAGGGGCAGGCAAACACTGACTTGACATTGCAGTGCTTCGGGGAGTTTGAACCCCTTAAGGCTCTGGTTAGGAACGGCTTTGAATTTTAATTCCTTCAGGTCGCGTGCTGAGCTAGGGACTTGATCAGGAACTGCCCTGAATGTTCAATATTGTATGTAGTGTGCTCTCCGAGGGCTGTGGACAGGAACTGCCTCGTCCCTCCGGGACTTTTTTTTATTGAAGTTTTGCTATACGCTATAAGCAGTTCGAACGGCTTCAAAGCACAGGATTAAACAAATCTGGGCTGGGTGAAATCAGGCAGAGGGATGGCATATGGTCGGTGAGCTAACAGTTTCTTTCACAGCAGTCCTAGGTCGCAGGCCAGGAACCATTTACGGGAAATTGAACATCTGTTTAATTAGATTAAGCACCTTTAGCAGAGCCTTAGAGATCATATAAAGTCAGTGTGCTTGGCCAGTTAATGTGTTTGCTCATAGGTGCTGATGTAGGGTCAAGGGGGGGGCAAATTCATCAGATTATGGCTGTATCATTTTAGCTGGGCAGGATATGTGATGGTGGGTGCACATTGTTGTAGGAAGGCGCCTTCAGAGGAGACTTGTTAAAGCCAGCAAAAGTTTTTGTATCATAGGTTCTGCAGCAGTGAATTCCACAACCTCGGACATCCTATCTTCTTAGAAAATGTTCTTTGTTTTGGGAGCCCAGATTACCACCCGTTTTGCAGATATGAGAATGAATCTTCAATGAGTTGTAGGGCACTTCCGATAATGTTCCTCGGAGGTGGCATAGAGCGCCACAACCTTAACATTGCTGTACCTTCACGCATGGGCCCCATTTGAAGTGCTTCTGGTTGAGTCCTGCATAGATGAAATAGAGCCAGGCAAAGCATCTCAAGAAGGGGGAAGGAACAGCTTCCTCCAGCCATGAGCAGCCTAATATAAATAGAAAGGCTCCATGGATCTGCTTTCCCTAATTGAAGCAAGCCTGATGAGGGGGCTTGGTTGACAGACAGACAACAGGAAAGGTGGTACTAACACCACTTTGATATGCAATGTGTCAACCTGAAGCTAGTTCCCACTTCTCTGTATGAAAAGCAGTACAATGCATGTCTGTGTCCACTATTTACCATAGGCAAACCCCTACAGAGCTGACCCCTTTCAGGGGGGAGAAGTATGTGATTTGGGGGAGACAAGAAGTCTGCTCTCGTCACATACTTCAAGGGAGACCTGCACTTTTATCAAGAGTCACAGGGTGCTCAGTTAACCAAAGAGACACTTTGATCTACAACAGACAGGAAGATGGGTGGGATTTAGGTATATGTTGTCACCTCTCATCTTTTCCTGCTGCAGCGCACTCTGGTCCTGACCTGATGCATAACAGAAGATTGTTGCTGGGGATCCAGGATTGGTTCATTAAGTAGGCTTAGCCTGCACCAATCACTGGGGCCCATTTGGCTTTAAAAGAGGGCTGAACCCCTCACTTAGCAGATCATCCGATGATTTTGAAAGGAGTAAGAAGAAGGGCTCATTTGGACCAGGGCTGAAGGTACAGTCTACCTTACATATTTCACCAGTGAAGGTAGGCCAGGATTTACAAGAGGGAAGCAAGATCCCTCTCCTAAACATGTCCCAGGGAACAGAGGAGATACCGGACTCAGAAGACCCGTCCAGCAGCTCCAGAACCAGTGCAGCCAGCACACAACGTGCCCTGCTAGGTTCTGCCAGCAAGCTTCCGAGGTGGGAAGTGCTGGGAATTATCTGAACTAACGACAAGTCTATTACCTGCAAACACTCTCCTAAGCTTTGGGCCGTCCACTTTGAAAGGACGACACGAGCCCTGCAAAGAATCTAGGAGGAATGTCACACAAGCATCAACCAGCGTCCATCATCTTAAAGAAATTTTTCAGACAGTCGAGTCCTCAAACGCAACCGGCTGCATTGCTGACTGTTGTCACGGCACAGTCACAAGAGCCATCCAAGTGCCTCGACCAGCATTCCAGATCTGCCAACCAGCACAGAGACAATGACTCTTAGCCCCAAGACACTGCGCCGGACAGCCTGCAGACATCCGTCCAGCCTCGCTTGAGGATCTGCCTGCTGCCTGGTACCCACAGCTGTCTCCCACAACTAACTCTGTTTCAAAGGCTGCAAAGCGCTGTGGAATGGCCTTGAAGCTGTCAAGCACCAAGACCTTCTTCAGCACCAGGTACATTGGGGTTCTAGCCCTCTGGTCTTTCTCTGAAGGCCCCTAGAGACAGTAACGACCCTCTGTCCTGTTGGTGCTGGAACCAAATAACCTTGAACAGTAGGAACTACACTCCTTTCAGTATTCAGAGTGCACCCCTTTCCTTTGTGAAACTGTCTGTCCTCTGTGTTCCTTTACAGGGTGGGTTGTATTTTGTAGTTTGCTAGAACTGTCATTCATAGTAATAATAAAGTAGATATTTGTATACAACCTTGACTGGACAGTCCCTTTAATCATTGGATAATAATTGTATTTTCGCTGTGCTGCAACTAACCAACGATCCACGACCTTGTGGAAATAAACCTGCCGTTCCGTCCACGTTATCAGAATTGACCAGGTGGTCTTTTAATTCACTTGCATTCCAATCTGTTTGGATACATTCTGGTGTACTAGAGGTGTGGGGTTCATTGATGGTTTAGAAACCAATAGTCATCCCTGCACCACTGGTGCCCCTGAAGTTGATTGCAAAACACTCTTGGTAGTGGTGGACGGTGCACCCATCCTCCACTACCAAAATGGTGTCAGGATGACTCATCGGAGGTACGTCAGTAGTAAAATGCAATGGCACTGTGTGCCAGGGTGCTGGAGGCATAGGCAATGGTAGAAACATTCTTTTGAGTTTGCAGTGATGCATCTTACGTTGCACACAGACTGAACACTTATCAAAGTATTAATGGGCATCTTTGCATATTGGCAACTTGCACCATTGACTGAGCAGTTCCAAGGTCTTTTGATGACCCGGGTGGCTTACCAATGGTGAATCATGACTCCATGAAGGGCTGAAGGATGTGGGTAGGTGCAGGACTTCTTTAGCACAGGGATGGCCATCACAGGGGGCAACCCTCTTCCTATCAACCACTGAGGATGATGCCTTTCCCATTCACATACTTTTTATTTTTAAACAGAAGTAAGTGCATCATGTACATGCCCTTCAGGAACACATAAGGGTGGAGTTTCTGGGGTTCTGTTGGACTTTTTGTGCGTGTGTGATAAAGCGCCGGCCTTTCGGTTAGTTGGACCAGTGTGGTAAGTAACCACAAAGTCAAAGGCTAAAAAGAATTGGCGAGCATTAACACATTTAGCCATGCTCATGGTTAGGTACAGTCTACTCTGTCACGTTTTGTCTAGTCCCTCAAAAATAGTGCCTCTATTCTTTGAAGGCCACTTGGATTGATAAGAACTACTAGTCCATATTAGGATAAGTCTGCCCATCAGAGTTTAGTTTACGGGAATAGCGGACCACTTGGTGCAGCACCCGCTTATCTGAGTATGGGAGCATCATTGAGAGAGCACTGCACCAAAGGCAGTATTAGAGGCAACTACTTCTACAATGAAAGGTAATTCCTATTGAGGGTTCTGCAAAACAGGTGCAGTAGTAAGGGCACATGTGCATGCCTCAAGTGCATCTTGTGCAGCATCGTTCCAAATATAGGGAAACTTTTTTGGGGGGTGAACGCTGTGAGAGGGGTTAGCATGTCTGAAAACCTTTTGATGAAAATCTGATACACATTTTGCAAATCCCAGGAAGGCCTGCAGCGCTTTTAAAATTATACGGAGCAGGTCATGGTAACATGGTGTGTCCTTTCGTCTGTAAGGAGCCAGAAGATAGCCCAAAAATTTAGCAGTGCGGAAACCCCACTTCTCTGATTTGGCAAACAGTTGTGTTAGTCGGCCCTACACCTTCCTTCCTGCTATATTTTGTGGAAATGAAGAAGAGTACCACAGAATGTTATCAAGATATACTATGATATAATTATCCATAATGTTTTGGAAAACCTGGTACATTCCATGTTGAAGGGCGGCCGTGGCATTACACAAACCGAATGGCAGAACGTTATATTCACATAAGACATACCAAGACCTCAAGGCAATCGTTCACTAACCAGCCTTCTAGTCGCAAACCAAAGGGCAGGCCCCCCAAGGTCCAACTTCGTAAATATTTTTTAGATTGTATTTGATCCAGAGGTACACAGAGAAGCAGCAATGGGTAATGGTGTTTTATGATGATGTACTTCCTCAACTTCATTAGTGTAAAAACAAAACTGCGGCCTCTGGTGACTTGAAATATGGAATTAACCCCTACCCACAGGTTGTCCTGTAGGTAATGTCATAGATATTGATCCTCACCTTCTCGGCTTCAGGTACAAAATCAATCAGGAAATCATATGAGCAGTGTGGCGTTAGTGGTTCTGACCAGCCCCAGTCAGAGACATCTGCAAGGCTCTGATAACATGCATGGTGCCTGAAGGCAATTTCATGGACAGAGGCAATTCATGCTAAACTAGGAATCAAGTTAGGGACAACCTCTTCGAGTCTTAACAGGTATGCAAACATTAAAAGGATGGGAAGCCAATTGCCCCTGATTCAGAAGCAACTTGTGGGTTACAGTATTTTAACCAACTCATACCTAAGATGATTCCATAATGCTGGGTATTGGTTAAGACAAATGTTATCCTCTCATAGTGGTGGCCCAAACTAACGAATGTCAAATCTGGCATGTTTGCGGTGAAGGAACCTGAAGACCATGCCTGTCCACCATCAATCTTACGGGTAGTGAGGAGCATATGGTTTCTTGTTGGATTCCCAACCTGCGTGCTAGAGTTTGATCCAGATACACACTCACGGCACCTGAATCTTTATAACCAAAAGTGTTGGTTATGACCCTTTCTCTCATGCCCAACTATACAGCCATGTGAAGCAGTGGAAAAGCCCAAGTGTTTTCAACCTTGGAATAAGCAGCTCATTCGTGAGATTCACCCCATGGACCGGCCTGCACGCTATCCAGTTTCTTTCTGTGTCACATAAAACAGTCTTAAAGTTAATATCCTGATTGTTCATTATACAGGCACAGATTCATCTTCCTCCAACGTTCTCTTTTTTCTTGGGTAAAAGGGATTTCAGATTCCCTATCCGCATAGGTTCTTCTATTTGTTCGGCTGATGCTGAAGAAACCATAGCGACTTCAACGGGATTGGCTGCCAATTGATTGTAAGTTTGTGTGTTTCTTCTTGCCACTCTTTTCGGGCAATCTGGCGTCCATTTGGAGAACAAGGTCTAAGAGTGCAGGGAATGTGGTGGCCATTTTTGGGGCTAGCACTAGAGCATGTTTCAGGTGTTCTCATAGTCCATTATGAAGTATTGCAGCCTTCTTCTCATTAGGCCAGTTCGTTTCTGCAGAAAGCTGATTAAATATGGCTACATATCTAAGGAGTTCATATATCCATGAGACAGTTTGAGAAACTCAAGATTAGTTGCCTGACTTTTATGCCCGGTATCAAAGACACATCCCATTGACATGGGCAAGTAATAAACATTGTAGAGAAAGAAGGTGGTTGTTCCGTTCCGGCAAGTTCAGGGGAAGCTGGGTGAAAAGGCATAGTGATAATCAGAGAAGGTCTTGCTGTAGCAAGAGTCAGGACAGTGGGTGTGCGTGATGTGGCAAACTCCCTGTCTTCTGGGGGCAAGGACTATACACTACAAAGTCAGCATGCACACAGGCTTGGATACTGGCTTGAGAGGTGGGCATTTCTGTATGTAAGGTGGCAATCACCTGCACTATGGGGTCCACATGGTCAGTGGCAGACTTCATGCTCACCAGAGGACACTATGTGCTCAACAAACTGTCAGGACGGGTTGGGATCTGGTGTGCCCCTGCGGAATGTTCCACAGACCCTACAATTGGACATTTCCTGCCTTCATTTAAACAGAGAAGGAAAAGGGCACTAGAGTGGAAAGGGGGTACTGAGGTTCACAACTGAATTGCTAGAGATGTGAAACCACGCCATAAGTAGAACACAGAAGCAAAAGAAAAAAACAATACACATGTGTGTCATGAGGATGCAACTAGGGGAAAGAAGGACTGTCTCTAAGGTGGTTCAACATTTCAAGCAATCCAGTGGGAAGAGAAGAGTGTGTAACACAGGAAGTAGTCTTTTGTCTATATTGAATACAAAGTAGCCTAGTAAGTGGTCGGGGTCAGGTGCAAAGAAGGTAAGTCTATGCTAATACACACTCTGTAGCAGACCAAGATATGGGCAGAGTTTTGGTACACACACTTACAAGAGCATCTCACTCAACACCCCCAAGGCTTCAAATTTTCAAAAGTATCTGTACCAGAAGTACAAAAAATCATCGCCTCCCTGAAACCCATGAGATGCCAGGGAGAAAGCTGCCCAGCACCGGTCATCAAAGATGCTGCCAGAGATCTAGCACCATTCTTTACTAAATTAATCCACGTCTCATTCTCAACAGGCATTCCACCCAGCAACTTGAAGGAATCCTGGGTACTCCCATTACTTAAAACACAAACCCTAAATCCAGCCATACCCACCAAATACAGGCCAATCACAACAGTCCCATTCTTGCTGAAAATATTAGATATGGTTGCTTACCGCAAATCCAAGACTACCAACAGATGAACCAGCTCCTAGGGACTTGACAATCTGGCTTTAGAACTCAATACAGGACCGAAACAGCCCTGATTGACGTAAAAGGCCAGATTGACAAACTCAAAGACAAAGGAAGAATTGCAATCCTTCTCCTTCTGGGCCTATCAGCCGCTTTCGACCTGGTGGACCACAGAGTACTCTGCGACCACCTTGCCACAGCAGCCCATTTCTCCCAGTGGACAATTAACTGGATTGAATCATTCCTCAACAATAGGACCATGCAAGTCTTCTCACCGACCGCAGCAGCAGACCCCATACCCATCACATGTGGAGTGCCACAGTGTTTGTGCGTGTCCCCCACCCTGTTTAATATGTTCACAAATCCTCTGTTTGATGAACTGGACAGACTGGGTGTCACCTTCACGAATTATGCGGATGACAGCCAGATCCTCCTCCCTCTAACAGGCATCTATGGCACAGATCTACGGCTTGTGAATGAAATCTACCTAGTCATTCAGGTATGGATGGCCACCCATGGCCCCTGCCTGAAAGATTACAAAACTGAACTTCTTCTACTAGGCTCCCCAGCCAACTTAAACAAGATAAGCCCAAGCTATGACACTTTCAACTTTGATGGGAATAATATCCATGTATCTAAAGAAGTAAAAACTCTAGGTTTTTATCTGGACACCACATCCAACTTTCACAAACAAGCTAACGCGACTGCCTCAGCCATTGCCTACACATTCAAGCTAATAAGAGCCCGTAGACCACTGCTCTCAACAGAAAGTTGCCTTATCCTAGCCAGACCACTCATACTGTCCAAACTGGACTATTGTAACAGACTCTACCTGGGGGCTAGCAAGTTTGTGACCAACAAACTACAAATATTGCAGAACAATGCACTTAGAGCTGCCTTAAATTTACCAAGAAGAGAGCACATCTCAGCAATAAGAAGACAACACAAATGGCTCTCCATAAAGGAATAAATTGATCTCAAAACCTTGTGCCTTACCTTCAAATCCCTGAACCACACAGCACCACCCTACCTAATAGAAAAAATCACCATCAGATCCACCACACATGCCACCAGATCGGCTAACCCGCCCTGTCTACTGGTCCCTAGATACAAACTAAAAAGATCAGGAGGGAGTAGCTTTCCCGTCATGGCAGCTCAACTATGGAACACCCTCCCACCTGCTCTCAAGACAACACAGTCATTCTCATACTTCCGGAGAGGTGCCATTACCTGTCTGACTAGCAAGAACTAACTGAGATAAGGGACTCTTACCCACAATTCCTTACAAACACATCTAACTGTCTTTTGCATGCCTTTTATCGAATCCAAATGCATTACCTTGTTCAAGTGTATTACCCTTCTTCAACAGTATATATGTATGTCTACTCATGTAACTGCAAACTGTCTACTGCCTATGTCTGTAACCCTATTATTGTGACCTAATTGTGCCCAGATACCTCATAGTAAGGTGCGCTATAGAAATGAAATAAACAAACAAACAAACAATAAACCTAAGATCAAACACAATCTAGGTCAGTCCAGGAGGCAGTAGATGTTCAGTATACACAAATATAGGCCTCTCATACAGATGTGATCCTCAACAAGGCTGCAAAACAGCACAAAGACTCACCAGGGGCGTTATGGAGCACTTAGCTCTACTGTGTTGCTTTTTTCATTGGTCAAGTGCCGGCATAGGTGCATCAATTGGCTTAGTGTGCAGGAATGGGTCATATGAGCACAGGTTCGTTGGAAATGGTTGTCCTCATTTCAAGATGCTACAGAAGCCACGAGCTGCAGAAGGCAGGGGCACAGTTCCAAACCCGATCACGGTCCGTGACCATGACACTTGAGGTAGTGTGCAAACAGTAGATGCACGGAGCAAGAGCCTCCACTTTTCAGTATTTGAGGGAGCTTTCTCCTCAAGGTGCATGGGTAGGAATAGTGTCACCTTCGCAGTACTTGCAAGAGTATGTCCCACATGGGCACAGGCAGGAACAGGAAAGTAATGTTCTGAGTGGTGCAACGTACACAGATTTAGGCCAGGCATGCAGTTTGAACTGGGAGACTCCAGCCCTTTAAGACGAGGTAGCAATATCCTTTAGATGACTGGGGATGCAGAAGTTACTCAAACATCAATAATCGAAACGACTCAGGTAGTTGGTAAAAAGATAACAGTTTTAATATCAGTTATCTAAAACAGGGAGCACAACGGACATCAACGGAGGTCTCAGCGCATGGTTTCTCAATGCATCTTTAAATAAAGTTTCTTTTATCACACAAAATCGTCATTGATGATGTCAACCTACGTATTTACTAACGTCATCCTACGTGACAAACTACAAAATCTTAGTGGCAATTGTGATAGCGTCTAAGGGAACATCTAAGTATACGTTCCATACTAGTCTAAGAAATCAATAGGCTTCTTAAAATCAGGTGGGGCAACTAAGCCCCCCCCAAATAAGTCACCATGAATGTCACTAAATACACAACGTCTCATTGTTTACACAAACTATAGGTCCCTTAATCACGCAGCCCCCTACAATTGGTTGGCACTCTAACCTCCATCAGTACTTTTCCACCTATGTTAGCAGCACACAGACTGGGCTTCCAGGTGCTGCTGAGCTAGTGTTAACCATAGCTTCCCACCGTTTGGCATATCATCTATCATCACCTCAGTGGTCTGCTGTCAATTAAGGCTTTGAACTCGGCCTTGGAAATGTTCCTTGCTCTGGAGAATTCAGGGGAGTGAAGGCAGGCTCTGATTTCATGCGTAGGAGTGGTCATCATGTTCATCCAACTTCATCCTTCCATGTGACTGAAGACCAAAAAATTGAGCTTTAGTGGATTTAAAATACTATTTTCTAATAGACCTCTGACGTCTTCCTTGTTTTTGTCCATGTCTTCTGAACAGGAGTTTGGTTCTTTCACACGATTTTTATCCAATGTATGCTCACCCCAGCCTCATAAGACCTTGGCTTCTGTGGCCTCATCCAGCCTTGTCTCTCTGTGTTTCAATCCTGTTAATTCATTCAATTGTTTTTAACTGTGACACACTGGAAAAGAGGCATTCATTTTTTAGTCCAGCTCTGCTGTAATATGTAGTGAAAACATCCATTCTTTAATGCTGCAATCTATTCACTATAAAGCTAGCCTCAATAATACTTTGTCTGCTTGTGTTTCTTTGCATATGTACACGTGTGAAATTACTTGATATATTCATTGCTTCTGTAGCATAAGTTTCTTCATCTTGATCCCAAGATGTCACTTATATTTGATACTTTCTTGATGCCTTATAGAATATCTTCATTCTCTTGTCTCTGCATCTCTTCTATGTACATCAACTTGCTTCATGTGTGACGGTGTTGTCACCATTCCTCTCTTACTTTCAGCTGCCCTGTTTCTTCTGAGATTTCATTCAAATTGCCATCATACTGTCATGTATGCAGGTATGGTTTTCTCGATGGGAACCTTGTGTCAAGGATTCTCCTTGGTATCTGTATGTTCAATGGCTTGGAACTTGTCTCACACTCTGGTTCCCAACATATAGGCAATATAGGGGAGGTGGTTGAGTGGGGGGACTTGGCTCCTTCTCTACAAGTTATTCTATTGCTTTCTCGAGTCTCGTTTCTCCTCGGTAGTCCATATGTATCTGCACCTGGATATTGGAGGCAAAGATTTATATCTCTAAGACACAATATTTTCTTTTTGTCACACCACCGCCAAGTGGTACCAGTTGAAGTCTGCTGTTTGCTGCTTAGACACCTGTTTCATCTGTAAGTGCTCCTCCACCCAAATGTGAAGTGCTAAACTGCCTCCAGAAAGGGAGGGGCAGGCCCTTAATAAAACAGGACATCCTCACATAAATTAGGAACATGTAATGAATTTACAAAAGGGGCCATCTGGAGTATGAATATGGTGTTAGGCATTCGTATTGCAAGTTATAAGCCAAACAGTTATTTGAAATGGACACCACATACAACATGTTTTGCATTTTAATGTTTTGGTATCTGTTCTGTGTAATGCAGTTAATGTATATTCGCATCCAGGGAAGGACAAGGGCACTCAGCCAATCAAGTGTTTAGGACAGTGGGTGAGAATACACAGAGACCCGCCCACTGTTTTCAGCACCCGAGGCCCTTCCGCGGGACGCCCACTATTCTTTTCATGTGGGGGCAACAGGAATCCTATCCCTCTTGCCTCTTTAATGTGGGGAGTCAAGAGGGATGCAATTCCTGCTGCCTTCCCACCATCCCCTGCACACTCCAAAAACAAAACATACCCTTTCCCCACCTTGACCTCCCTCTCCACTTACCTGCTGGACCCGAACTTTGTGCTCCCGTCCCGGTGCTCCTCCTGCCCACACACCGTAGAAATTAAACAGAGACATAGGGCCTCATTACGACTCTGGCAGTAGGAGGTTAACGGCACCGGTAGAGCTGCCGGCGCCGTTAACCCCCTACCTCCCCATTACGAGGTCTGCTTGTGGGTCCCGCTAAGGATGGCTGGTAAAACCAGGCGGCGTTAGCGGGTCCCGTGAGCAGACCTGGATGCTAACAACGGGCCCGTCATTAACAGGCCCGATGTTAGCATCCTCCCCATTCCCATTGAGCCCTGTGGGGGCTCAAATGGGAATGGGGATGTACCGGTCCGGGTTCCCTGAATGGGGAAATACCGGGCCCTCCAAGATCGGAATGACCCGGTATTTCCCCAGTCAGGGAACCCGTACCCGGATCCGTACCCGAGTTTGGGGGTTGCCATGCCCTTATTAAGGACATGGCTACCTCCAAACTCGTAATGAGGCCCATTGTGTAGTTCCCTTCTCCCTGATTCATGGTGGCCATCTTGTTTTGTAGTTTACACTCAAGTTGACAAATGTCAAACACGCCATTTCTCAACTTGAGAAAAAACTCTGGAGATACCCCATTAAAACGTACTGGGGTACTAATAGCAATATAACCCTCTCAGAGGGGCATTACTGGTCAGGTAATGTCCCAGTGGGATCATGTTAAAGTTCTCACTTTGCTTCGGTGTTTAACTTAAGCCCCAGGGAATTACCTGATCATTAATGCTTCTCTGCTTGGGTTATATTGCTTAAATAATCTGTCACTCAGTTTTGGTGTGCTTTTTCTCCATGTCTCTGGGTGAGAATGGGCACCTGGGGGGGTCACACCTGCACCTGGAGGGTCACAGGTAACAGAAACCTACTCTAAATTAATTTGGTGGTGAGGGGATTTCAGCCTCAATGTGATCATTTTGTCCACAGCTTTCCTAGTGTACCCTTGATCTTTAGCACTACCAATGGATGTGCCACTTTTACTGCAAGTGTGCGACCAGGATCTACTCTTACACAGACGTGGAGCAGAAACATACAGAAACAGATATGTATATTATTTGTTTGAGCGATCATCTAACAGCAGGGTTCCATCTCTAACCTCCTCTTTATTAGTACCTTTTTATAGATAAAGGTCTTTTATCAGATGCTCAGTTTGACTTTTGCCCTTCAAGGACCACTAAACACGCTGTATGTAAAACTGCCCAAATGGGTGATGGCTGCCTTAAGTTTATTAGATCTGTTTTCTGTTTTCAAGAACATGAACCATGAGACCATGATCCACCAATGGAATTTTGCATCAAGGGCCCATCCTTAGTTTGGATTTTCTCTTCTGAGTGTGGAAGGATTCACACGGTGCTGTTATCAGATAATGATCGAACCTCCCCAACCTCCTCCTCACCTGGGCCTTCAGACGAACTGTCCTTGGAATCTGTTGTAGTCTTCTTCCAAGACTTCCTGTTGTCTTGTGTCAGTCTTTCCTTAGCTGGTTTCTTCTTTTTATCGTGCAAGTAGGGTCTAGCTTCCTCAGAGGCCACGTTGGTAGGGAGTGGAACCTGCCCAAGGGGAAGCCCGAGGAGGTAAACTGGGAAAAAGCCAATCGGCAATAAAAAACCCTGGTAGTCTTCAAGCTGTATTGTGGAGTAATGCTCCGTAACTGAAGTAAGATAGAAAAATGTAACACAGGATCCAATCCTCAGAAAGACTTGTCACAGTCTAGGAAGGGCGATAGTTAATACAGGTAGGATGACAAGGTAGAGATGATCCTTGGAATTGAAGATGTATGATAATCAGGGAACTCCTGGTCAGGAATGAGCTGTGTACAGACTTGCTCTGTGGACTTGATTGCACAGAAAGAAATGGAAAAAGTCCACTGGCAGACACGGAAGGTAAAGGTACAGAAGGATAAACAGAGCGGAGAAGCGGAAAACCCACAAGAGAAAATAGGAATGGCCGTCCGACTAGTGTAAAGTAAGATAAATGGAAACAGATGGTCTGCGGTAAAGCCGCAAAGAAAGGAAGAAAAACTGGACCTTAGAAGAATCCATGAAACCTCGGGTGAATAAGGTAAGTGTCAGAAGGGGAGTCGCGCTAGCGGCGAGTAGAGGCTCTGTGGCAAATAAACGACACACGTCAAGAACAGAAAGCCCAATAGAAGAGGAGACAGAAAAGCAGAAGACCGCGGAATTCACACAAAGGCGAGCGGTAAAGAAAGGTACAGCTAAGACTGACGACAGGACAGAAGGCGAAAGGAGTAAACAAACAGCTGGTGAGGTACCGGGAAGCAAAGTGCGAAAGCTACAAAAGTGGTACTAAACAAACCAGAAAGGAGGGAAGCAGAAGACGAGACGTAGGCAGGCGGTTTCCTACCGAATGTAGGGAACCGGGAAGGCAAACACACAAAAGTAGGATAAAAGGTGGAGAAAAACTCGGCGGAGTATACCAAGCGTTGAAAGTGAAAGAGAAACAGATACAATGCACTGAGCTGTGGGCGTGGCCAGGATATATAGGATATGCTGCCATGTTGGATGAGGACTAGACTGCAATGTGAAGTTCCCTTGAAGAAGTTAGAATCGCCAGGCATTCCATATCTTCCACCGGTGCATCCTGACAGTATACACTTTTCCCCTTGGGGGGCCACCAGGTTTACTCGGGTGCGGGAGATGAAATCGCCACAACAGCCGTGGTGCATGTATGTGACTTTTGGGCTTCCATGTCCTTTCTTCAATAGAATAGCCCTTCCAATGAACCAAGTTTTGCACTCTTCCTCTTCTGTAACGGGAGTCCACCAAATAAGCAACTTCATATTCTTCCAGAACCTGGGGTTTGAGATTCATCTTACTCCATGACTTCTGTTGATACTGATCTTCCTTGTGTTCCTTCAGTAAAGAGGTATGGTACACAGGGTGTACCCGTTGTAGGCCATTGAGTAACCAAAGCTTATATGCCACTGGGTTAACTTGGGATACGATAGGAAAGGGCCCCATATAACGAGGGGCAAACTTGCCTACATGGACCCATTTGGGAAGGAACTTGGTAGATAGCCAAACCAGTTGACCCGGCTTCCAGTCTGGATTGGCTGTTCTCTTGCGGTCGGCCCACCTCTTGTCTGTCTGCCTACTGGCTTCCAGCGCTTTCTTAGCTGTGATATGGATGTCTAAGAGTTCAGTTAACAGACTGTCTATAACGGGCTTGCTTGTGGATGGTAATCCTGTCCATGGCAGAGGTTGAGGATGGTAACCGTATGTGCAATAAAACAGAGTCACCTGTATCGAAGTATGAATGGAATTATTGTAGGCAAATTCTGCCTGAGAGAGAAAGGAGGCCCATTCTTCATGTTTGGTACGGCAAAAACATCTGAGATATTTTTCGAGACTAGCATTGAGTCTCTCCATCTGGCCATTACTTTGCGGATGGTAACCTGAGGAAAGTGCTCTGTGAATACCCAACTGTTGCCATAGGGTAGACCAAAACCTTGAAGTAAATTGTGAACCTCTGTCTGATATAATTGTCCTCGGCGGTCAATGTAGGCGAACAATATTGTGTAAAAATATGGCTGCTGCCTCAGGGGCTGATGGAAGTTGAGACATTGTTGAGAAGTGAGCCAACTTGCTATACGAGTCTACGGTTGCCATGACTGTAGTCATGCCATTGAAATTAGGTCGATCCATGATGAAATCCATAGAGATGTGTTCCCAAGGGTGACCAGGTAACATAGGTCATTGTAGTAGTCCAATGGGCTTGCCCGTAGTAGTCTTGTTACATGCACAAACCGGGCAGGATAAATCATAACTGTTAACATCGTGGCGTATAGTGGGCCACCATAATCTGCGATTTATCAACTCCTGAGTCTTCTGTATACCTGGGTGTCCAGATAATTGTGCATCGTGGCACCACAAGAGGATCTGTTTTTGGAGTGTCTTGGAGGGAATATATAGGGCTTTATTATGATAGTAGAGACCATCTGTACTTTGTATGACAGTTTTTGGGGTATCTTTCTCTTGTTGATACTGTAACAACAGTTCTTGTAAGAACGGAGAAAACAATCAATTGTTCTTAGCCCTGTTAGAAGAAGGTCATGGCGTTGGTAGGTTCCAGCCTCTTCCCCTTGGCAGCGTTATAAGGCATCTGCTATTTGATTTTCGGTTCCTGGAAGGAAGGTGATCTGGAAATCGAACTGCAGAAAGAAATATGCCCATCGGGCAAGACGAGCGTTGGAACACTTCATATGTTGAAGGACCCTAAGATTTCTGTGATCTCTGCGAATAAGGAAACTATGTTTAGTCTCCTGTAGGAGATGATGCCATTCCTAACAGGCCAGTTTAATGGCCAATAGGTCCTTCACACGCACTGAATAATTATGTTCACTGCTCGTCAGGGTCTTAGAATTATAGGCTACTGGATATTCCATACTATCCTCTGTCTTTTGCAGAAGAACCGCCCCCACAGCCCCTGCAGAGGCATTAGTCTCTAGAATTAAAGGTTCATTCTGGTTAGGTTGCACAAGAATGGGTGTTGAGGTAAATCATTCCTTTGGTTGGTGGAATGCTTCCTTCTGTTCTTGATCAAAGTCAATAAACCGTAAGTGTCCCTACCCCCTTGGTTCAATCTGATTTAAAGTAAATTCTGGGGGAGCAAACAAACGACAATTTCTTTTCGAGAGTGCTATAAATTGTCCCAATTCACTAATGCTGGCATTTATCCTTGTTTTAGTGAGATTGAGCTGGTTTGAGGGAGAAAACAACAATCCTGTATTTGACCTATAATCATTGAAGGATTCAAAATCATAAGTAAAGTAATCATTCGGAGAAGTAATTTAGTTCAACACATTTGTACATTTTCTAAAAAAACTTTATATTGATTGCTTCAAGGTATAGTACATGGATACACATAACAGAGATCATTCAATTTCAAGATTCATTGTGCAAGAAAAATAAGAGAAACATAATGAAATTGTTTCAAAACATTAGAACAACTTGACAAACAAAGGTTAAAATTACAACAAGTGTGCGTCTAAATATAATCCAACGAAAAATACGGGGGGACGAAAAACGCACAACAAAACGAGGGGGAAAGTCAAACGGTAGTTCCCCCTGGGAGTACGGGAAATTCTTTTCTAGTTAGATTCCCTTGATTCCCTGTATGAATAGGTTTGACTAAACTGATCCTTGGTCCATAGGGTTGGCTAAATTTATTTTCTTTGGGCTTCAGTTTTGCCCAACCTGTGGGTCTTTGTGCAGTAAAAGAATTCTTTGCCACGGGATGGTTCAGCCTGAAATAGTGAGTGTGTAAGGTGTTGTTTCAGGTTTTTAGCCCTCTTATAAGCAAATCTGGGAGGTTCTTCCTCTAGGAGGTTTAGTTTGGCAATGTGCCAGTGTTTCTGCACTATTCTTTTGATTGTTGTAGTGTGTTTTCCATGTGTCACGGCACATGTGAGCCGGTCGTCTCCTTTGTTGAGTTCTTCTTCTCTTATTTGAATGAGCTGTTCTCTATTCATGTTCAAGGCTCTCTTCATGGATTGATTTAAAAGTCTTTTAGGATACCACCTTTCTTTCAGTCTCACGGATAGGGTCTCTGCATGCGTTTGAAAGTCTTCTTTCTGTGTACAGTTTCTGCGTATCCTTAAGAATTGGTCGTAGGGCAAATTTTGTTTAATGTGCATCGGGTGGTTGCTCATATGGTGAAGAAGAGTATTCCTATCTGTGCCTTTCCGGTGTAGATTACAAATCACTCTGCCAACGTGGTGTTGGATCGTGAGGTAAAGGAAAGTTATCTGGGATTTGTTGTGTTCTATGGTGAACTGTATGTCGCTGTTATACGAGTTCAACCATTCCCAGAATTGTAAAAGTTGGTCCAATGGCCCAGTCCAAATGAAGATCACATCGTCAATGTATCTATACCAATGGTGTATCTGTTCTTTCCATTGGTTCTGTTGGGAGAATACATGTTGTTCTTCGTACTTCGCCATGTACAAAATGGCCAGACTGGGGGCAAATGCTGCCCCCATTGCCATGCCCTTAGTTTGAAGATATATTTGTTTGTCAAATGTAAAAAAGTTGCGCTGGAGGGCCAAAGACATCAGTTCAATAATAAAGTTTGTTGGGACCCTGTCTTGGGTAGGGTTGCTGGTGAGCCACTCCCTCATGCACTCTATAGCCTCTTCTTGTGGGATGTTGGAGTAAAGTGCTTTTATATCCATCGTTACCAGGTATTGGGTGTCAGGATCGAAGGGTAAGTTCTCGAATAAGCTGATGGTATGTGCGGTGTCCCTCAGGTACGTGTTTGTTTGGATGCTAAGTGGTTGCAGGAATTTATCCACAAACTTGCTCAATGGTTCTAATATCGATCCACACCCTAAGACTATCTGTCTCCCTGGTGGGTTGATTGAGTCCTTGTGTATCTTTGGTAGGCCGTAAAAACATGGAGTCCTACCTCCCGGTGTTGTAAGAAAACCTGCTTCCTTGGGGGAAATCTTGATCGAAGTTAAACTTGACACCCTTCTTAAGTAGGGCTGTTAAGAGTTGTACTAGTTTGGAGAAATTAGGTATGAATTGTCTGTAGAAGTTCGCCAACCCAAGGACTCTTTGTATTTCCTTTACATTCTGTGGTTCTTTCCAGTCCAAGATGGCTTGGATCTTACAGGGATCCATCTATATACCCTCTCTTGAGAGGATAAATCCCAAATATGACACTGAGTTTGCTTCAAATGTGCATTTTTCAGGTTTGACCAATAGTTGGTGAGTGGGAAGACGGTGTAGCACTTCCTTGACCTGACACTGATGGTCCTGTAGAGTTTGAGAGAAGAGCAAAATATAGTCTAGATAGACCACAACTAATAAAAACAGTTGGTTTGAGAAGATCTTATCCATAAATCTTTGAAATACGGCCGGGGCGTTGACATGACCAAATGGCATTACTCTGTATTCAAAGAGCCCCAATGGTGTCCGAAAGGCCGTCTTCCACTCATCCCGCTCACAGATCCTCAGGAGATGGATGGTAAGCGCCCCTGAGGTCCTGTTTGGTGAAGAAATTTGATCCCTGTACGGCTTCTAAAATATCTCTTATCAAAGGCATTGGGTATCGATCTCTGGTGGTGCTTTGGTTGAGACATCGATAATCTATAAAAGGCCTTAGTTCTAAGGATTCCTTCTTGGGATTAAACAACAGTGACACACCACAGGAAGATCTGGATTCTTGAATCAGCCCGTTCTGTAAGTGTGCATCAATGTATTCCCTCAATGCCCTTCTTTCAGGCAAAGATAAAGGATTCATGCATCCAAAAGGTACTTGTGCTTCTGGTAATAGGTAGATGGCAGAGTCTTCTGTTCTGTGCGGTGGTAGGTATCTTGGTAAAACATCCCTGAATACATCAGCATATTCGTGGTACTGTAGGGGAATTGAAGATACTGTCTTCGTCTTGGGTGCTCTTGTCTTCTCCATCTCAGTCTTACTACAAGGCACATCCATACAGTGAGATCTGCAAAATGATGAGTTGAAACTCACTCTATTAGAGGCCCAGTCTATGAAAAGGTTGTACTTTCTCAACCATGGGATGCCGATGACCATAGGGAAGTGCGCGGCTCTGATAATATTGAACACCATGTATTCCTGAAGCTGCCCCAACATCATCCTAAGTGGAATGTATTCTTTGAATATGGGTCCTGAAGAAAGAGGAGTACCATCCACTCTTTCAACTGGAATTGGCTTTTGGTTGAGCCGTTCGGACACTTGTTTTTCTTGGGCCCAATCTACATCAATGAAATTGCCAACGGCTCTGCAATCCAACATTACCAACACTTCAAGTGGTTCAGGACCAGGCAACCATATTTGAAGTTTAAAGACCATGAGACGATTGTCTTCGTTCTCCTCTATTGGTCTTGTGTAGCAGCAAAGGTTCTAGTTTGTTCCCCCGACACTTCCCGTGCATAAATCCGGGGGCTGGCATTTTCCTTCCGAGGAGTCGGAACTTAAGGACAGTTCCGAAGTAGATGCTTGGAGGAGGTACATGCAAAATCCTGCATCTCTGCATTTCATGTGCTCCTCAGGGGTCATAGAACCACGAGTTGGTCCTATTTGCATGGGTTCTTCGTTAACAGGAACTTCCTTGGGAGGTTGGAGGGAGAGACCCGAAGGAGGGAAAGAGCGAGGCCTTCTCTTCTCTTGATGTCGTTCAAGTAAACGGAATTCTAACTGCAAAGCCAGAGTCATCAGTTCCTGGAAGGAAGCAGGTCGTGCAATGCGGGCCAGCAAATCCTTTATGTCATCATGTAATCCTCTCCTGAAGATGGTCTGTTTGGCTGATTCCAGCCAATCCGCTTTCGTTGCCAGTCTCAGAAATATGGATATATAGGTCTGCACATCTGTGGTTCTTTGTCTGACATCCAAAATTGCTTCGAATGAGTTGTGCAACACCTCTGGGTAATCAAACTGTTCTCTGAATAGTCCCACAAAGCGGTCAAAACCATTCAAAGCTTGAACATTGTTTGTCACTAGTGGGGATGCCCATGCTAACACATTTCCAATCAGGTTTGCTATGATAAATCCCACTCTGGATCTGGCAGTTTCATAGGTTTGTGGTCTAAAGGTAAAATATACCTGGCAAGCATCTAAGAAATCCTTCAAACCTTCCTGTACGACAATGTCATAGGTGGAAGGTCTCCTCAATCTTCTCTATGCAAGACCACCTGTTGACGCAGAGCCACATTTTCTGTCTTAAGTGCTTGTACCTCAACTGTGAGGTTCTGCATGGCCGCAACTAATTCTTGATATTGTACCATGGATGCCATAGGAATCTGTGGGTGTTGTATTCTATCAGATATTGGTCGAACCTCCTCAACCTCCTCCTCACCTGGGCCTTCAGACGTACTGTCCTTGGAATCTATTGTAGTCTTCTTCCGAGACTTCCTGTTGTCTTGTGTCAGTCTTTCCTTAGCTGGTTTCTTCTTTTTATCGTGCAAGTAGGGTCTAACTTCCTCATAGGCCACCTTGGCAGGGAGTGGAACCTGCCCTAGGGGAACCCCGAGGAGCTAAACCCCAAAGAAGAGGGAAAAAGCCTCTGGGCAATAAAAAAACTCTAGTAGTCTTCAAGCTGTATTGTGGAGTAATGTTCCGTAACTGAAGTGAGATAGAAAAATGTAACACAGGATCCAATCCTCAGAAAGACTTGTCACAGTCCAGGAAGGGCGATAGTTAATACAGGTAGGATGACAAGGTAGAGATGATCTTTGGAATTGAAGATGTATGATAATCAGGGAACTCCTGGTCAGAAATGAACTGTGTACAGTCTTGCTCTGTGGACTGGATTGCACAGATAGAAATGGAAAAAGTCCACTGGCAGACACGGAAGGTAAAGGTACAGAAGGATAAACAGAGCGGAGAAGCGGAAAACCCTCAAGAGAAAATAGGAAATGCCGTGCAACTTGTGTAAGTTAAGATGAATGGTAACAGATGTTCTGCGGTGAAGCCGCAAAGAAAGGAAGACAAAACTTATCTTAGAAGAATCCGTGAAACCTCGGGTGAATAAGGTAAGTGTCAGAAGGGTTGTCACGGTAGCGTGGTGGAGAGTCTCCGTGCCAAATAAACAACACAGGTCAAGAACAGAAAGCCCAATAGAAGAGGAGACAGAAAAGCAGAAGACCTCATAGTGGAATTCTTACAAAGGCGAGAGGTAAAGAAAGGTACAGCTAAGAATGACAACAGGACAGAGGAGAAAGGAGTAAACAAACAGCTGGTGAGGTACCGGGAAGGAAAGTGCGAAAGCTTCGAAAGTGGTACTAAACAAACCAGAAAGGAGGGAAGCAGAAGAAGAGACGTAGGCAGACGGTTTCCTACAGAATGTAGGGAACCGGGAAGGCAAACACACAAAAGTAGGATACAATGCGGAAAAAAAACTTGGTGGAGTATACCAAGCGTTGAAAGTGAAAGAGAAACAAATACAATGCGCCGAGCCGTGGGTGTGGCCAGGATATATAGGATATGCCACAATGTTGGATGAGGACTAGACCGCAATGTCAAGTTCCGTGGAAGAAGTTAGAATCGCCAGGTATTCCATATCTTCCACGGGTGAATCCTGACAGTATACCCCTTTCTCCTTGGGGGGCCTCCGGGTTTACCCTGGTGCAGGAGATAAAATCGCCTCAACAGCCGGGGTACATGCATGTGACTTTTTTGACTCCCATGTTCTTTCTTCAATAGAATAGCCCTTCCAATGAACCAAGTATTGCACTCTTCCTCTTCTGTAACGGGAGTCCACCAAATAAGCGACTTCATATTCTTCCGGAACCTGGGGTTTGAGAGGCATCTTATCTTGTGACTTCCGTTGATACAGATCTTCCTTGTGTTCCTTCAGTAAAGAGGTATGGAACACAGGATGTACCCGTTGTAGGCCATTGGGTACCCGAAGCTCATGTGACACTGGGTTGACTTGGGATACCATAGGAAAGGGTCCCATATAACGAGGGGAAAACTTGCCGGCATGGACCCATTTGGGAAGGAACTTGGTAGATAGCCAAACCAGTTGACCCGGCTTCCAGTCTGGATTGGCTCTTCTCTTGCGGTCGGCCCACCTCTTGTGTGTCTGCCTACTGGCTTGCAGTGCCTTCTTAGCTGTGAGATGGATGTCTAAGAGTTCAGTTAACAGACTGTCTATAACGGGCTTGCTTGTGGGTGGTAATCCTGTCTATGGCAGAGGTTGAGGGTGGTAACCATATGCACAATAAAACAGACTCATCTGTATCGAAGTATGAATGGAATAATTGTAGGCAAATTCTGCCTGAGGGAGAAAGGAGGCCCATTCCTCTTGTTTGGTACTGCAAACACATCTGAGATATTATTCAAGACTAGCATTGTGTCTCTCCATCTGGCCATTACTTTGCGGATGGTTCCTCGCGGAAAGTCCTCTGTGAACACCCAACTGTTGGCATAGAGTAGACCAGAACCTTGATGTAAATTGTGAACCTCTGTCTGATATAATTGCCCTCGGCAGTCCATGCAGGCGAACAATTTTGCGTAAAAAGACGGCCGCTGCCTCAGGGGCTGATGGAAGTTGAGACATCGCTGAGAAGTGAGCCAACTTGCTATACAAGTCTACCCTTACCATGACTGTAGTCATGCCATTGGAAATAGGTAGATCCACAATGAAATCCGTAAGATGTGTTCCCACGGGTGAGCAGGTAACATAGGTTGTTGTAGTAGTCCAATGGTCTTACCCGTAGTAATCTTGTTACATGCACAAACGGGGCAGGATAAAACATAATTGTTAACATCCTGGAGAATAGTGAGCCACCAGAATCTGTGTCTTATCAACTCCTGAGTCTTCTGTATACCTGTGTGTCCAGATAATTGTGCATCGTGGCACCACAAGAGGATCTGTCTTTGGAGTGTCTTGGAGAGAATATATAGGGCTTTATTATGATAGTAGAGACCATTTGTACTTTGCATGACAGTTTTTGGGGTATCTGTCTCTTGTTGATACTGTAACAACAGTACTTGTAAGAACGGAGAAAAAACAGCAATTGTTCTTTGCCCTGGTAGAACAAGGTCATGGCTTTGGCAAGTTCCAGCCTCTTCCCCTTGGCAGCATGATAAGGCAAACGCTACTTGATTTTTAGTTCCTGGAATGTAGGTGATCTGGAAATAAAACTGCAGAAAGAAATATGCCCATCGGGCAGACGAGCATTGGAACAATCCATCTGTTGAAGGACCCTAATATTTCAGTGATCTTTGCGAATAAGGAAACTAATGTATTATTATTATTATTATTATTATTAATATTATTATTATTATTATTATTATTATTATTATTATTATTATTATTATCATTATTTTGTTTAGTCCCCTGCAGGAGATGACACCATTCCTGACAGGCCAGTTTAATGGCCAACAGTTCCTTCTCAAGCACTGAATAATTATGTTCACTGCTTGTCAGGGTCTTAGAATAATTGGCCACCGGATGTTCCATACTATCCTCTGTCTTTTGCAGAAGAACCACCCCCACAGCCCCTGCAGAGGCATTAGTCTCTAGAATGAAAGGTTCATTCTGGTTAGGTTGCACAAGACTGGATGCTGAGGTAAATCATTCCTTTAGTTGGTGGAATACTTCCTTCTGTTCTTGATCAAAGTCCAACTTGATACCCTTCTTGAGTAGGGCTGTTATGGGTTGTACTAGTTTGGAGAAATTAGGTATGAATTGTCTGTAGAAGTTCACCAGCCCAAGGACTCTTTGTATTTCCTTGACATTCTGTGGTTCTTTCCAGTCCAAAATGGCTTGGATCTTACAGGGATCTATCTATATACCCTCTCTTGAGAGGATAAATCCCAAATATGACACTGGGCCTCATTACGACTCAGGCGGAAAGGGGTTTACGGCGGTGTAAACAGCGCCGACCCTTACCGCCTGAGTACGAGGTCCCTTAGCGCCATGGAGGTTTTAAAACCTGCTTTTAGCAGGTGTTAAAATCCATGGCGCTAAGGGACCATGGAGTTAATTACGCCACCGTAATTTACGGTGGCGTAATTAACGCCTTCCCCACTCCCATTATGCCCTATGGGGCAAAAATGGGAATGGGGAAGGGTAAATGGGGATTGGGGACTTACCGCCCCGCCAAACTCGGAATGGGGCGGTAAGTCCACCAACCACCATGGCGTAAACGTAGTTTACGCCATGGTGGTAAAGGTACGACCCAGGCGGTAACTTACCGCCTGGGTCGTAATGAGGCCCACTGAGTGTGCTTCAAAAGTGCATTTTTCAGGTTTGACCAATAGTTGGTGAGTGTGAAGACGGTGTAGCACTTCCTTGACCTGACACCGTTGGTCCTGTAGAGTTTGAGAGAAGACCAAAATATCGTCTAGATAGACCACAACTGATAAAAACAGTAAGTCTGAGAAGATCTTATCCATAAATCTTTGAAATATGGCTGGGGTGTTGAAAAGACCAAACAGCATTACTCTGTATTCAAAGAGCCCCAATGTTGTCCAAAAGGCTATCTACCACTTGTCACCGTCACGGATCCTGAGGAGATGGTAAGCACCCCTGAGGTCCAGTTTGGTGAAGAAATTCGATCCCTGTACGGCTTCTAAGATATCTCTTATCAAAGGCATTGGGCATCGATCTCTGGTGGTGATTTGGCCACGAAAATCTATACAGGGCCTTATTTCTGAGGATTCCTTCTTGGGAATAAAAAACAGCAACGCACCACAGAAAGATCTGGATTCTTGAATCAGCCCTTTCTGTAAGTGTGCATCAAGGTAATCCCTCAATGCCCTTCTTTCAGGAAAAGATAAAGGATACCTGCGTCCAAAAGGTACTTGTGCTTTTGGTTATAGGTTGATGGCACAGTCTTCTGCTCTGTGCGGTGGTAGGTATCTTGGTAAAACATCCCTGAATAAATCAGCATATTCCTGGTATTGTAGGGGAATTGAAGATACGGTTTCGTCTTGGTTGCTTCAGTCTTCTCCATCTCAGTCTTACTACAAGGCACATCCATACAGTTAGATCTGCAAAATGAAGAGTTGAACCTCACTCTATTAGAGGCCCAGCCTATGAAAGGGTTGTGCTTCCTCAACCATGGGATGCCGATGACCAGAGGGAAGTGCACGGCTCTGATGATATCAAACACCATGTGTTCCTGATGCTGCCCCAACATCATCCAGAGTGGAATGGATTCTTTGACTATGGGTCCTGAAGAAAGAGGATTACCATCCACTCCTTCAACTGGAATTGGGTCTTGTTTGAGCTGTTCGGGCCCTTGGTTTTCTTTGGCCCAATCTACATCAATGAAATTGCCAGTGGCTCCGCAATCCAATATTGCCAACACTTCAAGCGGTTCAGGACCAGACAACCATATTTGAACTTTAAAGACCATGAAACTATTGTCTTCATTCGCCTCTATTGGTCTTGAGTAGTAGCAAGGTTTGTAGGTTGTTCCCCCGACACTTCCCTTGCATAAGTCCGTGGACTGGCGTTGTCCTTCCGAGGAGGCAGAACTTCAGGATAGTTCCGAAGTAGATGCTTGGAGGAGCCACAGTTCATGCAAAGTCCAGCATCTCTGCATCTCTTGCGCTCCTCAATGGTCAAAGGTCCGTGAGTTGTTCCTATTTGCATGGGTCTTACGTTAACAGAAACTTACTTGGGAGGTTGGAGGGAGAGACCTGAAGGAGAGAAAGAGGGAGGCCTTTTCTTCTCTTGACGTTGTTCAAGTAAACAGAATTCTATCTGCAAAGCCAGAGTCATCAGTTCCTGGAAGGAAGCAGGTCGAGCAATGCGGGCCAGCTCATCCTTTATGTCGTCATGTAATCCTCTCCTGAAGATGGTCTGTTTGGCCGAGTCCGGCCAATCCACTTTCGTTGCCAGTCTCAGAAATCTGTATATATCAGTCTGCACATCTGTGGTTCCTTGTCTGACATCCAAAATTGCTTTCAATGAGGTGTACAACACCTCTGGGAGATCAAACCGTTCTCTGAATAGTCCCACAAAATGGTCAAAATCATTCAAAGCTTGATCATTGTTTGTCACTAGTGGGGTTGCCCATGCTAACGCATTTCCAACCATGTTTGTTATGATAAATCCCACTCTGAATCTTGCAGTTTCATAGGTGTGTGGTCAAAAGGTAAAGTATACCTGGCAAGCATCTAAGAAATCCTTCAAAACTCCCGGATGACCGTCATACTTCCCGTACGACAATGTCATAGGTGGTAGGTCTCCTCAATCTTCTCTATGCAAGACCACCTGTTGACGCAGAGCCACATTTTCTGTCTTAAGTGCTTGTACCTCAACTGTAAGGTTCTGCATGGCTGCAACTAATTCTTGATATTGTTCCAAGGATGCCATAGGAATCTGTGTGCATTGCATTCTATCTCATAATGGACAAACCTCCCCAACCACCTCCTCACCTGGGCCTTCAGACGAACTGTCCTTGGAATCTGTTGTAGTCTTCTTCCGATACTTCCTGTTGTCTTGTGTCAGTCTTTCCTTAGCTGGTTTCTCCTTTTTATCATGCAATTAGGGTCTAGCTTCCTCAGAGGCCACATTGGCAGGGAGTGGGACCTGCCCTAGGGGAACCACAAGGAGCTAAACCCCAAATAACAGGGAAAAAGCCTCTGGGCAATAAAAACCCTGGTATTCTTCAAGCTGTATTGTAGAGCAATGTTCAGTAACTGAAGTGAGATAGAAAAATGTAACACAGGATCCAATCCTCAGAAAGACTTGTCACAGTCCAGGAAGGGAGATAGTTAATACAGGTAGGATGACAAGGTAGAGATGATCCTTAGAATTGAAGATGTATGATAATTAGGGAACTCCTGGTTAGGAATGAGCTGTGTACAGACTTGCTCTGTGGACTTGATTGCACAGAAAGAAATGTAAAAAGTCCACTGGCAGATACGGGAAGGTAACGGTACAGAAGGATAAACAGAGCAGAGATGAGGAAAACCCACAAGAGAAAAAAGGAAATGTTGTGCAACTAGTGTAAGGTACTTTATGCTGATGACACTCAGAGTCTGGACAGTCCTCTCAGTGTCTGTAGAGATGCTTTGGAGGAGTTTGAATGCCTGGGAGTGGTGCAGACATACATGAATGCAGGAATAATGCTTTATTGGAATGAGAATGAGACATAGGTCCTGAAGAAGGGCTGTGCCCTCAGTGGTAATTCCCTTCCACTGGCCTTATCCTGAGCCTCGTTTCCATGGATTCTATTGGGAATCCTGGATGTATATTTGGCAGCTGGCTTCCATTTCACCCCAGGCAGATGCAGTAATTAGTAGGATAAATGATCAAATTGTATTGCACCAGGCAATGGCGATGCCCATGTAGCCGAATATTATGTTAGTAGAACTGGACATTGCTAAAATTCAAGGAGTCCAACTCCGAGTGATACGGACTATTTTTCTTTTGACGAAATGTGACCACATATCACACCTCACCTGTCTTTAGTTTGGCTTTTAATGGAGGATCTGATTCCATTTCGAGTACTTGCTCGGGACAGGAATTGCTGAATGTCAGGTGACAAATACTGCCTTGTTCTTCAACTATGCTAAAATAACACCTTTTTCAGAGAATACAATTGGGAGGAAAATTACTTAGTGCAAAATATAGTCACCACTGTAATCCCGTCCCTTTGAATGTTAGAAAGTTCACATTGTTAACTGGTTTTAAGAATGACCTGAAACATTATTTGCTTGCTAGTCGAGTGTCTTAATTGTCCTCCCAATTACTGCTGTGAGTTGCATTCTAGATTTGTATTTCTTGTTATATTTAACTCTAGCTTTGTGTTTTTGTTTTTATGTTTACTACTATATTAGTATGGTTTCATATTTTTGTTCTAGCATCATGAAACGTTTCTGTTTTGGTGGATCTCCACCTAATAAATGCATTTGACTACCACCTACTACTGCTGCTCTAAGCGTACATAAGCTTCACCATTTTTTTGCTATATTTTTTGCCAATTTTTGTGGATAGGAAAACTAAAGCATCAAAACACAATGTAAAAAGAGAGCAATTAGGAAAAAAAGCAATGGAGGAGGCAACATTGAAACCCAGCACCATCGCCAGCTTTATTTCTGAGGTGATCAGTGGCACCACTTCCTATCCAATGCCATGACTATAACACTGCAGAAGCGCCCAAGCATTGTAACAGAGACACACAGATCATCAAATGTCAACATGCGCACTCCTCAGTCCCAACCTTGTCCATGGGTAGTGCATTTTACGTCTATCGCCACCCCCTGGAGAGAGTAAAGGTGTGCTTTTACATCCTCTATAGGACTATCAGCAATGGGGAAAAAGAAAGAGGCCTCTTCCCTGGAGAAAGGGACCCATATCACACATTTTGATGACAAGTATTGCGTGCTCCCGTGTGGAGGCCATCTTCAGTGGTCTAGAACAGAAGAAACATAACATGTATATGTTTATGGCAACAGCAATTACTGGTTCAGAATAAAAAGAAAAGTCACAATCAATGTTCTACGGCCATACAGAAGGCTTGGGACAGGAAAGTCTGACAGATATTTCACGTCAACTCACACTTATGCCGCAGGCTGATGGACTCTGGCTTGAAATCCATTTTTCCACTAATGGTGTTAAGGATCATTATACAACCAATCCATCAATGAATCAATGACTAATTCTGATCCCAATCTAAGTAATGGTCATTATCCCAATAACATTATGAGATGGGAACACAATCCATTTGGTAATTAATTCCCTAGGAAGTCCGTGGAAACTAAATTTTAATGGAATCATTAATCCGCCTTTCAGAACTGATGCTTATTGATGACCTATCCGGGCGTTCATTGACTCCCAGCAGCACCGGGAGTGGCTAGCACAAGGTGCCGTGGAGAAACTCTGTGAACACATTGAAATATTGTAGGGAGCAATCACTCTGGCATTTTGAGCGCAGGTGAAGGTCCTTGTGCAGGTCTAAAGGGGATATTGCCTACATAATGGTATCCTTGCAAGATTGTGCATCTGGGAGATGAAGACAAGGGCCTGAAGACTGAATGGATTTAAATGAGCTGAAACAAAGAAACATGAGTGAAATGTGTGCAGAGATGTAAACTCTCACTACACATACGTGCTGTTAATCATGTCAAATTAGTCTCGGCAAAGACAATCATGTGTTGGGTCCAGTACCCTCCATATCTTTCAGACGCCATAGGGGAATCTGCGCTTTTCGTTTTTAATCCAATGAACTACCGCAGACTCTGGAGGGTCTCGGTGCATCGGTTGGTGGGAAAGCAAGCTCTCTCAGTTGTCCATGCTCTGGACTTCTCGTTTCCTAAAACTCGGATGCAATTTGAAAATGTGTCCCGGGTATTTTATTGTTCATTGTTCATATTATATGTAAAACTACATTCAACATCGTACATGTTTTTTTTTTTTTTTTCTGGCTTCAGTCGGTTTTAATCCATAATTTACATACATTATGGGCCTCATTACGAGTTTGGAGGCAAACCGGGCTCCTTTACCGGTTTCCCAGAATGGGGAATTACCGGGCCATTCCGAGACCCGAGGGCCCGGTAATCCCTCCCTCTGGGAACCCGGGCCCAGGCCTTCCCCTTTCCCATCAGATCCCCTTAGGGCTCAATGGGAATGGGAGAGGGAGTTAACAACGGGCCGATTACGAGCTGCCCATTGTTTGCTCCCTCTTCCCCTCGCGGGACCCGGTAACGACGCCTGGTTTTGAAAGGCGTCATTGCCGGGTCCCGCGAGGGGACTTCGTAATTTTGCGGGACAGGTTTAACGGGTCCTCCTCCATTAGCGGAGCCCGTTAACCTGTTCCGCGAACCTCGTCTTTCTTGTGAATTATGGAAATAATTCTTGGATATGACATCACCTATTTTCAAACCAGTAATGTGTTTGAAACATAAAAAGGTATAATAGCATTAATGATTCTAAAAAAGACAAGTGCCCAGAGTTGGACACAACATTAACTGCTATAAACCAATAGCACGGGTTGGCACAATATCCTAACAGCAATACCAGAATCATGTCCTTTATTATTAATTAGTCATTTCCTTTGTCCATCCACACATCAGCATAATCCCTCTAATGCACAGAAGACATGTGACAGAGCCATATTTCCCTATTATGCTTCCTGAAGTGTAAACATAGAAAAATAACTTGATTGAATGAAGACTGAGCTGCTGATAGACGTGAAGAGACTCTGCTGGCCACTCATGGACCTGTAGTGTGGGGGGATGACAGGGGAATTGTTAAACAGCGGGGGCAGATGGGCCAGAATCATTATATATCTACAGAGTCCTGGGCCGATTGGTGTCCTGGGCCCTTATGCACCCTCAGGGCCCTGAAATCCCGCTCCCAATCGGCCCAGCTCCTGTCTATCTGCACTTGCACTTATACCCTCCACCCTGGTGGCTCTCACTTACACTGCTTGCGGCTCCAATCCATGTATCACTCAACATTCCTAGCACTTAATTTGTGGCTCACCCATGCTGCCCATTCCTTGCTGCACTTGCACATTCTGAATACTCACAAGGCATAGAAGATTTGCCCTCTTTTCCTCTTCCCCCCACTACTCTTATATATTGTGCTTTTAATGTATTTTAATGTATTTACCCACTCTGGGCGCTTTGAAACCATATGTTCTTTTTGTATAAGCACCTAACAAGCAAACAATAAAATAAACCAATCCTCGGAAAGTCTTAACTCCAAGTAAAGAGGCTGATTAGCCATACTAATGGGCAAACCCAAGATATTTTTTTTGTAACATTTATTTTCAGTCACTGTCAAGCTATGGCAAGTAACATTGCCACATAATTCAGCTCCACATTTGGCTACCTACCTGGCTTGTAGCATGTATACTAAAATGGAGACTCTAACAACTCTGTTGCCATGTCCTCATGTAAACCCTGCAATGTATCCACTATATCCTATCAACGTCAGATCAGTCTTGGCAACTTGAGCGGTCCACCTACAATCTCAGACCAAGGTGATCATAGGTGTCCACCTGTTCTATAGGCTTGCCATTTAACTTTAATCTGATCTTCCCCTATTGCCTCTGAAAACCATAGGATTAATTTTTCCCGCATTAACTCACAAAACATTGGGCCTCATTACACGGTAGGAGGTAACCATGCCGCTTTTAGCGCCATGGCTACCCCTTACCGCATTCTGGGTCCGGTTAGGCGGTATGGGGACCTACCGGGACATTCAGACCCTGGAGGACCCGGTAAGTCCCCATGCCAATTACCATTCCCCATTCCCATTCGAGCCCCTATAGGGCTCAATGGGAATGGGGAAGGAGCTAATAATGGTACCGCTATTAGTGGTACCGTTATTAGCTCTGAAGTCCCTCAGTGGGTCCCGTCCTTAACGTGTGGTCTGACCACACGTTAAGGACGGGACCCGCTGAGGGACCTCGTAGTAGGGCGGTAAGGGATTACAGTCACCGGTGCCCTTACTGGTGCTGGTAATCCCTTACCGCCTACCGTGTAATGAGGACCATTGTCTGCACAGAACTCTGCAAATGCTGTAAACTGCACCCTGAGCCCACTTGGAGTGAGTGGCATCAGCACTGCATCATCAACCAACACATGGGTTGGTATTTTACCCACTTTCATGTTATCTGTTCAGCTCTGCTGCCTCAGGTCCGCAGTGCTTAAATGGCTCCCATCTTAGCCTTAGACTCATTTGTGCCCCTTGTTCTCAGTGTCTTCTCTGCAATTCCAGGGATCTTACTATCTATGCAGTCAATCAGGCAGATTTTGGGCAGGCAGGGGGCTATCCAATCTCCTTCAGCTTTCCTTCACCAAGTTAGTTGCACATCAAGTTACTATTGAGTTTTTGTACTTTAACCAGAGTTATCCCCCCAACACATAGCAGTATTAATGTAATAGTCATTTAGGGAGGGAGTACCAAAGCAAATCCTCTACCACCATTTTAAAATGATATCAGGTGGAGGGAGATCCCTGCAAAAATGCAAGCAATCTTAACCTTTTGGTTGTCTCCATGACCATCAGTCTGGCTTCAGAGCTCCCAGAAGCACAGACACTGCTCTCCTGAACATCCGTGAAGACTTGCTCTCCAACCTCGAATCTAAAATCCCATCTGTACTCATCCTACTCAATCTCTCTTCAGCCTTTGACACAGTCAACCACGCCATCCTGCTCAACGGTCTCCAGGATAACCTGGTTATCACCGATCAGGCCCTGGCCTGGCGGACCTATTTCGTCTCCGATCGACCCTCCCAGGTCCAACTTGGGTCTTTGTTTCCCCTTGCTCACTCTCTACCTGTGGTGTTCCCCAGGGGTCCAACCTCTCTCCCTAGCTTTACAACACAACCGGCACCACTCGCCCCTGCATTGCCGCTCTCTGCTCCAACTTTCAGTGCTATGCGGATGACACTCAGCTCATTTTCAGGCTGCCCTCTGCCACCTCTTTTCCTTCTCTCTTCTCTGACTGTCTGTTTGCTATCCTCTTCATAGGTATTCTTCCTTCCCTCTCGTTCCCCAGATGCTCTCTGTCTCTATAGCTCTGGTTCTCTCTAGGCTGAACTTTTGCAACAGTCTCTTTCTAAATCTGCCTGTTTCTACTCTCTGCCCTATGCAACTCATCCAGAACAGGACTGCAAGACTTGTCCTTGGCCTTAAGCCCAGGGATCGTATCTCTCCAGCCCTGACATCTCTTCATTGGATCCTAGAGGCTGCAAGGATTAAATTCAAGACCCTTTGCATTGTCCATAAGGCTTTCTGGGGCCTGCGTCCACAATACCTTCAACTTCCCTCCTTAAATACCTTCCTATTCGAGCTCTTCGCTCCTCCACCTCCAACTCTCTCACTGTGAGTCACTTCTCCAAGCAGCGAGTTGGTGGCAGATCTCTTTCCTCAGCTGGGGCCTCCCTCTGGAACAGCCTCCCTACCTCTCTGAAACTTGAGGCGAACCATCTTTGGTTCCAGAAGTACCTTAAGACCTTCCTCTCCCCTGCTGATCGGTCTGCTTTGGCACCGGGCACCTTGTTACCCTCTGATTCTCGGGCCAAGGTCCCTGCCCACCCAGCCCCACACCCGTACTGCCTCCTGGAAACCCTTTCACTTGGCTCGGTATCTGCAACCCTACAGTCCCCTTACCTACACTTATTAGCCGCCCCTTGTCTGCGCTTTAACCTTGCACTTGCCACCTGTTGGCTGTACTACCTTTTATTGTGTTTATCCTGTGTTCAGCACTTTCCACTCCTCCCCTTCCCTTGCACTTTCCCCCTTCCCTTTCCCCTGCACTTGCACATTCTCAATGTCACTGGGCCTAGTAAGATTGTTGTTTTTTCCTCCATTGTTCCCCTCCCTTGCCTCGTCGTGCTGTGAAACACTTGTGTATGAGTGTGATACAAATGCAATATCATATATCATATCATAACCCTTTGCTATCTGTCATTTCCTGAGTCTCCAGAGTGGAAAGGTTCGGCCAGATCTGATCTTAAGTTAAGGTCAAGCACAGGTCACATGACATCAAGCCCTCCTTTGGGTTTCAAGCCCACCATTTTGCCATCGGCATAGCTTTGCTGGCTCAACTATAAAGGCTGGATTCACAGGGACTACCATCAGACCTGGCCTGAGAACTAGCTATATCCCATGTCTTCCCAGCAATTCTGAGGGTTTCTATCTCTCTGTAATCATGCAGGAGGGCGGACAGGGTGCAAGCCTTGAACCTTTCTAGTAGTGGTGCCTGTGTTGAGGGGACTCTCTGATTTTACTGTGTCTCCAGAGGTGTGGGTGTTTATATGACCTGAAGCCCTCCAATGAGGCTCATGCTCACTTTTATGGCATCTACAGAGTACTGCTGCTGAGACGTACAAGCAGTACTTAAAAAACTGCCATTTTAACCTGTCCCAAGAACCATATAATAAACTGAAGGTTAAACATTACAAGGGACTCACGTTGACCTGAAAAACATTATCTAAAAAGGATAACACATGGTTCACAGATGACCTCCAGCTACTAAAACACTGGGACACAAATGTCTTTAAACCAAGGACATAAAGGCATTACGGTAGTGATGCTGAGAATACTATCAATGACATTTTTAAAAGCCACAGTCAAAAGGTGGCCCCAAAGACAGCACAGTCCTCACTAACCACATCCTCTACCTTGATAACCACCACTAGTTCATACAAATGGATTCCTGCAGATCATCAACTCTCTCTATCACCTGTGGATTCCTGCAAGGATCCATCCTCTCCCCAGTGATCTTCAATCTGTACATGGAACCCTCCTGACTCCACACAACAGACACATTCACTGAAATGCAGATGACATGAAGCTCTACCACAAGATATCCTCACATTGATCCATTCCTGGCTGTCCACTGCTTACCTAAACCTCAACCACCAAGTAAAAAATCCTCCTGCTGACCAACAACACAGAGCGCCCTGAAATCCTGACCTGGCTCTCTGTTGTGAATCCCCCGGACTTCACACACCAGCTGACCACCTGTGCCAAGTCTCTTGGTTTTGACAACGACAAATAGGTCTCCTTCAAACAGAACACAGCAAGAAAGACACAAACGGTTTGGTCCCAACTTTCTCTCCTGTGGAAATTCAAGCCCTTCGTCCCAGAAAACAAATTAAGATCTACTGTAAAAGCCTTGAGCCTCTCCTTCCTGGAATGTGGCAATTCTGTTTCGGAAGGACTTCTGGTGACTACCATGGCACCACAGATATTGTCCCCATTGCTGCAGCACTGCTCATCAAAGGACTCTGCACATTCGAGGACATCACTCTGACACTCATCGAACAGTTGCCCTGAAGCCCCCTAGCTACATCACTGAGAAAATCAGCATCTGCAGAGACCCAAGACCTACCAAAAGTAGGGATATGGGCAGACTTGAGCTCCATCGGCACAGGAAGAAAATAACCAGAAAACAAGTCTTCTCTGTCTCTACTCCAAGACACTGGAACCTCCTCCCTGTGAACCCCAAACTCTCCTCCTCACCTTCACATCTCGGAAAGGAGCTCATGTCCCTCCTCTTCAAGGAATGGCTCCTCCCTAACACCTAGGTTCACACACCCTCCACTCCCCACCCACCCATCCTAAGACTGAGGTATCTGCTCCCCACTGTCTCCTTCCCTGGTTGCTTGTAGATCCCTTGTTGCGGAACTGCCAACCTGCCCCATTCCATTATTAGTACCCCACTCCCTTGTATCTCTGCTTTCCTCACTGTGTCTTTCCCTATGATCTATAAAGCACTCCTTTACTTTCCATAGCTAAGTGTGCTCTCAATGAATAATAATAATAATAATAATAATAATAATAATAATAATAATAATAATAATAATAATCCTCCTCTGGCGATTTTGAAAACCAAAATACCCTATTCCTTAGAATAATGTGTAACCTCTGGGTAAAATGTCTCTTATCCTAATCATTCTCAGGAATCTGTCCGAACTGGTTTCGTTGAGGTCATCCCAGTTAGTCAGAGACTTCCATCTACTTAAATAACCAATGCTGTGATCTTCGCATAGGCCTCCATGCTATCAACCCCTTCATTAAAACGTTCCTTACCACCTCAGTCGCACACCCCCTAAAGCATGCTCCTCTCTCGCCACGCGTACAGAGAGACAATGCTAACTCTCCATCACTGTGCTGAATATGTGTATTTCCCATGGGTACAACCTGCACTGCAAAGTCTCTCCTAATGCATGATTCATCTATTAGGTACAATTGCAATATGACCATGAACATACCACCCAGCTTAACTTTGGCCTATGCCAATATGACATTTGGGCACATCAATGGAGGATTCCCATTCACTACATATCATAGAAGCTGGACTCCTAAAAGAAATTATAATGCATCTCTTCTCTACTTCCTATATTCATGATTTCTTTTCTACTAGTGTGATCGCTCCCACAAAACTGACTGGCGGGCTTTTGCAGGCCACTGATCCAAATGTTATGCGACACTGTGACATTGAGTGGTTCACTTTCGGTGAGTGACCCAGTCATCGTCACACCCTCACTGCCCCACATAGCCTCCATCCATCAAATCCACAGAGCTCATGGTCCTCAGAACTACCCAAAATATGTTTTAGTCCTTTTTTTTGCCACCGCAAATACATTGCCATATGGGACATGACAGCTTCCCGCCATCTCAGTAAAGCCTTTATAACCCCTCAGTGAACTTCCCCAGACACACTTCTGGGGAAGATCTCAAGTCCTGTGGGACATTAAGCACCCAAACACTGACTCGCACACCCCTACAACTGTGAGTTCTACTCCTTATGGAAAAAGTCACCCTTTCTATGGCGTATTGATCAGACTTGCCAGAATTGTGCTAGCCCCTCTACTGAGAATGAACACGGCCACATAACCCATTCTCTGGGATGATTCCCATTCAAGCAGTTTGAAAACCTTTTTTAACTCGCTCTACCATTCACAGAGGAGAAATGCCCATTTGCATAGCAGTCTGGCCCAAACAACAAGGACAGTCCAGCACAAAATAACGCTTGTCAATTCTCCTTTGAAGAAGAGCAGCAGCCGCAATCCCAGACACATGATTCTACCTTGAGGGGCATCATCAGTACCTGTGCCTCTCGAAGAACAGTGAGCAAGGGGTCCACATCCAGGTTAGACCTCTAGGGTGAAACACCATGGGCCTCATTACGTGGTAAGGAATTACCGGCACCGGTAAGGGTGCCGGTGCCGTTAGTCCCTTAACTCCATAGTCCGAGGTCCCATAGTGGTTCCCTTCCTTAACGCCTGATCTGACCAGGTGTTAAGGACGGGACCCGCTAAGAGACTTCAGAGCTAATAACAGTACCGCAAATTCGGTACCGTTATTAGCTACTTCCCCATTCCCATTGAGCCCTATGGGGGCTCAAATTGGAATGGGGAATGATTCTCAGAATGGGGATTTACCGGGTACTCCAAGGTTGGAATGACCCGGTAAGTACCCATTCTGAGAACCCGGACCAGGTATGCAGTAAGGGGGTAGCCATGGTTCTAATAGCACCATGGCTACCTTTATTTTTTTAAAAAATATTTATTGATATAGTTGAATAATCAACATTTCAATACATTATACCAATTGATAAAACAAGACAACAATTTCATCTTAACTTAAGATACATATTTCATAATCCACATCAACATTACATCTATATGAAATAAGTAAAAGGTACAAAACTCAGTCAAGTTTAAATTAAAAAGTAAACTATATTAAAAGCATAAGACACATATTTAAGAGAGAGAAATCTTTTTTCTCAAGTGTAAAGAGTTTGAAATTGATTCCAGTTGGCTTTGACATCAGATCATGCATATCATATATATGCTGGGTGCACATTCTGTATGTTCAATGAGATTAGATAATTAACAATCGTTATTCTGATTTTATCCGACTGAGTGTTAAAAATGTAATCCCAAAATTGCTCAGCAGATAAGGAGCTGTGAGCCTGAAAATGAGATTTAAAGTACTCAGTTCTTTTGTTACGCAGCATAGGGCACATTGCAAGTAGATGTAACATTGTTTCGGGTTCTTTTACATTTTCACAAAAATGACAAAAACTGTCCTCTATGGGGATTAATTTCCACTTGGCCAGGACACTTTTAGTGTGCCATATATTTAATCTAAATCGAAGAAAGAGATCTCTAAACGTCGCTCCTGGAAATTTTAAAACATAGGTTTCTGATGTTCTCATTCTTTTTGTGATAATGTTGAGCGTGGTTGCATGCTTAGTATTTTGACACCGTTCATATGTGTGTATCCAATCCCATAACATTATCTTGTATTTTGCTCTCTCAGGATTTATTAATAATAATTCTTCAGTGACATCTGCATTCTGCAGGAAATGTTTGATCTTGTCTCGCCAGGTTACCATAAAATGATGAGTTGTTGTTTGAATATATATAGACAAAGGGCCTCATTACACGTTAGGCGGTAAGGGTTTACCAGTACCGGTAAGGACACCGGTACCGGTAAACCCTTACAGCCTTACTACGAGTTCCCTTTGCGGGACCCGACCTTAATGGCTGGTTTTACCAGCCGTTAAAGTAGGGTGCTGCAAAGGGACCTTCGAGCTAATTACGGTACCGCAATTTGCGGTACCGTAATTAGCGCCTTCCCCATTCCCATTATGCCCTATGGAGGCAAAAATGAGAATGGGGAAGTGCCTTGGTGAATGGGGAATTACCGCCCCCGCTCATCTTGGAGTAGGGCGGTAATTCCGCCATCCACCAAGGTGGACATGGTAAAATACCGGCGGCAACCATGGCGCTAATAGCGCCATGGTTACCGCCTACCGTGTAATGAGGCCCAAAATATGTAAAATGGTATTTCCCTGTCAACTCAGCAAACATTTGCGATACAGGCTGGACAATCTCCACATATATGCAGTGTACAGAGAAGATAGACCCATTTCATACCTCAGCAAACACATGGGAATAGCTTTGGGTATACAGAGTATGCTTTTCCAAAAGGCGCCTTCCAATCTAGACCAAAATGTCTCAGGCATCCACGATCTGGCCTCTGTTCCATATATCACTGTGGGTACTGCTTTTTGGCAGTAATATGTTATGATCGCTTTTAATGAAAAGCGTCCGTATCTATGATTAATTACGGAAGCTTGAGAGGTGGCAGTTCTCATTTTGCTCTTAATTCATGGTGATACACCAGATCAGACCCCTTATTTTCTATCAGGACCCCTAAATGTTTGTATTGTCCAACAATTTCAAGGGGTTGAGATTGCAATGACCAGATCTGATGAGATATTTTGTTCTTGTAGTTGGGTACAATCTTCATCACCTTGGTTTTCATCAGATTTATGCTCAGTTTATTGGTTTTAACATATTTTCCCAATTGATCAAGTAACGCTTGCAGCCCCCTGGGAGTCTTCGCCAGGAGCACTAGATCGTCTGCGTAAAATAACCATGGGATTGCGTTGAGGCCCAAGCGAGGTGCATCAGATATTATTGTGTTGAACTCATTCCCGACATCGGATATGTAGTAATTGAATAGGGTAGATGCCAACAGGCAACCCTGTTTGAGATCTTTATAGGTGTTGATCGGTCTGGAGAGTTTTCCGTCCATTGTTAATCTTACTTGAATTGACGTATTGCTGTGAAACTCTGTTATCCAATGTGTAAGATGGAAAGGGCACTGGTTCTTTGACAGCTTACTAAATAATAGTTGAATAGAAACTGAGTTGAATGCAGTTTCGAAATCGATGAATGCCATATATCCTGACTGCTTACATGTAGGTCATGGTGCTTAATTGCGTGTTGGACTTGCAAGTTAATTGCAAGTCCAAAATTGTTAATTTTCGCGCCTTGAAACACTTGTGTATAGGCGCGTTACAAATGCCATATCATATATCATATCATTGCTGTGCCTATGCCAGCGACAAAGCCAGTCTGAAAGGGGTCATTTAAGCCTGCATCGATGGTCCATTTATTGAAGTTCTTCAAAATCAATCGCGCAAATATTTTTCCTGGAGCATCGAGTAAGGCAATTAGCCTGTAGTTACAAGGATCAAGTCTATCCCCTTTCTTGTATATGGGGATTATTATAGACCTTTTTGCCAGGAGGATGGTATTCTGATGTTCATTATGATCTGATCGAATATAGCCCTTAGAATGGAGGCCCACGTCTCAGGGTTATCTTTTAGCATGGTGTTTGTAAGCCCGTCGGGGCCCGGGGCTCTAGACCTACTAAGTTTCTTTATATTTAGTAATATATCAAGATCATCAAATACCAGTTGGTTGTTCCTGACCAGGCTCATTCCAGTTGTTACACCAGGCCAATATTCTTCAGCATACAGCGATTTATAATATTGAGTCCATACTTCCTCAGGAACTGCGTTAACTTGTATTACGGATTGCTTGTCTCTATGAATGGATTTTATTAGACCCCACACTAAGGCAGAGTTTTTAGAGGCTATTGAATGTAACATGGCTTGAGCATCTCTCAAAGACAAAGCCGCTTTACGCTGCTTTAACCAATTTTTGTACTTGTTATATATCTGGAGATTTCTTGGTCCTTATTTATTGGATTGGTTTGCATCAAGAGACGTATGTCCTGCCTGAGCTTTGTTTTGTAATTGCGAACTTCTTCGTCGTAGACATGGTTGTGCGTTTTGTTAGTTCCATACTTGATGCTTGCTTTGACTTTAAATGTATGCAGTGCAGCGATGTAGTCTCCATTTGAATGCATCAAGTCAGGTTCAAGAATGTCCTTAGGATATGATATGGCCTGGAGTAGGTCATTCAATGAGGCTGGAGTCCATTTGAACCGATTTCCTTTGGAGGAAACCGCTAAAGCCTGACTGTTCATGCGATTTTGCTCCTCTATCATTCCCATTGCAGACATAAGATGTTGTGGTCACTTAAAGCCTGTTTGATTACTTTAAAAGAGGTGATCAGGGGAAATACTTCAGTGTCCGTATACACATAACCTATTGTGGATGTCAAGAGACCTTGCTGCCAAGTTACATTTGGAGGGATGTCCCCTTCCACTGCACCAATGATCAGTTTAAAGCCTCTCTCTTTCATCAGTCTCCTCCATTGGAAGACAGTGTTTTTCAACTTTCCCCCATTATCAGTTACACAGATAATATTCAAGTCACCCAATATAATAGTGTGCTTGATCGACAGAGTTCTTGCTATCAAGTCCAGACAGTTACTCAGATCTCTGAAGAATCGTTTGTCCTGAATACTCAGATGATTCCAGTATATATTAAGACATGCTATCGTCTTTTCTTCAGATCATATATGGACCAGTTGTATATAGCTATTTGGCGAAAGCTAAGATTCTAATTTTAGCCCACTAAAAATGTTAACTGCAGTTATTAAGCCAGCCTTTGGTCTGCCCCTAGTTTGAGTAATAGCTGGAATTAAGGCAATTTGATTATCTTCCATATGGGAGGAGAACTCAGCCAAACTTCCTGTAACAGAACAATGTCGTAATGAGCTAATAGGGACACTGGAGATTTTATTAAGTGGGCATAGCCTCTTGTATTCCACAAGGCTATTTGTATTGTTCGATTCACTTGTTTTGTGCTCAGCTAACCTCTCATAACCTCATTTCCAATGGATGAACAGGCTACAACTCTCTGTTGATTGCTATTAGATGTTGAATATGAGAGTGTAACTGGATTTTTCATCCAAGGAGCACTTTGGGACATTCCTCGGTATATATTAGGCTGAATGTTAGGCATACTTGTTGTTTGTGTTGGATTGAAGAGAAGGAAACCCAACTGATAAATTTCATCTTTCCTCTGCCAAATGGTGTATTTGACTAGGGACGAGAGCATCCAGATTTTAACTACAGATCGATCGTGATCATGAATGAATTCAATTTGGGCTATGTCATCAGACTTGGTGCCTTGAAGGCTCGAAACATTGTTCAGTATGTTCAGGACAGAAGCTCGATTCAGGTCATATAGGCCAAAGTCACCTCCACGACATTGCAATATTAGACTAACATGTGTCGTGTCGTTGCATTTATTATGCCGATTTTTCAGAATGGCCTTGATTTCCGTTTTTTTGTTTGGAGCCATCGGTGTGGTATCGATGGTTGCGGTTCTTTGGCCATAATTCCTATTTTTTTAATGGCCTGAAAATTGTTTGCTTGCAACTTGTTAGTCCAAGTCATACTAGAGCTACTGGTATTTGCAATAACATCATTGGGTTTGAAGTTTAGGGCCGGCCGTGACACACAGAGGCCCATTGATTTCTGGATTTCTTCCCGTCTGCTTTCCAGAGTTATAGATGTATAATCTTCAATCCGGCCATTCATAGCTATAGTTGAACCATTGCTTTGATCTACTTGCGGGGTAGGATAAGATTTTAACGTTCCACAGGGTTTTTCTGTTTTGTCCACTTCTTTCAGAAGATTATCTAAAGGGTCATGTCACAACTCAAACGGCACTGAGGGACCCACCTCATTTTCTATGGGGTTTTTTCCCAAGAGTTATATGCTTATTTTTTATTATTGCTGAGTATTTGCGTATGATGGCAACGCTCTTTTCCTGGGCTCTTTTGTTAGCTACCATCAGCAATTTGATAAATTGTCTTGAGTTTTTGTTTTTCTTTAGTTTGTTTAATTTCTGATTTTTGTTTTATTTTGTTGAAGTTAATTCCGTGTCACGTTTCTCATTTGTAATTTTTGCATTGAAGATGTTATACACTGAGCTGCCCTGAGGGAGCGGGGAAGATCACTGATGCTTGCTTATCAGCAATTTTTGCCGCAACCACTACTTCCTGTTCGATTATTTCTAAATCATCATTTTTTGAGGTGACACAACCTTGTTTTTTCTTTTTTTCAGTTGCAAGGTCTATTTGTTTTTCTTCAGTGTCATTATTTTTCATTTCATCATTTATCTTCTTGGTTTCACTGGGAAGAGCAGTCGCCGAAGTGTTTTTTTGACAACATAAGCACGCCATTTTGCCCATGGACGTGCTTAGATCAACCGTTGCTGATTCTTTGTTTAAAGGAAGTCGATTCGCCGAACTTTCCAATAATTCACGTAATAAGACATTTTAATCTAATAAGCGTGAATCTAGTGTCTCATAAAGTTTTGCCAATGAAAATACTGACGTATTCAAGGCTTGCAGTATCAGAGCCGTTGATGACTTTTTAGGTGACACTGATCCGTTCGCTGGTATGGAATCATTAACGGCTTGTTGTCGCAGGGTGGATTGTGTAAAGGAAATGGACAACACTGAAGATTCATGTGAAGATTCAGGAAACATTACTGGTGATTGGGATAGTTGTTCATCATTTGCATAATCACTTGGTTGGTTTGTTGTATCCTGGTTATCTCGAGGTACAGCAGGAGCTATGGATGGTAATAATGTTTTCAGCAAGTCCGTTTCCTCGCATGGAGAAACGGTCACAGCTTCTTCACATTTTGCCGGTTGAGATGGGATAGGGATTGCATGTATAAGAACATTCACTACTGTTCTTGGATGGACAGGGGCAGCATAATCATCCAACAAAGCTGGTTCCATAAAGGCAGCTAATAAGGAGTCTGATGGTGGAGCAACCAGCTGCGTGTCGGATGGAGTGCATAGGTCGACTGGCAAATTTACTGGAGTTTCTTTTGGCACTAGTGTATGTACCTGTGGTGCCGCAGTGCAAGATGGCTCCAATGTAGCATCAGCTTTACTCAAGTTCGCTAAGAGTGCTAAAAGCGGACTCTCAGAGTAAAATTTTAGAATATCGCTAGTATGTGAAATTGACCTGCTCCTAGCGGGAGCTCGCATTGGCGCGTTTTGCACCGCCCGTTTGGGTGTATTGTGAAAATCATATGCGGGGTTAGATAGCGGGTTCACTTGAGGCATGCCCGTGCGCAGGCCATATAGCTTTGACATCGTGTATGATCGCCTTGCAAGCAATTTAAATAAACCTCTAAATACAATAAGTAGATGTGGAAACACACCAAAGTCACAGAAACAACAAGCAAATTATATTCAAATGGTTTCACCCTCCACACTCTCCAGCACGATCAGCAGTATCAGCCCTTATGAATGCCCTTGCTCGAAATGCATGCGCGCGAATGCACGTGCGCTGGGCTGAAGTAGGGCTTGCTGGGAGGAGGAGGCGGAGTACACACAACACTAAAAACAAAATAAAAAATACTGTTCAGTATCTATTTGCAAGCGATAAGTGCTAAGTCCACATAAATAACAAGGGCACAGGCACGTTTCTGGATTAGTACTGTGACTGTTGAAGCAGAAAAGAGAGAAAGTCCAATTCACAGACGAAGGAAGCCATAGTCAGAGTATCCTCACAGAACAGCAGTATCAGCCCTTACGAATGCCCTTGCTTGAAATGCGCACGCGCGCGAATGCGCGTGCGCTGGGCTGAAGTAGGGCTTGCTGGGAGGCGGATTCCACACAACACGTGACTGTTGAAGCAGAAAAGAGAGAAAGTCCAATTCACGGACGAAGGAGCCACAGTCAGAGTATCCTCACAGCACAGCAGTTTCAGCCCTTACGAATGCCCTTGCTCGAAATGCGTGTGCGTGAATGTGTGTGCGCTGGGCTGAAGTAGGGCTTGCTGGGAGGGGGAGGTGGAGTCCACACAACACGTGACTGTTGAAGCAGAAAAGAGAGAAAGTCCAATTCACGGACGAAGGAAGCCACAGTCAGAGTATCCTCACAGCACAGCAGTATCAGCCCTCACGAATGCCCTTGCTCGAAATGCACGCTAAAAGTGATGCCCTTACTTGCCAATTTACAAGTGCCATGCCTTGTAATGCTAAGGTTTTCTCGACATTGAGAGCCTCACAGAAAATGAAGAGCACGCGACGAGCTGCCTGACAGCACCCTGCTGTCTGACTACACAACCTCTTCATTGCTGCGTTTGATTCATTGTTAAGAACCACATCCACACCTCGCTGCAGTTTCCTGTGAAGTGGCCTAATTCATGGCATTCATTACTTTACAAAACCCTTCAAATTACTCGTAATTCGTTATGTACATGTTTCATGCCATTGTGGCATGGGCCAGTCCAAAACCAAGTTGGCAAGGGTGCGTGTAGCAGAAGAAAAGGGTTATATAAGGCCAATTTCACGAGCAATGCATGGCACGCAGGACACCACCCATTGCATCAGCTGAGTCACTATTTGATATTATTTGTACTCGGGTACTGACAACTATTTACCATGTTTGGCCATGTACAGACCTTTGGTAGACCTTTTAGGTAAAGTGCACATTGTGGTTCAGGAGCTTGCAAAAATGTCAATGAAAGAATGCCCAACCATGGGCAGTGCCATCCACCCAAGAAATATCCAGGAGCAAGGACCAGGAAGGACACTTTTGAGATAGTGCATACTCATATGTATGTGTTTATTTAGTTATTTCTTTATTTTGAATGTCTCTTTATTGCATAATGAATTTCACACAGGTTGATATGAATGCATACAATTAACATACACGATTGCTTCACAATGGTGGTAGTACAAGTACTCAGAACTTAATGGATTATTAGTAGTGCAGTATTAATTACTCAGTTACAATGGCTTACAACTTTTGGACGTCAGCAGTTATTGTGTTAGTATTTTCAGAGTGAGCAGGATTGTCTAGGTATATTCACGGCGTGTCCCATTTGTCTTTTTGACATAGGGCCCGGGGTTGAGTATTTCTTATATGTATTCCTTCTCACTGCAGCAAAGAGCACCCTCATCCATGCACTCATTCTTGGTACATGTCCGCTCATCCGGGAATTTACTAGAAGTGTGTTTGCAAGCCAACAGGCAAATACCACAAAGTATGAATCATCTTTTGTGTAATTCAGTGATGCCGCCCAATCAACACAGTTCAGGACATTCCTCGCTCTCCATTCCTATAATCTCAGTTAATTTATACCAGGCCCCCTACCAGAATGTCTGAATGGCAGGGCATGTCCAAAACAACTCTAAGAAGGTATCCTTAGGGGTGTGGCATCTCAAGCAATCACCAGTGTAGACAGGGTTATATCTGTCTACACTGGGTGTTGTTAGGTCTGGAAACGATCCAGGGCTACACTAATGTCAGGACTGTCAGGACTCAGGGCTAGCTAGACTTTTGCCTGTAGCCCCTGAGTTCTATTGGGATTACAACCAGAAGACCAGTGGCTATAGCGCCCCCAGCCCACCCATAGCAACACCTCTGTATCTATCTCACTGTGATGGTGTGTGTAGCACTGGTGCATGTGCTTACATTGCAGGAGCTTATGAGAGTAATGCACGCATGCTTCATAGCCTCTGTCCATTGCCATTCAGATAGTTGTTTATCAAGCATCCCCTCCAATCGCTTCCTAGCAACAGATGACTGGCACAGTTCCTCAAAAATGCAATTATGGGGCTATTTTAGGCGCGGGCGGGGGGCTAACTGGAAATCCCTTAATAACAGATGTCATAGATGTTCGTAAACTCTTGAACCACAATGTAAAGATACTGGGGGTCCCATTTATTTGACAATGTATGTATTTATTTATTTGCTTTTGGCAAAGCACCACTAGCACACAGAATGCTTGACAGCTCATCACAATAAATACGTTGATTTTATGTGACTGCCACTGGGACAAAATAGCTGTGAAAGATCTTTAATTATTATGATTAATAATGTCATTCCGTAAAGAGGTTAGAAAAGGTCCGACCTTGATCTATGGGTGAGGATTTACATAATAATCGTCTTGCTTTTTGGGGAGTCTCTTGTTAAAGTTATTTCTGCAACTGATTGCTGGTATCAGATCAAACTAGATATGGGGGCGGGGTCAAACCGTTAAGCAGTCTTTGCGGGAGTCTGAACAGCCACTGTTCTCTATGAATCCCAATTCTAAAGATGATGGCATTGGGTGGCAGTAAGTCTAATCATATATAAACTCTAAATCACTCGAACATGCATTGATTCATCCAAGTCAAACTCCTGAAACTACTTTTGGGGTTTGAGCAAAACATATGAGCACGTGTAGCCGTCAGGCTATATAAAGAACACACTTAATGAGCTATGTTTTCGGTCTATGGAAGGAGTTCAGGCAGGAGGTTACCGGCAGTGGATTAATATTATAATTAGAATAGTTTGCTTATGCATAGAAACAGAATAACATTATACATTTATTTCTTCTAAGTTATCTGTTATTTTAATGTATAGTAGTATATACATGACAATTCAAAGTAGGTCACACACATGTATTTTGATGGTATCTAGTGAAATTGGAGCTAACAAAAATGTAGTCAGTGAAAACGTTGTGGTGAAAATACATTGGCAGTGAAAAAGTTGCCAAGCAAAAAATAGTTAATAAATGCAGCTAAAAAGCAGCAAAAAATGCAGTGCCACTAGGGTAATTGTTAGGGTTAAGGGGGGTTTAATGGGCTTCTGGTTGCCTGGCATAAGGTTGGAATATGTGTTGGGGTAAGGATCGAGGTAAGCGTAAAGAAGTTGGAGTTTCGTTATTTGTTAGGGTAGGATTAAGTGGCAGGGTTAGTGTTAGTTTTAGTGTAGAGGTCATTGTAAGGCTAGGACTAATGGAGTAATGGTTTGGGTAACTGTTAAAGAAATGGGTTGGGGAGGGTAGAGAGGGCTGATGATGTTGGCGTAGGATAGATGTTAGGATAAATCTAGTGGTTAGAGTCAAGTAAGCATTATGGTGAGTGACAGAGTTGAAGTTAGGGTAAGGCTAAGGTTAGTATAAGAGCAAGGTTTTGAGTTAGGGCAAGGGCTATGTACTTTGTGGCAAGCTGGTGATAGAGCTGGAGATAGTTACACTGTTAATATTCTATTTATTTTGTATTGAGTAACATACAAACGCAATGCTTTAGTGGGTTGAAGGGTTAGTGTTCTGTAAGAGTTAAGGGAGGATAAGGGTTGTAATTAGAGTTAGGGGAAGGTTTAGGAATGGAGTTAGTGTGATTGTGGAGGTTTGGTTAAAGGTTTAGGTCATATTTACAGTTGCAGCCGTGTACTTAACATAGCATTTTAGGCAAACTTATTACTGGCAACATTTTCACACTTCGGATTGCTTCTATTGAATGTCTACATTTTTGAAAACTACTTTCTGCTGACTACATTTTCACATGACTACATTTTCCTGGGGACATTTTCACATAGAACAATTTTGAAGGGGCTGAATATCAGAGTGAAATGCTCATGAAGTGAATTTTTGTGGGTGAATGAGGAAGTAGAAATTCAGAGAGACTGACTTGAGTGTAATGCGCAGAAATGGCTTGAATGAGATTCCCAGACATGACTTTCAGCAACATAAAAAAATGGGGGCACATACAATCGATGTGGCTCGCTTGATTGCAAGCCCTGGAAGTAAGTTTGTCTAAACCCTGAATCACACACATGTTCACTGCAGTTGGGATTCACCAAACTTCTCGGACTTTGACGAGATTTAAACAATGGCCTCTCTGGCTTTGAAAGTGACTTCATTGTGCAAACTTCGCAGAGAAAGTAGGGGATAGCACTGACAGCGATTTGTGTCTGAGTGGCGAGGAGAGCAAGATGTTCTGATTCTGATAGATTTTTCTTTTGACATTGCAATAAGTAGAACTGGTATGCCAAAGCATTATTTTGTTAAATGGAGATACTTTAGCTTGTGTGTAGACAGGGCTTAACAGATCATACATGTATTTCTTATTCTTTTTAAACAAAGTACCCCACGATTAAAACACTAAGGGGGTAATTCATAGAATCCAGCGCACAAGTGGCGCACGCGGCTGGCGCACAGTGTGCGCGTGCGAATCCCTGCGCCAGCCGCGTGCGCTAAAATCCATTTCCGCGCACAGCGTATTCATGGATTCCAGCCACCAAAACCAGCCGTGGCGCACAGTGGCGCAGCGACCCTGCAGCAGCGCCAGTTACGGCCCCAAGAACGCCTCTCGCGCAGGGAAAAGCCATCAATATACCCAATCCAGCGCAAAGGGCTGCGCTAACCCTGTACCAGCACAGCAAGCGGGCTACGTGTATCACTGGGGTGCGCGGGAAGTACCTCACGCGATTGGCCCCGTGCGAGCAGGGTATGCGTATTTCAGGGGTGCGCGGGAAGTTCCACACACGATTTCATCATGGTACGTGTATTTCAGGGGTGCGCGGGAATTACCACACGCGAATGGGCCCGTGCGAGCAGGGTACGCGTATCTCAGGGGTGCGCGGGAAGTTCCACACGCAATTCCATCAGGGTACGTGTATGTCGGGGTGCGCGTGAAGTTCCACACGCGATATCAGCAGGGTACGTGTATTTCAGGGTGCAGGGGAAGTTACACACGCGATTTCCGCAGGGTACGTGTATATCAGGGGTGCGCGTGAAGTTCCACACGCGATATCAGCAGGGCACGTGTATTTCAGGGTGCAGGGGAAGTTACACATGCGATTTCTGCAGGGTACGTGTATTTCAGGGGTGCGCGGGAATTTCCACACGCGATTGGGCCCGTGCGAGCAGGGTACGCATATCTCAGGGGTGCGCGGGAAGTTCCACACGCGATTCCATCAGGGTACGTGTATTTTGGGGTGCGGGGGAAGTTCCACACGCGATTCCATCAGGGTACGTGTATTACAGGGGTGCGCGGGAATTTCCACACGCGACTGGGCCCGTGCGAGCAGGGTACGCGTATCTCAGGGGTGCGCGGGAAGTTCCACACGCGATTCCATCAGGGTACGTGTATTTCGGGGTGCGCGTGAAGTTCCACACGCGATATCAGCAGGGTATGTGTATTTCAGGGTGCAGGGGAAGTTACACACGCGATTACAGCAGGGTACGTGTATTTCAAGGGTGCGCGGGAATTTCCACACACGATTGGGCCCGTGCGAGCAGGGTACGCGTATCTCAGGGGTGCGCGGGAAGTTCCACACGAGATTCCATCAGGGTACGTGTATTTCAGGGTGCAGGGGAAGTTTCACACGCAAAATCAGCAGGGTACGTGTATTCCAGGGGTGCGCGGGAAGTCCCACACACGATTCCATCAGGGTACGTGTATTCCAGGGGTGCGCGGGAAGTGCCACACGCAATTTCAGCAGGGTACGTGTATTCCAGGGGTGCGCGGGAAGTTCCACACGCGATTCCATCAGGGTACGTGTGTTACAGGGGTGCACGGGGAGCACCACACGTGAATTGCACGTGTGGGTCCTCCCAGGTGTTCCCTCTACACCCTCCACGGCCCCTGCAGGTGGCTCACACCACAGGGGCCTACCCTGCACATGTCCTGCAGGCACACCATCCACCATGGCCATGACCCCCAGCCAACCCACATGTCAACTTGCACTATTGCCCACCAACGCATGTCCCCCTGCACCCCCAGTCACCAGGGGCACCCTCCACCAGGCCACACCCATGTCTCCCACCACCCCCACCCCCCAGCAGTGCAGGGGCACCCACCACCAGGCCCCCACCCATGTCTCCCACCGCCCCCACCCCCCAGCCACCAGGGGCAGCCTCCACCAGGCCCCCACCCATGTCTCACACCACCCCCACCCCCAGCACTGTGGGGCACCTGCCAGCAGGCCCCCACCCATGTCCAACTCATGTTCCCCACCATCCCCACCCCCCAGCACTGTGGGGCACCTGCCAGCAGGCCCCCACCCATGTCCAACTCATGTTCCCCACCACCCCCACCCCCCAGCACCGTGGGGCACCTGCCAGCAGGCCCCCACCCATGTCCAACTCATGTTCCCCACCACCCCCAACCCCCAGCACTGTTTGGCACCTGCCAGCAGGCCCCCACCCATGTCCAACTCATGTTCCCTACCACCCCACCCCCCAGCCACAAGGGGCAGCCTCCACCAGGCCCCCACCCATGTCTCCCACCCCCCCAGTCACCAGGGGCAGCCTCCACCAGGCCCCCACCCATGTCTCCCACCACCCCCACCCCCCAGTCACCAGGGGCAGCCTCCACCAGGCCCCCACCCATGTCTCCCACCACCCCCACCCCCCAGTCACCAGGGGCAGCCTCCACCAGGCCCCCACCCATGTCTGCCACCACCCCCACCCCCCAGTCACCAGGGGCAGCCTCCACCAGGCCCCCACCCATGTCTCCCACCACCCCCACCCCCCAGCACTGTGAGGCACCTGCCAGCAGGCCCCCACCCATGTCCAACTCATGTTCCCCACCACCCCCACCCCCCAGCACCGTGGGGCAGCCTCCACCAGGCCCCCACCCATGTCTCCCACCACCCCCACCCCCCCAGTCACCAGGGGCAGCCTCCACCAGGCCCCCACCCATGTCTCCCACCACCCCCACCCCCCAGCAGTGCAGGGGCAGCCTCCACCAGGCCCCCACCCATGTCTCCCACCACCCCCACCCCCCAGCACTGTGAGGCACCTGCCAGCAGGCCCCCACCCATGTCCAACTCATGTTCCCAACCACCCCACCCCCCAGCCACCAGGGGCAGCCTCCACCAGGCCCCCACCCATGTCTCCCACCACCCCCACCCCCCCAGTCACCAGGGGCAGCCTCCACCAGGCCCCCACCCATGTCTCCCACCACCCCCACCCCTCAGCACTGTGGGACACCTGCCAGCAGGCCCCCACCCATGTGCAACTCATGTTCCCCAGCCAACATGTCATCACAATCTAGATCCCTGGTCCCTATGGTCAGCCTCCAAATGCAAAACACCCACCCGAGTATTGCATCCACCCACTCATAATTTGCAATTACATCACAGAACACCAATTGCAAGTTCCGAAACAAACACATTTCCCTCACATACACCCAATGGGTGTCAGTGAATCTCAAAACACATATCATGAAATGCATGAAACCAATGAGATACCACACATCAATAGAATAAAAAATGAAGAAACAGAAACGTGAATGTACAAAAATGAAAAGAAGCATGTCCGTCAAAAAAAGCAAAACCAAAAATAAAAATCCAAAGTAATGTCCAAAGTCAATGTCCACAAAACAAAATCCAATGGGAAATAAAAAAGAAAGCCATTGTTCCATGGTTAAAAATAGAAAAAAAATACAATCCAACTGTCAACTATGTACATGGGAACAATCCAGGGTCCATTAATCCCAACAAAATAAAGGAAACCTATCTAACTACACTAACTAATAAAATAAACTATATACAAAAATGTGGCCAATGTCCGAAAGGTCCAAATAAAATAAAAACAAAAATGAAACCTAACACTACCTAGAAACTATGTACAAGGGCAGCGGGCTAGTTTCACGGCTCACTTGTGGAAGTTCCGGGCCAGGGCATCATCGAACTCCTCCTCAATGTCCCGGAGGCGGTCCTCCTTCATGGCGCCGAGGGTCCGCAGGGCCGTCGACGTCTCCACCTCCAAACCCCTGCGGATTGCCTCGAGGCACTCGGCCCGCCTCAGGGCCCTCCGCATGGAGTACTCCGCCCTGACCATTGTGAGCCGTGCCTCTTCCGCCCGCTGCCGCTCCGCATCTATGGCGTGGCCCAACCGCTGCCACACGGAAGACACTCTCTGTCCTGGGTCCTCCTGCCCTCCGGCCGATGCCTGCCTCTCCGATGTCGAAGGCCCCGAGCCTTCATGGCTCCCACCACGTTGCTGCTGCTGCTGTGCCTCTGCCCGTGCACTGCCTCCTGCTGCCTGCACATCCTCCGCCGGCTGGGGTGCAGTCGTAGATGTGGCCACCCCTGCTGGACGTCCCACTCCCGACTGTGGCAGGGATGCCTCCTCCACCAGCCTGGCCGCACCGTCAGAGGCAGCTCCACAGGGCACCCAGGTGACTGATGGGTGGGAAGATGGCACAGAGGATGACTGGCGTGTAGGGGGTCCAGTTGAGGAGGGGGTCGGAGCAAGCCCCATCAGACGGAGGAATCCGGCCTGGGTGACCTGTCCCAGCAGGCTGACGTGGTCAACGAGCCATTCAAGATGACGTGCAGTCTCTCCATGAAAAGACTGCAGGTCACCTCGCATGGCCCGTTGACGCAACGCCACACCAGCCAGGACAGGCTCAACCCGGACCTGGATAGCCATGTCCGCAGGCAGAGGAAGGCCAGTTGACGTGAGCTCATCCCCTGCCTGAAAACGGGTCTGGACATAGGCATCCCTGCTGGTGCAAGATGATGCAGGGACACGATCGGGGACAGGATTGCACACAGGCACCTCCGCGGCGGCCTGTGCTGCCTCCTGTCCCTGGTCCTGCAGTGCACCACTAGCACCAGTGGGATCCGCACCTCCAGACCCCGTCTCTGGTGCTTGCACGGCCTCCTCCTCCACCAAACCCCCCACCAACCTGGATGACTCCGTGCCATCTTCCCCTGTTGGGCCCTGTGTGGTCCCAGCTGGCCCTTCTGCTGCCGAGGAGTCCAACTCCAACCTCCGCCTCTTGGACCTCCCCCCAGCAGCTGCGGCCTGGGACGCGGCACCGGACTCCTCACTCCCCGACGAGATGACAACCTGGGAGGGGAGCCGGGCCTTGCGTCTCCGGCTGGCGGTCGGATCCCCGCCGCTGTGCTCCACAGCACCTTCTCCGCCCTCTTCATCAGTTGACGCTGCAGACAGGGAGAAACAAAACACAGGCATAAGGGCACTGTACAATGGACACATACACACATGACAGTTGTACATGAGTGGCATTGGCAAACCTCAGACATGTCATCACAATCCCCAACACACATGTCATTACAACTCGCACACATGAGCCATACCACAGCCATATCGCAACTGCCACCACCATCCATACACATACAACAGCATGAGCAGCCAAAGGTGAGCCAGACATCACATGCAACACAGGAAGTGCACCACACATGTACACACACCACCACACTTGCATGCATGTGTACACCTCTGCAAAGTGTCGCACTGTTCAGACGGGCATCCATGTCACATCTGCCAATCAGGCTTCCACATACCGCTGTCACATGCATCCATGTTGCATCACTGTTGCACCCTTGTCAAATACACACAACTGCACATGTACACAGTGCTGATACATGCAGCCGAAAACAACATACATGCGTGACATCACGGACATGTCTACTTACATACACATTCATCCAAACATGTGTGCCCACACAACTGCATTTGGCATGCAAGCCTACACACACAAGCACCATCCATGTCTCACACATTACAGCCCTCGCATGTGTCAGCCCCACGGCCCTGTACACCCCCACCCATACTCGACCCCATACAAACAGATGTGCAACCTGCACACTACTGAATAATCACCACACGCACTGCTCACAATCAGGATGCATGTACACTCACCGCTCGACTCCAGACGGGTCTGCTTCTCAAGGACCTGGACGTGGAGCGCTGGGGATATGCATTCCAGGACCCTCATCTGTTCTTCCGACAAGTGGCCCCGGCGCCCCTTGGCATCCGCTGCCTTCAAGAGGCGCCGGGCCTTGTTCAGGGTCCTGGACCTGAAGTCCTCCCAGCGCTTCCTGACATGTTGTAAGTCGCGGACTGCCACCCCCTCCGCATTAATGGCAGTCACAATGTCAGTCCAGATCCGAGTCCGTCCTTCCTTGTCGGCGCGGGAACCTCCGAAGAGGGCATCATACTGCCCCAGGACTTGCTCCACCAGGACACCAACTTCGGTGGCACTGAAGCTGGTGCCCCTCTGCCTCTCTGGCCGGGGGTTGTCAGTGGTCACAGATGGTGTTTGCCCCGACATGACAACCCCAGAGGCAGGAGTGGGTGGGCAACTGGGTCCTGGGGCTGGGCTGTGGAGCGATGGAATCCCAGTCGGGAGTCTTCGGTTCCAGCAGGGGCGGTCACAGCAACAGCACCCCTGGCTGATGTGCAGGCAGCAAATGGCAGTGCACGTGGGCAGCAGGCAGTCAGGCAGCAGCAGATGGCAGGTGGGAGCGTGCTCGGGGCTCTGGGGGGCAGTAGTTCGGCCTTCTGGGCAGGAGCGTGGTCTTCCGTGTGCTTACGCGTGGCCAGCTTGATACGGAGTGATTTGGCACGTGAAAAATCTGCACGTCAGCGTGTAATTCGAGGAAAGGCCCTTAGCGCGTATGCAAGGCAGCACGCATATGCGATTTCATTGGACCAAAGGCCCTTAGCGCGTGAGCGCGTCTGTGACGTGACGCGCACAGGTGTTTCCCTCATTGCACGTGATGACAGAACACACGTGGATTTCCACCAATCGCGTGTGAAAGTTCCTGGCACCCCGGAACACACGTACCCAGGCTAATCGCGTGTGGAACTTCCCGCGCACCCTGAAACACACGTACCCAGGCCAGTTGCGTGTACGCTCACTCCCCTCCGATCACACGCGATGACACTCGGACCGTATCCGAATACGGGAAACCCGCGCACGGCAAAAGACGTGCACAGGCGTCAACGCGTCTGCCACACGAAGGCAGGCGGAAGCGTCCCCGCGCACAGCATAAAAGTGCGCGCAAACAACAAACGCGTATTTACAGCTACGATGAATGCCCCATTTGTCGCTGCACTGATTGTGGGACACCGCAGGAGGAGGAGAATAGCCAGGGCACGCATTTTCGCACCACGGACGAGCCTTTTTGGGATGCCTGACGACCAGGTCTATGGCAGGTATAGGTTTCCACCCCATATCATACTAGACCTGGTCAGGGAGTGGGAAGATGACCTCACATCCCCCACCCTTTGCTCCCAAGCATTGAGCCCCTTGGAGAAGCTGCTCAATGTCCTGCATTTTTTGACCACTGGGTCATTTCAGCAGACCACTGCCATAGTGGGGGGGGGTCTCACAGGCCACGCAGTCACGCTGCCTACACCAGGTACTGGCAATCATGAGAGCGCACCCCTCAGTCCGCAGGCACATATACATGCCCAGAACACCCGCAGAAAGGCCTGGATTTTTTCAGCGTGGCACACTTCCCCAAAGTGCTCGGTGCCATAGATTGCACCCATGTGGCCCTACGTCCACCTAGGGCCATTGAGCACATCTACCGAAACCGCAAGCACTGGCATTCCATCAATGTACAGGTGGTATGTGATGCAAAGGGAATCATCACCTCTGTCTATGCAAACTACCCTGGCTCCACCCATGACAGTTTCATATACAGAATGTCCGCCCTGAGCCGGGCCCTGGAAGCTGGGCAGCATGGCGACACATGGCTCCTAGGTCAGTACAAATGCCCTTGCACATGCATGCAAGTCACACACAGACAAATATCCAAACCCTAATAATCTCAACTATTATCACCTCCCCAGGGGACAGTGCCTACCCTCTGAGCAACCACATGATGACGCCAATCCGGAACCCCACCACACCACCCCAGGTAAGATACAACGCCGCCCATATTGCAACCAGGGGCATAGTGGAGCGCACATTCGGAGTGCTCAAGTCACGTTTCCGCTCCCTTGACCGCTCTGGTGGGCAACTACTCTATGCACCACCAGTAGTGTGCAGGATCATTGTGGCAGCATGTGTCCTGCACAATGTTGCAACACGGCAGGGCGTCCCGGTGGACATGGTGGTGCCCCCACATCCCCAACCACAGGCACAGGCGCTGCCCATGGGAGGGGACAGGGCACGTGGCGAGGAAGCCCGGACCCAGCTTGTGGCCACATTTTTCACCTAAACTCCCACCCCTGCGGAGTGCACACAGGCCTGGCACATACCAGGTGACAATCGATGATGACAAAGAGACAGTTAACTGTCACAACCCTACCACCCTGAGAAAGTTGCCATGGAAGTGCCACATCGTCTGCATCCCTAGTTACTTAAACACAAGCTATCCTGTGTGACCAAAAGGCACACATGTGACATATGACATGATATGGGCCATACACAAGTATTCCAAGGCGCAATGAGGCAGGGAGGGGGGAACAAGGGAACACAGAGAACGGTACTACTGGGCCAGGTGTCATTGGGATCGTGCAAGTGCAGGGGTAGGGGGAATGGGAAAAGTGCAAGGGGAAGGGTGGGGGGGAGTCCAGTACAGGGGAAGTAGCCCAAACAAATAATACATAGGTCGCTTGGTGGCAACTACAAAGGTAAGTGCAGACAAGTGCTGGGAAGGGAGGGCTGTAGGGATAGAGAGACAGTACTGCAGTGCAGGGGTTGCCAGGGAGGCAGTGCAAGTGGAGAGTGGCTGTGCCAGGGACCGAGGTCGGTGAGAGTGGCCCAGTTGCAGCTCCTGTGCAGTTCCAGTGGAGAATTCTGCAAGGGAGAGGCAGACAGTAAGCAGAAGCAAAGACGAAGGTCTTGAGGTGCTTCCAGAACTGGAGATGGTTCCCCTCAAGTTCAAGTCAGGCCGGAAGTCTGATCCAGGGGGAGGGCCCTGCTGCGGAGAGAAATCTACCCCCAGCTAGTTGCTCTGAGAAGCGGATGACACGGACATGGAAGGTGTGCATCACACACACCTGCAAACCAGGCCATGGCCATCACTGTCATGTCACTCAAACCCTCCCAAACATCAACATGACATGGCACGCAATACCCATACACCTATGCAGTAACGATAAGGTACACATTGCCATGTCCTAAATGCACAGTGGCATCGGACACTGCTGCCTGACCCGGAATCAGATGAAATGACAGACCAACAACCTCCCACCCAAAATAAGTCATTTCCAAATGCATTACAACAGTCGTAGACGTAACATCACAATGAATGCCTGTCTACATGCACATTATGCATTGCAAAATCAACACTGCAGCTCATGTGTGCAGTGTCCTACTCCTGCATCACACTGCTCAGCGCACAGCACAGTGAACAGCCATTGTGTGTGATGCACACCCTGAGCATCACATCTAAGTGACAGACCACGTCAAACATCAAATTAGGCATGTACTGGATCCATGATCGGTCACAGAACATGTGCTGCTGGGACACAGTGGGCACCAGAAGGCAAACAATGTACACGTGGATATGCAAGGGTGGGAGTACATGTAGTGCATCAGAGTGCAAGTGTGTGGTTCTGCAAGGACATGCACTCCACATATGCATGTGCACTCAAGTGACCATCAGTGTTCCCTACACATCACATGTGAACATCCACCATGTGTACACCCCAGCATGTCAAACCACAACTATCCCCTCGCACCTAAAAAGAAAACACAACACATGAACAGGCATTGATCAGCAGAACACAACATGTACATAAGATACCACCATTACTATGTCAGAGTTCCCATCACACTGCAGGGCAAGGCAACTATCAACAACAACCCCCCCCCTCCCTCACAAATGACCATGACCCACTGAACAACTGCACCTGGTTCATGGAGCCTCCAAACCTCAATTCCACCTGGCCACAGGATCACCTTTACCCTTCGTCACCATCTCCCACCTTGTGTGTAAAAAGATGCCTGAACCCTCAGAATCCACACTCATTTCCAAAATCACAAAATCGAAGGCATAAAAACGAACCCGAACACCCTCCAGTAGATGACTTGACGTGGCAGTAACTCACAAAGGCCAAGTACTACCACAATGATGCAACAACCAAGGTAGCACAGCAAAACAATGTCACGACAGGATGTGAGACATGTGTGGTACATGACATAGGATGATGCACCATGAATGGATGTGTACTGTCACAGGTCCCCTGTACAGGCGCGGGAGTGTCACGAAACAACCACCCCCACCATGTCCCGGGTGCCTGCAAGGTCAAACTCACACAGGCCCGTGAGACCCTGGTGGGGAAGGAGGTTCAGGGATATGCAGTCGGGACAGGTGTTGACACACTGGATGACTGGAATGAGCGGCAGGAGAGGGGAGGAGGAATGACACATGAAACTAGGGAATGCACGAAAATGTACAACCTGCATGAACACATACACAATCCAAACAAACTTGGACATCATTGTCATGGCCTTCTGTAGTACAGGCTCAGGAGTGGTACGAACCAACCACCCCCTCTAGGGATTTGGCGCCTGCAAGTTCGAGGCTTACACAGGCATCCGCAACCCCAGTGGGGAAAGAGGGTCAGGGAACGTTGCTTGGATAGGCACGGGAAGCAGGAACACCGGGTAGAGGGTACAGGTTTCAAAATTGCATAGGATCACGGGTGATTAGGGAGAAAAAAACATACCAAATTGAACCACACATACATCCATGCATCAGTACACTGCCCAGCAAGCCTATGCAGAGCAGTTCGTAAGAAAAACAACAAGACACTTAGCTCTGGTTTTGAGTGCTGGCCTCCTGCCTGCGCACTCTCAGGTCCGGTTACAGGAGCACTGCAATGCTGCAAAGAGAAACACAGTCAACAACCTGTACGTGCCAATTGCACAAAAACACAACACCAAACATGCCCCATAGCAACAGACAACTCTACAAACAGACAATCTGTGGTTGATGCTTCGTACCCATATATAACATCACCCCTGTGACGGGTCATACACAGTCAATGCAGTAAGGCAGCCGCTGCTGGGTGCGTGGCAAATGGAACACCAATGTGTCACAATTCACACAACATGCAATGTTCCCTGGGTAAGCAGACAGACCCATATAGCAAGCCATGACTACAGAGCAAGTTGCGTACCACCATGACCGAAACAAAGTTGGCAGTGCATTTATCATGAAGTACGTGGAAAAGACATGCACTGCATCCGAGTATGTCCCTTGCTGTATGTCCCTGTGAGCTGCCCCTTTCCATGTCTCGGAAGGCTACATGGTTGATACAATTGGCTCAATGGACCTTGGTGTACCGGAGGGTATGTGCCACTGCCCCTGCATGTGTCCCAGACAACCCTACTATTAGCAGCCATCAGTCCACAAACACATTTGAGCTGCATTGTGTGCTTCAACACCAATATTCGTCTAAGCTCACCCTCAGTGCTGTGACTAAGCCTGCATGTGCAATTTGCCTGGTGCAAGCTTTGCTGTGTCGTGGCCCCCCTGTGATGCTCACCTTGCCTGGAGTTCCTTGGAACATGTCAGCAGTTCTAGGATGTGGGTCTGCAATCACTGTGCCTCTGCTTCTGCACACATGTGCATGTGGGCACCAACAAACGGGTCCAGAATTCCGTCGTCCAATGGGCCATGTCTGCTGGCAAAGGTGCTCTAGAGGCTCATCCCCCTGCAAAAAGGGCATGAAACACATGATTAATGCTTCAAAGTCATCTGTGTGTGTCTCATCAGGCATCTCATTACTTGACCATGTCAGAGAGTCACATCACAAATCACACCATCAGTCCGTCTTTCACCTCCAAAGTGTGGAACACTATCTACAGCATGAATTGCAACAAGCACATGTACAGGAAAGATATGAAACATACTACACAATGCATAGCAATCAATGTCCACATTAATCATGACACACCCCATCTAGCAAAAGCTGAACAGTGGACAATGACACCTAAATCATCCCCACTAGGGGTGTCAACACAAGTCACACAGCACCAGACATGCCACAGATATGACAGTCCAAAGCCCTTGTGTAAAATGCTGTAACACCGAACCATCCTTGCGAGCCCATTGATAAGGGAGGCAGGAGTGGCATATGTGAGTCAAGGAACCCAAGCAGCAAACACATACACAAGACAACCATGAAGGGCCCAGCTGGAACAGACAGTGGATGCCTTCAAAAGCCACAAAGCACCGCACCGTCACATGAAAGCACAATAGACTAGCAATTTTAAACTAAATCAACTATTAACTAATTACACTAACTATGGAAAACCTACATTACCTATTTAAACTAATTATCAAACAGAAACTTAACTAACTAAACTAAAAGAAAAATCAAAAATGGCCACATACGACCCGGGGGGGAGGGGAGGCACCCAGGAGGGGGGAGGTACAGGGTGCTGCTCAACATCCACATGCGATGATGCTGAGCCAAAAAAAAATCCTCCATGGGCTCAACACCTGCACAGCACGACCTATGTGGGAGATAGATGGTCGTCCGAGTCTGGCTCATCCTGGAAAGGAGGACGTGGCACAGTAGCCTGGCCACGCCTAGCCGCAGCTTGCCCCTCGTCGGCAGCAAGTCTGCCGGACGGGTGAGCCTGGTTCTGTGTGGCGATGTGACGTAGGTCTGCATGCAGAACCTCCCGTGATACACGTGCTTCCTCTTGCAAGGTAGCACGTGTAACACGGAGTTCCTCCTGCAAGGCCTGGCTGGACAACCGCTGCACCTCCCGGCAAGCCTGTAGCTCAGCCGAGATGGTACGCTCAAGCTGTGCAAACCTCTCCTCTGCCTGCTGCCTCTGGGACATCATAAGGACACCCAGAGTGGATCTGAGGGAAGCATACTCCTCCCTCAGGGCATCCATGTGCGCCTCTGCGTGAGCAGCAATTGCTTGACGCAGAGACGACATTTCAGCCTGGCGTGCCCTGTCTGAGGCCGCCATGCCCGGCCTGAGTGAGCGGGCCGTGGACCGTGCCGCCTGCTGCTGGAGAAGCACCTGCCTAGCAGGGGGGAGCACAGATCGGGCCACACACTCCATGCTCTCAGCGATGTTCTCCATTGCTGCACCCTGCCGTTCGGAATTGGCAGTCATGTCTGACTCCCACTCAGTATACAGCGGTTGCGCGCGGCGACCGCGTTGCCGGGCTTGACCCCTGCGGGACCCAAGGACCGGGGGTCCTCGCTGTGTTGGCACCGCCTGCGGCTGCACGACTACATGCCCCCGTTGACGTGATGTCCCAGGCACATCAGTGACTGGTGTGGAGGGTGACCCTGCGTCCCGATCCACCACGGGCGGAGGAACCAAGACTGTCTGATCCCTCAGTGCAGGTGTCGCAGACAGAGGAGTGTCCACATCAGAATCACTCACCCCTGACACATGGACTTGATGCTCATCCAACTCAACATGGACGTCAGAGTCGTCATCAAGGCTGGACTCATAGGCAGCCAGAGACAAGATGGACTGCAGCACTTGGGGGTTTTCGTGGCCTACCACCCCACGACCCCCACTAGTGCCGGGTTGATGTGGCGTTACCAACCCTGTGTCTGACATGACAACACCATCCTCTGCCTCCATTGCGTCATCACCTGAAAAATAGAGAGAAAAAGGTCAATACACATGTCAGAAGCACACGACACACGACACACACACACACACCGACAGCAAAGGCAACCGGCAGACATGTGACACACAACATATGACCTGGCATGCATGCTGGGTCTACTTTGAATAGCTTCTGTGATCAGACCTGTTGAAAGGTGGCAGTTTCCATGGAAGTGGGTCTATGCAGTGCAGAAAATGTGTACGCCACTCACTACCTACATGTACAAGCACTACATGGTGTGTGCCAGGAAATGTGAAGGCAGTGCAATGTCAAATTCAGACATCACGTGCATTGTGCATTCAATGTGTACCTTGTCTAGAAGCCAAGCACCCCTCCACCCCAGTACCAAAGCAGGGATGCCTAGCATGGTATCAAAAGGCTGACCATACACCTGTGTATTGACAGGCAGTGTTGACTGGCATCAACAGCTTAATGTGATTCAAATTACAACACTGCAAATGATGCTGGGACAGTGGGCAGGACACATGATGGAAACTCCGGAGGCAGCCCACGTGTGAAGAAGACACAACAAGAGTTGGACAGAGTCATTGGCCATTGAACAGGCTGAGGCCTGTGAGCCACACAGATTGTCAGAGCCTAAACATGTGTGCAACGCAGGACTGAGCCACAGTTGACATGGGAAGGCTGATGAGATGGCAGGCAATGTATGTAACCAAGGACTTATATTACAGTGATCATCCAGTCAAGGACACATAGGGGCATGCGTGCAATGCACATGGAGCATGAATGGGCACTCATGTCCCTGCGGGACATCTGACCCATGCACAGTACAAGTGAGATACCCTGCATCGAGTACTAAGGCTGTACCACACGGCATATGTCTGGCAGATTCTACGCTGGAAGTTAGCATCTACACAGGACACATGAACAAGAAAGTACACATTGGCAAGACTGAAGCAGACCAGTGCAAAGGTGGAACTGGGGTGCAGAGTGGCGGAGGAGGGGCAAGGGAGCATGCCTACATGGAGTCCCGCATGCAGGCAGAGGAGACATGCATGACGGTAGCATTGCATTACTTACACATCAGAACCATGTACACGTCACATGTAGCAGCAATCATGCACAACACATCCCACAAGTGAAACACACACGTCCTCAACAAACACGCATCAACACTCACTGGACTGGGCATCAAAGTCCAGCTTCTCTCCCACTCCTTCGACCAATTCAGGTGGTATGAACTCCGCAACGAGAGCCTCATGCGGAGTGAGTTCTTCCTCCTCTGGTGCAGGCCCACCGCCAGTCACCAGAGTCAAGTTGTAATTTGAGGCACACTTGGCCTTAGTGCTGCGCTTGATGTCATTCCAACGCTTTTTGCACTCCTGCGCCGTGCGCACCTCATGGCCGAATGAACTGACATGTTCCGCAACATGCTTCCAGTGGGTGTCACGTTGGGCAGCCGTGGTCTGACTATTGGCACCCACTAGCTTGTCACGGCTGTGGCCCCGCACGTAGTCCACGAGGAAGTCCAGTTCCTGCTTACAGAAAGGCTTCTTCCTCGACGTGCAGGAGGTCGTGGCTGTGTGTGGGGTCCCAGCCTGTGCTGCAGGTGAAACCTTCCTCCTCTTGGACTGTGGCGCAGACCCTGGCTGGCTAATGCCGCCCTGACCAGTATGGCCAGTGGGTTCGGTGGATTGAGCCAAGGGAGTGGCAGGTGGAGGGATGACCAAAGGCCTGACTTGTGTCAGTGGCAGCTGGGTGCCCACTAATGGACCCTGCGCAGCAACATCAGCTGTGGCAGGGTCGTTGGCCGCAACGGTCCTGGTTGGCAGACTCACAATCGGGGTGCTGTTGGGTGCATCTGCCCCTGCACTTGCCAACACCCGGCTGTTCGGGGCAGCAGATAACATGACTGCCCCAGGGACACGTGTCTTAGTCTGAGCAGCCCGGCCTGCCCTTATGGTTTCCCCCCTGGCCTGTTGGAGATCTACCAAGGGCTCTTCAAGTGCCAACGCAGCCTGCGCTGGCAGACCCTGAGCCTGGGTGGCGGTGTCCACAGCTGCACCTGCAGCTACCACTACCCTTGGGCCCGTGGCAGTCGATGGAACGGACTGCCGTGTCATATGGGTGCCAGTGCCAGATGCAGGAGCTGCATCCCCCGGAACCACAGGCGGTGGTGGCATGGCTGCACCGACACATGGCACAACGTTGTGCTCAAGTGGCGCACCCCTGCCTCTTCCCCGTCTGTGGCTGCCCTGGACACCCTGGAGTACCCCTACTCCCTGGTCACCACGGCCACGTCCCCGACCACGCCCGCCACGAGGAGTACGCCCAGCTGAGGCGCCCCTCACCTTTGGTGGCCTCCCAACCATGGCACAGATGTAGTAGTGCTGGCACAGATGGAGTGGTGCCAATGGGAGGTGTACACCACAATTGACCTGGGCAATTGGGGTGAAGAAGGTGGGAAGCAAGATGTTAACAGCCCCCCTGCACCTGCAAGGCTGTATGTGACCCCGGTGATGTGGTGACGGGTCACGCAATGCTCAGGCACCCCAAAACTGCAGTAAAACCGTGCACGCAACCCTGCAGCCTACGTGCGTGGATTCAACCTCCCGCAGTACGCGGTGGCACCCAGTAACACGAATAACGCGTATGCGTGGGACACGCAGGCTACTATGACATCGAAAATGGGTGCGATACACATGGGCACCCGCAGTGGGAAAAAGAGCGTGTGCGACTCACCGTCTGATTAGCGCGATGCAGAAAAACACGCGTAGCCAATACCCCCGCCAAAAGAAGAGATACGTCCTTGATAGCTGTGAAGTTGTGATGGCGCGCGAAACAACAGGAAGCAGCAACACACGTCGGTCTCCACGAAAGGCACGTACAGCGAACTGCTGGGCCCGCTCACCTTTAACCCGTGCTGAGGGAAACACACGCGCGCGTCACGTCACTTACGCGCATGGGCCCTTTCCTCGTATTACATGCGGACGTACAGTTTTTCACGAGCGCTTACGCGCATGGGCCCTTTCCTCGTATTACACGCGGACGTGCAGTTTCCACGCGCGCTTACGCGCATGGCCCTTTCCTCGTATTACACGCGGACGTGCAGTTTTTCACGCGCGCTTAAATTCCCATGCACGTCTGTACGCGTCACGTCACAGGGGCGCTTGCGCTTGAGGGGCCTTCTGTCCAATGAAAATGCGTATGCGTGCAGACGCGCTTACGCGCTAAGGGCCTTTCCTCGAATTACACGCTGACGTGCAGATTTTTCACGTGCCAAATCACTCCGTATCAAGCTGGCCACGCGTAAGCACACGGAAGAGCACGCTCCTGCCCAGAAGGCCGAACTACTGCCCCCCAGAGCCCCGAGCACGCTCCCACCTGCCATCTGCTGCTGCCTGACTGCCTGCTGCCCACGTGCACTGCCATTTGCTGACTGCACATCAGCCAGGGGTGCTGTTGCTGTGACCACCCCTGCTGGAACCGAAGACTCCCGACTGGGATTCCATCGCTCCACAGCCCAGCCCCAGGACCCAGTTGCCCACACACTCCTGCCTCTGGGGGTGTCATGTCGGGGCAAACACCATCTGTGACCACTGACAACCCCCGGCCAGAGAGGCAGAGGGGCACCAGCTTCAGTGCCACCGAAGTTGGTGTCCTGGTGGAGCAAGTCCTGGGGCAGTATGATGCCCTCTTCGGAAGTTCCCGCGCCGACAAGGAAGGACGGACTCGGATCTGGACTGACATCGTGACTGCCATCAACGCGGAGGGGGTGGCAGTCCGCGACTTACAACATGTCAGGAAGCGCTGGGAGGACTTCAGGTCCAGGACCCTGAACAAGGCCCGGCGCCTCTTGAAGGCAGCGGATTCCAAGGGGCGCCGGGGCCACTTGTCGGAAGAACAGATGAGGGTCCTGGAATGCATATCCTCAGCGCTCCACGTCCAGGTCCTTGAGAAGCAGACCCGTCTGGAGTCGAGCGGTGAGTGTACATGCATCCTGATTGTGAGCAGTGCGTGTGGTGATTATTCAGTAGTGTGCAGGTTGCACATCTGTTTGTATGGGGTCGAGTATGGGTGGGGGTGTACAGGGCTGTGGGGCTGACACATGCGAGGGCTGTAATGTCTGAGACATGGATGGTGCTTTTGTGTGTAGGCTTGCATGCCAAATGCAGTTGTGTGGGCACACATGTTTGGATGAATGTGTATGTAAGTAGACATGTCCGTGATGTCACGCATGTATGTTGTTTTCGGCTGCATGTTTCAGCACTGTGTACATGTGCATGTGTGTGTATTTGACAAGGGTGCAACAGTGATGCAACATGGATGCATGTGACAGCGGTATGTGGAAGCCTGATTGGCAGATGTGACATGGATGCCCGTCTGAACAGTGCGACACTTGGCAGAGGTGTACACATGCATGCAAGTGTGGTAGTGTGTGTACATGTGTGGTGCACTTCCTGTGTTGCATGTGATGTCTGGCTCACCTTTGGCTGCTCATGCTGTTGTATGTGTATGAATGGTGGTGGCAGTTGCGATATGGCTGTGGTATGGCTCATGTGTGCGAGTTGTAATGACATGTGTGTTGGGGATTGTGATGACATGTCTGAGGTTTGCCAATGCCACTCATGTACAACTGTCATGTGTGTATGTGTCCATTGTACAGTGCCCTGATGCCTGTGTTTTATTTCTCCCTGTCTGCAGCGTCAACTGATGAAGAGGGCGGAGAAGGTGCTGTGGAGCACAGCGGCGGGGATCCGACCGCCAGCCGGAGACGCAAGGCCCGGCTCCCCTCCCAGGTTGTCATCTCTTCGGGGAGTGAGGAGTCCGGTGCCGCGTCCCAGGCTGCAGCTGCCGGGGGGAGGTCCAAGAGGCGGAGGTTGGAGTTGGACTCCTCGGCAGCAGAAGGGGCAGCTGGAACCCCACAGGGCCCAACAGGGGAAGATGGCACGGAGTCATCCAGGTTGGTGGGGGGTTTGGTGGAGGAGGAGGCCGTGCAAGCACCAGAGACGGGGTCTGGAGGTGGGGATCCCACTGGTGCTAGTGGTGCAGTGCAGGACCAGGGACAGGAGGCAGCACAGGCCGCCGCGGAGGTGCCTGTGTGCAATCCTGTCCCCGATCCTGTCCCTGCATCATCTTGCACCAGCAGGGATGCCTACGTCCAGACCCGTTTTCAGGCAGGGGATGAGCTCACGTCAACTGGCCTTCCTCTGCCTGCGGACGTGGCTATCCAGGTCCGGGTTGAGCCTGTCCTGGCTGGTGTGGCGTTGCGTCAACGGGCCATGCGAGGTGACCTGCAGTCTTTTCATGGAGAGACTGCATGTCATCTCGAATGGCTCGTTGACCACGTCAGCCTGCTGGGACAGGTCACCCAGGCCGGATTCCTCCGTCTGATGGGGCTTGCTCCAACCCCCTCCTCAACTGGACCCCCTATGCGCCAGTCGTCCTCTGTGCCATCTTCCCACCCATCAGTCACCTGGGTGCCCTGTGGAGCTGCCTCTGACGGTGCGGCCAGGCTGGTGGAAGAGGCATCCCTGCCACAGTCGGGAGTCGGACGTCCAGCAGGGGTGGCCACATCTACGACTGCACCCCAGCCGGCGGAGGATGTGCAGGCAGCAGGAGGCAGTGCACGGGCAGAGGCACAGCAGCAGCAGCAACGTGGTGGGAGCCATGAAGGCTCGGGGCCTTCGACATCGGAGGGGCAGGCATCGGCCGGAGGGCAGGAGGACCCAGGACAGAGAGTGTCTTCCGTGTGGCAGCGGTTGGGCCACGCCATAGATGCGGAGCGGCAGCGGGCGGAAGAGGCACGGCTCACAATGGTCAGGGCGGAGAACTCCATGCGGAGGGCCCTGAGGCGGGCTGAGTGCCTCGTGGCAATCCGCAGGGGTTTGGAGGTGGAGACGTCGATGGCCCTGCGGACCCTCGGGACCATGGAGGAGGACCGCCTCCGGGACATTGAGGAGGAGTTCGATGATGCCCTGGCCCGGAACATCCACAAGTGAGCCGTGAAACTAGCCCGCTGCCCTTGTACATAGTTTCTAGGTAGTGTTAGGTTTCATTTTTGTTTTTATTTTATTTGGACCTTTCGGACATTGGCCACATTTTTGTATATAGTTTATTTTATTAGTTAGTGTAGTTAGATAGGTTTCCTTTATTTTGTTGGGATAATGGACCCTGGATTGTTCCCATGTACATAGTTGACAGTTGGATTGTATTTTTTTTTCTATTTTTAACCATGGAGCAATGGCTTTCTTTTTTATTTCCCATTGGATTTTGTTTTGTGGACATTGACTGTGGACATTAGTTTGGATTTTTATTTTTGGTTTTGCTTTTTTTGACGGACATGCTTCTTTTCATTTTTGTACATTCACGTTTCTGTTTCTTCATTTTTTATTCTATTGATGTTTCCTTTAATACATATTATTTTTGGTGAACTTCAATGTGTGGTATCTCATTGGTTTCATGCATTTCATGATATGTGTTTTGAGATTCACTGACACCCATTGGGTGTATGAGAGGGAAATGTGTTTGTTTCGGAACTTGCAATTGGTGTTCTGTGATGTAATTGCAAATTATGAGTGGGTGGATGCAATACTCGGGTGGGTGTTTTGCATTTGGAGGCTGACCATAGGGACCAGGGATCTAGATTGTGATTACATGTTGGCTGGGGAACATGAGTTGAACATGGGTGGGGGCCTGCTGGCAGGTGCCCCACAGTGCTGGGGGGTGGGGGTGGTGGGAGACATGGGTGGGGTCCTGGTGGAGGCTGCCCCTGGTGACTGGGGGGTGGGGGTGGTGGGAGACATGGGTGGGGTCCTGGTGGAGGCTGCCCCTGGTGACTGGGGGGTGGGGGTGGTGGGAGACATGGGTGGGGGCCTGGTGGAGGCTGCCCCTGGTGACTGGGGGGGTGGGGGTGGTGGGAGACATGGGTGGGGGCCTGGTAGAGGCTGCTCCTGCACTGCTGGGGGGTGGGGGTGGTGGGAAACATGGGTGGGGGCCTGGTGGAGGCTGCCCCTGGTGGCTGGGGGGTGGGGGTGGTGGGGAACATGAGTTGGACATGGGTGGGGGCCTGCTGGCAGGTGCCCCACAGTGCTGGGGGTGGGGGTGGTGGGAGACATGGGTGGGGGCCTGGTGGAGGCTGCCCCTGCACTGCTGGGGGTTGGGGGTGGTGGGAGACATGGGTGGGGGCCTGGTGGAGGCTGCCCCTGGTGACTGGGGGGTGGGGGTGGTGGGAGACATGGGTGGGGGCCTGCTGGCAGGTGCCCCACGGTGCTGGGGGGTCGGGGCGGTGGGGAACATGAGTTGGACATGGGTGGGGGCCTGCTGGCAGGTGCCCCACAGTGCTGGGGGTGGGGGTGGTGGGAGACATGGGTGGGGGCCTGGTGGAGGCTGCCCCTGCACTGCTGGGGGTTGGGGGTGGTGGGAGACATGGGTGGGGGCCTGGTGGAGGCTGCCCCTGGTGACTGGGGGGTGGGGGTGGTGGGAGACATGGGTGGGGGCCTGGTGGAAGCTGCCCCTGGTGACTGGGGGGTGGGGGTGGTGGGAGACATGGGTGGGGGCCTGGTGGAGGCTGCCCCTGCACTGCTGGGGGGTGGGGTTGGTGGGAGACATGGGTGGGGGCCTGGTGGAGGCTGCCCCTGGTGACTGGGGGGGTGGGGGTGGTGGGAGACATGGGTGGGGGCCTGGTGGAGGCTGCCCCTGGTGACTGGGGGGTGGGGGTGGTGGGAGACATGGGTGGGGGCCTGGTAGAGGCTGCCCCTGCACTGCTGGGGGGTGGGGGTGGTGGGAGACATGGGTGGGGGCCTGGTGGAGGCTGCCCCTGGTGACTGGGGGTGGGGGTGGTGGGAGACATGGGTGGGCGCCTGGTGGAGGCTGCCCCTGGTGACTGGGGGGTGGCGGTGGTGGGAGACATGGGTGGGGGCCTGGTGGAGGCTGCTCCTGGGACTGGGGGGTGGGGGTGGTGGGAGACATGGGTGAGGGCCTGGTGGTGGGTGCCCCTGGTGGCTGGGGGGTGGGGGGATGGGAGACATGGGTGGGGGCCTGGTAGAGGCTGCTCCTGCACTGCTGGGGGGTGGGGGTGGTGGGAGACATGGGTGGGGGCCTGGTGGAGGCTGCCCCTGGTGACTGGGGGGTGGGGGTGGTGGGAGACATGGGTGGGGGCCTGGTGGTGGGTGCCCCTGGTGGCTGGGGGGTGGGGGGGGTGGGAGACATGGGTGGGGGCCTGGTAGAGGCTGCTCCTGCACTGCTGGGGGGTGGGGGGGTGGGAGACATGGGTGGGGGCCTGGTGGAGGCTGCCCCTGGTGACTGGGGGGTGGGGGTGGTGGGAGACATGGGTGGGGGCCTGGTGGAGGCTGCTCCTGCACTGCTGGGGGGTGGGGGTGGTGGGAGACATGGGTGGGGGCCTGGTGGTGGGTGCCCCTGGTGGCTGGGGGGTGGGGGGGTGGGAGACATGGGTGGGGGCCTGGTAGAGGCTGCTCCTGCACTGCTGGGGGGTGGGGGTGGTGGGAGACATGGGTGGGGGCCTGGTGGAGGCTGCCCCTGGTGACTGGGGGGTGGGGGTGGTGGGAGACATGGGTGGGGGCCTGGTGGAGGCTGCCCCTGGTGGCTGGGGGGTGGGGGTGATGGGGAACATGAGTTGGACATGGGTGGGGGCCTGCTGGCAGGTGCCCCACGGTGCTGGGGGGTGGGGGTGGTGGGGAACATGAGTTGGACATGGGTGGGGGCCTGCTGGCAGGTGCCCCACAGTGCTGGGGGGTGGGGGTGGTGGGAGACATGGGTGGGGGCCTGGTGGAGGCTGCCCCTGCACTGCTGGGGGGTGGGGGTGGTGGGAGACATGGGTGGGGGCCTGGTGGAGGCTGCCCCTGGTGACTGGGGGGTGGGGGTGGTGGGAGACATGGGTGGGGGCCTGGTGGAGGCTGCCCCTGGTGACTGGGGGGTGGGGGTGGTGGGAGACATGGGTGGGGGCCTGGTGGAGGCTGCTCCTGGTGACTGGGGGGTGGGGGTGGTGGGAGACATGGGTGGGGGCCTGGTGGTGGGTGCCCCTGGTGGCTGGGGGGTGGGGGGGTGGGAGACATGGGTGGGGGCCTGGTAGAGGCTGCTCCTGCACTGCTGGGGGGTGGGGGTGGTGGGAGACATGGGTGGGGGCCTGGTGGAGGCTGCCCCTGGTGACTGGGGGGTGGGGGTGGTGGGAGACATGGGTGGGGGCCTGGTGGAGGCTGCTCCTGCACTGCTGGGGGGTGGGGGTGGTGGGAGACATGGGTGGGGGTCTGGTGGTGGGTGCCCCTGGTGGCTGGGGGGCGGGGGGGTGGGAGACATGGGTGGGGGCCTGGTAGAGGCTGCTCCTGCACTGCTGGGGTGTGGGGGTGGTGGGAGACATGGGTGGGGGCCTGGTGGAATGCTGCCCCTGGTGACTGGGGGGTGGGGGTGGTGGGAGACATGGGTGGGGGCCTGGTGGAGGCTGCCCCTGGTGACTGGGGGGTGGGGGTGGTGGGAGACATGGGTGGGGGCCTGGTGGAGGCTGCTCCTGCACTGCTGGGGGGTGGGGGTGGTGGGAGACATGGGTGGGGGCCTGGTGGTGGATGCCCCTGGTGGCTGGGGGGTGGGGGGGTGGGAGACATGGGTGGGGGCCTGGTAGAGGCTGCTCCTGCACTGCTGGGGGCTGGGGGTGGTGGGAGACATGGGTGGGGGCCTGGTGGAGGCTGCCCCTGGTGACTGGGGGGTGGGGGTGGTGGGAGACATGGGTGGGGGCCTGTTGGAGGCTGCCCCTGGTGACTGGGGGGTGGGGGTGGTGGGAGACATGGGTGTGGGCCTGGTGGAGGCTGCCCCTGCACTGCTGGGGGGTGGGGGTGGTGGGAGACATGGGTGGGGGCCTGGTGGAGGCTGCCCCTGGTGACTGGGGGATGGGGGTTGTGGGAGACATGGGTGGGGACCTGGTGGAGGCTGCCCCTGGTGACTGGGGGGTGGGGGTGGTGGGAGACATGGGTGGGGGCCTGGTGGAGGCTGCCCCTGGTGACTGGGGGGTGGGGGTGGTGGGAGACATGGGTGGGGGCCTGGTGGAGGCTGCCCCTGCACTGCTGGGGGGTGGGGGTGGTGGGAGACATGGGTGGGGGCCTGGTGGTGGGTGCCCCTGGTGGCTGGGGGGTGGGGGGGTGGGAGACATGGGTGGGGGCCTGGTAGAGGCTGCTCCTGCACTGCTGGGGGGTGGGGGTGGGTGGGGAACATGAGTTGGACATGGGTGGGGGCCTGCTGGCAGGTGCCCCACAGTGCTGGCGGGTGGGGGTTGTGTGAGACATGGGTGGGGGCCTGGTGGAGGCTGCCCCTGGTGGCTGGGGGTGCAGGGGGACATGCGTTGGTGGGCAGTAGTGCAAGTTGACATGTGGGTTGGCTGGTGGGCATGGCCATGGTGGATGGGTTGCCTGCATAACATGTGCTGGGTAGGCCCCTGTGGTGTGGCTACCTGCAGGGGCCGTGGAGGGTGTAGAGGGAACACCTGGGAGGACCCACACGTGCTCCCCGCGCACCCCCGCAAACGTAGCCCGCTCCCCCAGGCCCGATCGCGTGAGAAACTTCACGCGAACCCCTGATATACACTTAGCCCGCTCCCCCAGACCCGATCGCGTGTGAAACTTCACGCGAACCCCTGAAATACACGTAGCCCGCTCCCCCAGGCCCGATCGCGTGAAAAACTTCACGCGCACCCCTGAAATACACGTAGCCCGCTCCCCCAGGGCCGATCGCGTGAAAAAGTTCACGCGCACCCCTGAAATACATGTAGCCCGCGCTCCCCCAGGGCCGATTGCGTGAAAAAGTTCACGCGAACCCCTGAAATACACGTATCCCGCTCCCCCAGGCCCGATCGCGTGAGAAACTTCACGCGAACCCCTGATATACACGTAGCCCGCTCCCCCAGGCCCGATCGCGTGAAAAACTTCACGCGAACCCCTGAAATACACGTAGCCCGCTCCCCCAGGCCCGATCGCCTGAAAAAGTTCACGCGCACCCCTGTAATACACGTAGCCCGCTCCCCCAGGGCCGATCGCGTGAAAAAGTTCACGCGAACCCCTGAAATACACGTAGCCCGCTCCCCCAGGCCCGATCGCGTGAGAAACTTCACGCGACCCCTGATATACACGTAGCCCGCTCCCCCAGGCCCGATCGCGTAAGAAACTTCACGCGAACCCCTAAAATACACGTAGCCCACTCCCCCAGGCCCGATCGCGTGAAAACGTTCACGCGCACCGCTGAAATACACGTAGCCCGCTCCCCCAGGGCCGATCGCGTGAAAAAGTTCACGCGAACCCCTGAAATACACGTAGCCCGCTCCCCCAGGCCCGATCACGTGAGCAACTTCACGCGAACCCCTGAAATACACGTAGCCCGCTCGCACAGGCCCAATTGCTGTATGTTGCCACTTTTGTAATGCGCAGGGACGCTACCGCCTGCCTTCGTGTGGCGGATGTGTTTCGGCTTGTGCGTGTCTTTGGCTGTGTGTGGCTTTGCCCTATTCGATTCCATGAATACTTGTGGTTCGAGTGCGTGTGGGCGTTCCGTCTGCTTCCCTGCAGTACATCCCCAGTTACGCCCTTATTTTCGCACGTTGTTCCCCATTCCGCGCGTTACGCCCCGTGTCCCGCCCACTTTCTGGTGTATGCGCCGAGGTTGTGCGCTTTCACTGTGCGCGTCGAGCACGCCTTTCGGATGTTGCAGTGACTTGTGCGCCATGCACGGGTTTGGCGCACATCCCGGGGTGTACACGCGCAGGGACTTCCATGAATCGCACGCGTGCGCGTGCGCCTGTTTTTTTCCGCTTGCGCCTGCTTTCGCCTGCTTGCGCCTGCTTGCGCGAAGATTTTCGGCGCACGTTTGTTCCATGAATCGGCCCCTAAATCACACAAAAACACCAATCTGGAGAAACGTAAAATAGTTTGGAAAGTGCTTGAGTGTGATTTAATATATGGTCGCAAACTGTGCCGGACCGGTGCAATGGATTTCACAAGCACATGGTTATGGGGTAATATCCAATTGTTTTGAGGATTATGATGGGGAGGTGGCTGCATGAGTGGCATGTTACTTGAGTGTGCAATGCAACACATCACCTGCTTCAGAAGGCATTTCTGCTAGGCTCCTGGTTGCTCTCACTCTCACCCAATACCTCAAGGTTATTATGCTAGATTTCACACAGGCAGTATTCGTGGGAAATGTAAAATAATTTGAATAGTGTGACGAGGGTGAGATGGTGCCACTAGTGGCATGTTGCTGAGTGTGATTGAATTTACATCTACAAAATATACTTGAGGGTAATGAACGCACAACGCCTTTGCTGTGGCACAGCTTCCTGCAGCATTAAAGGTCAGTGCTTAGAGCATCCAAAGCCACCTTTTAAAAAGTGCTCTAACAAGGAAGACTTTGGAGTGATCCAAAAAACAAGAGACAATAGCACATCCTGCGTTGAAGTACATGGAAGAAGGCAATGAAGCTGTGCATGTGATGCACAGTTTAATGACAAAAGTCAATGTTGCTGCTTTTCTTAGGTATTCATGAATGGTCCCGGGGAGCCATGCAGCAATGGGCAGCAATGACAACTAGACAAGTGACGATGACTAGGATCTGACTGGGCATCCAAACAACAGTCATGTTCTCCAACTCTACTACTGTGGGTTTAGTCAATCGCCACCTGTTCAAGGGCCACCCACTGCATCTGCCTCACAAGGGGCTGTACTTGATGATGTAGTTGAATATTAGAAGATCAAACTATCTCACAGTTTGGTACAACTGTTGACTATTTCACACTTTTCACTTTTGGGAGTTTTATTTAGATTTGCAAACTTGTGGTCACGATCAATTTGATGACCAAGAAGTTGAGTAGGTTCCCTTGTTCCATCGTAACAGACGAATGGTAGAGGTATTTTATGCCATCACCATTGAACACAACTCCTAGCATAGCACCAGATGGAACCCAGAGGAGGGAGAGATGGAATAACAGGAACTCTTTAAAATGGCATCTATCGCATCACAACCTGTGCATCGCTCCAGTTTTCTAAAGTAGCATTTGTCAGATCTATGTGTAACCATCATCTAGGCCGGGGAAGGTCACTTACCTGTCTAGTAAGTTACCTGTTTGTTTAAATCATCTTGCCTTGGCTAATGATAGTGAGATCATAGAAATGGGGATAAATGTTGCCTGTTGGCTCAAGGCAAATAAGGTTTACCCTAGACCCAAACTCTGATTGCATGTACATGGCATCATCTCCTTAGCAAGCCCTTTTTCACTATAGTGTTCATGCACAAGCGGTAAGTGTCTGGACAGGTGTAGCCTGTTCCAGAACAAGGGTGTGGCTGACAGTTTACGGAGTGGGATGCTAAGGAGCAAAATAAATGATATTGTCTCCCACAGGGGAGAGGGCTTCATAACCTCTGATTTCAGACCTACATGAAGAAGGTAAGTGCTGTACTCTGCAGTCCGTGACAGGGAAGGGCCTCCCGAGAGACCTCAGTCATTGAGAGATTTCAGAGATGGTTGAACGGTTTGGGCTTGCTCGCTGCTACTGAGGTTCCGACTTACCCCATTTAGAGAATTAAACTATTACTTGTTGTAAAAAAATCAGGAGAAACACACAGCCCGTGGTGGTGTACCTGAGCTCTGTGCACCCTCTTCCCACGGTGTGGTTTGAATTTGATCGGATTTGTGAGAAAGTTCTTGATGTGAGGATAAATTTGGATTTTAAGACTGTTGTGCTGGGTAGTGATGAGGAACTGGATGACTTGAGTACTTCCCAGAGAAAATGGGTTTTCCGGGGAGCGTTGGTGGGGAAAAAACTGATTTTGAGTAACTGGAAATCGTCTGATCGTGTTACAATTGAGATGTGGGTGGCCGAAATGCATGATCTGGCGGAAATAGAGAGAGTGTTGTATCATAGGGAGAAGAAAAGTGCTTTATTCAACAAGATTTGGAGTAAATTTCTTTTATTGTACTGAACTTGATCTTTTGGATATGTTGTGACTCTGTGGGGGGTAAAAGGGGTATCTTTCACTGTACATAGTTTGTTGTTCCTTACTGTGTTTGATGGATATTGTTTTGCAATTGTCTATGTATCTTGTTATTGTTTACATTTTTGAAAATAAAAATGTAAAAAAAAAAAATATATATACCAATCTACTTCTATGTAAAGGAGGGATAGGATAGGGAGGGCTTTCAACACACATCTCCCATGGAGATGTTCTATTTGCCCATTCCAGCTGCGAGACATCCCTGAAGAATAGTTATTCAATGGAGGTTTGTGGTCACCCCTTAACATCTCTACCCTAAAACTGAGCTTCAACGTAATGTTCTCAAAACAAATCCCACAGAAGTCCAGATATATTTTGTGTTCCAGTGAAAGATCACCCTAAAATGGCCATAATTGATAGTTGAAATGTGAAAATAACTGCACGTGAATAATAAGAGAGGGATAGAACACCCTGTGGGTGTCTTGATGGCGTCTGCTGCAACAACTTTCTCATTGTTTTTACATAAATGCAATAGAGAAACCCTGGGTACAAAGATGATATCAAAGATCACCGTTTCAAAATAGAAGCTCAGCAATTTCCTGCTATGCACAGCCTTGCGTTTTGACCCCGGTGATATTTTTTGACTAGCGCGCACACATAGCACTGGGCTATAATGTTCCCTCTTTCCTAGCTGCATGCTCCTTTTCTAACCACGCAGTTACGCACCTCTCTCCAACAAACGCTACTCACACAATCAACCCCTGCACGGCTGCAATCTGTTTACTTACACAACACACTAACGCCATCACTCAGTAGTAGACTATCATAATCCTTTGGTTGAAACAGCTGTTTCACTGCAGTATTGATGCCACCAAATTCCTTTGGGGGACATTCTTGTCATGTACATCGGCTGTAAAATGTAGTAGTTCTTGCGATACACATGTCTTTGGACATGTCAAAGGAAGGTCAGTTTCAGCATGGATATCTGAAAAATGCCTAGGGTTGCGTGTGCGTCTGTGTAGATGTGCATGGCCTATCAGTACCATTGGTGGTGGCGCAAGGCTGAACTCTGTGAGCTGCTAGCCCTTTGCAAGGCTGCAGATGGGATAAGAAATAGCTGTGTGGAAAATTGCCTAGAGCACTGCTGGTTGTTAAGATTAATTCCTAACCTCACAACTATCACTTGTGTTGGTTATAATTATTCTCCCTATTAAGTGAGCTTATGTCAAAACATGAGTTCTTTGCTCATTGCACCATGGAGTACCAGGGCAGCCCTCACTGTTGAGGCCCAGCAAGGCTTAAACATGTCTGAAGTTGCTTGTGCTTGTGTGTGGAGGGATGTGGTTTAGAAGCTTCGGCTAGACTTTAACCACTGGTGCTAGCAAAAGATGGACCTGTAAATGGCAGGTCCCCTTTTCAATTAGCGCGGGTGGACTGAAAACAGAGGTGTGAAAGATTGCCCACAGCAGTGCCATGATTAAGATGAATTCAAAATCATCCACTCATCACATTTTAAATTTTGAATCCTGCCATGCCTTTTCTGAAAGGGAAAGACCATATGTAAATCACATTTAATTCCACCCCCCAATGGAGCAGACAAGCTTGAACTGTTAGACTGTATACCCTATGCAGGAGACAACAAGCAAGTCAAGACATGTTTTGTGTTCATTATGCAGGCTCATGATCAGCGTGTGGTTATACATATTCCAGCAAGGCTAACATTTGCAAAACAGAAAGGGAAAGGCAGAACGTTTCTAAACCACTGTGTATCACCATGATGTGCCATTATGATATGAGAATGACAATATTCAAAGCAGGCTTGATCCAACCCCAAAAGGAGCAATCCAGCCCGAATTCCTAAGTCACAGCATTACTGCATGTGACCACAAGCAACCATAACCATGTATTGGTTTCATTGGGCATCATCAGTGAGGTGTAGCTTGGATCTATCGACACAGCAGGCTCGGGAATGACATCTGAGCATACCTGTCCTTATCTGCGTGGCATTTGCAAATCAGGCAGGGGATGCTTGCACAGTTTTGAAGTAATCACAACCGCTGTCATTAACCTGGGTTATTCAGAATCCTTCTGCCAGACAGGGCATTACAGAAGATGAAAGACCATATGCTTATCAGAGCTGAACCTACAACAAAAGGGGCAGTGCAAAGAAAACTGCTAGGTCACATCCCTTCTGCACAAGACCAGATAAATGGTGTCAATCTTGGATGTGATCCAGGCATAAAATACATGAAAAAACAACATTGAATATATGTTTTCATCGTTGCTTGTCTCCTGAATCTGAGTACAATCAACATGATGCAGACACAATTTAATATGTTTAAACAACAGTTTATTGGGGTTATTTACAGTGGTAGGCCACACTAGGTAAAAGTAACCTAAAAGTACAACAAAAGGCTGTTGTTCCCTTGCATTTAACAGTTCAGAACTTAGATCGTAGGTCTCAATCAGGGTATGCTTCCTGCTAAAGAAGGGGCCCTATTTACAGTCCCCCACAGTCCTGGGGGTTTTGAATTTCCTCTATTCTTCTTTCTTGCCTGTTCGAGTGATGAACTCGGCTCATCTGATTTTCATCCTCACTGCTGGGAATGTCACTGCTCCTGTGTGTTTGGACCTATGTATGCCTGAATGCTAAGAACTGCACAAGAGTGAAGTCTGAGGTGGAATAGAGGTTGGCAGCCCCCCAGGGCTTCCACCAAGGGCGTAAAAGCCAAAACAGGCACAGTGTTCTTGCTTTGTTTCCAATGAGCCAGTCTTCACTGCCCTTCTTGATGTATCACCACAAACGTTGTGCCTCTTGTGTCTCACGAAAACTTTCATGCACCTCCTGTTCTCTCCACCCTTCTGAAGCTAACACTTGTCCAATCTTCTACCACTGCTGTCAAGATAATTCTTTACTTCCCTGCTCCTCCCTGATGTGATGTTCTTTCTAGCTCCCTTTTAGTGATCTCTAGTTCTTCATCTCTCTTCTCTACAGTCACATCTCTCTGCACTCCCTCCTATAGCCCTCTCTGTTCTGCCTCTGCTCACTTTCTCCAGCAAAACTGATGCAGCTCACTTTCATCTTTTTAGACTTAGACTTATGCCAGATAACTATCACTTAATATAGGCTGGTAGCCCCTCCCATCGGGCTGTCTTTGCTGGGGGGATAGATACATGTGTGGGTGTATCTTGTTTTGCCCTGTATTGGGTTTAGCACAGTGTACTTTCCCTTCACCATGGTGTGCAGAAAAGTGGAGTGAGTAGATTTCAGGGTCAGTCATCTTGTATTTGTCATACGCTGTGGTGAATGGAGACTGCTTCCGCGCTGGCGGGTATGCCGCAGTCCCCGCCGCCATTGATTTCCCTGTCACATTTCCTTCTGAATGGGCATTATCCGCCGTGTCTTTTGCATCACAGTGACCACTGGGAGGTACTTTACATCCTCACTCCCAGCGGCCGATGCATTGCAACCGTTCCAACTTCACTGGTCCCTTTTGGTTAATACGCTAGTGTTTCCCCTTCTTCAATTCACATGAAGCTTTTCTATCTCTTTGGGCTTTGCCTGCTCTACCTTCCTTTCTAGCATTTGCTTCGCCTGCTGTTTCGTTGTACTTTTCTCTTTCCTTTCATCCGCGACTTGCAATCCTGCTCCTCTTCTGTCTGCTTCTTCGTTCCTGCCTCCGCTTTCTTTATTTTTCTCCTACTGCAGTATGTTCCGTTCTTCATTTGCTTACCTGCCATTCCGGTACTTCTGTGTGTAGATTCTTCCGCCAGCCTTCAATTTGGATTGCTTCAGCAGTGTATCCCAGCGGCAGTGTTTACCTTCTGCATTGTTTCCAGCACCTCCTCCTCCACCAGCTGAAATTTTGGGAAAGTGACTCAAATCCTCCAAGAGGGTTTTTTTAAGCTTTGTGATTTTGTCCCCTCCTTCAATTTGACCTGTCCCTGGGATAGGAGCCACAGGTCTGCAGCTCACAGGCAGCCACTGTGGCTTCTACCCGAGGAAGGCACACACTGCAAAAGAAAGAAAAGGATTACCTAACTAGAAGACATCTGATTGAAGACCCATCACCACCGAACAGCTCAGGTGAGGAGGAAAGTGAAGGGAGTGGGTCGATTGGACTAAGGGAGCAAGAGAATCAAGACAGTAGTCAAGACAGATTGCAATGCCAGAAAGTTGCTATGGCGACCGTTGAACAACTCCAGGAACTCTGGACTGCAATACGAGGGCTATCTCAGGAATTACAGACTGTAAAGGCTGAGAACGCGGTGTTAAAACAACTAGTTACTGTTTGTGAACCACCGCCTCAGGAATTACCCCAGATGGCTCTTTCCTCTGGGAAATTCGACAGAACCCCAAAGAGGGTCAAGAGGTTTACTGAAGCCCGCACTGTATATTTTACATTCAGGCCCCGTGCATTTGCTACAGATCAGTCTTAGGTGGGGTTTCTTATCTCCAATATGACAGGAAATGCGCTTGCATGGGCTACTCCTTTAGTCACCAGTGCCAATCCCATTCTGCAAGACTTCGGAGATTTTCAGGCACTTCTCAAGCAGACATTTGAACAACCTGAATTGACGTATATGCGGCATGCGAAGATTTGTTGGATGTTCGACGAGGTTCATCAGATCTTCTTTCCTACATTACCACTTTCAAGACCTTGGCTACAGGTGCTGGTTGGGACGAACAAGCGCAATATGCGATATTTCATAGGGGCTTAAAGGAAGAGATAAAAGATGAGCTGGCTCGATCTCCAAGGCCTCCTACATTCACTGACCTGTTGTCTGCAGTACTCCAGATCGAATATTGACTTCAAGAAAGACGTACAGAAAGGAGAATACATCGAGGTGGTTTTGCATTTGGTGAAGCTCTGTAAGCCCCTACCCACTACCCTTCACATACCAAAGAAGAGCCAATGCAGATAGGAGCTACTAGAGCCCCCCTCTCTGCAGAAGAAAGAAGACGTAGGAGAGCGAAAGGACTATGTGCATATTGTGGTTAAGACCAACACCTTCTCACAGACACTTCGGAATTGCCGACCAAACGGCATGAAAACGAGCACCCTCAGCCCAAGTAGGAACAGGTAGCCGAGGGAAATCACCCACCAGTATCAGTGTCTATGTTTCAATTTCCGTCTCTGCTGCTGAGAGCAATGAGGATTCCAGATTGATGGTGATCTCTGATCACCTTGAAATCAACAATAGTCCAGTGGCGTCCTTAGCATTACTTGATTGTGGGGCCGCAGCTAATTTTGTTGATACCTTATGGGCAGACCACGTGGGACTTCGTAGACTTACAAAGAAGGGCAAAAGGTGGAAGGTGTGGATGGTTCTCCACTTTCTTCAGGCCCCATAATCCATACCACAGAAGATCTGCAGGTCACCATATTTCAACATACCGAATTCATAAAGTTTGATATCACATCAGCAGCTCATTTGCCCATAATTCTGGGGATCACATGGCTTCGCAAGCACAACCCTCGCATAGATTGGGTCACTAATCAGTTATGTTTTGAATCAAACTACTGCAAAGAGAAATGCCTCCAGCAAATCAATTACAGCAAGGTACAGGTGGTTATGGCTACCCCTGAAGACAACTTCGGGGTACATGCCTCACCCAAGTACTGTTCACCTTTTCATCTAGTATTTAAGAAAAGGAAACCAGCTACATTACCTCCCCATCAGCCAGAAGACTGCTCCATTGAATTGGAACCCAATGCGTTGGTACCCTTCGGTGGGATGTTCTCCCTATCTCAAACCGAAAGACAGGTCCTACGAAGCTATCTGGACACTAACTTACAAAATGGCCTCATTCAGACCACCAAATCACCTGCAGGAGCCTCTCTCTTTTTCATCTCTAAGAAGGATTTGTTAGAGTTGCACCCATGTATCGATTACAGAGGCCTGAACAAGGTCACAGTCCGTGACCGCTACCCTATGCTTTTAATCAGAGATATTACAGAGGCAGTGCAAAGCGCACAAGTATTTACCAAGTTGGATCTCCGGAATGCTTATCACCTCCTTAGGATTGCCAACGGAGACAAATGGAAGACGGCATTTCGTACCCCTTTTGGGTTGTATGAGTACAAGGTGATGTCGTTTGGGTTAGTCAATGCGCCTGCCATATTCCAACGATTTATGGATCGGATGTTCTCGGACTTATTGTTTATTTCTGTAATCATTTATTTGGATGACATTTTGATATATTCATCCAACAAAGATGAACATACAGTACATGTGGTGGAGGTTCTGGACAGACTACAGACTAATCAACTGCTTGCTAAACCTGAAAAGTGTGTGTTTGAGGTTTCTTCAATCCCATATTTAGGGTTTATACTTTCCCAAGAATGCACTTCTATGGATACTCACAAGGTTTCAGCAATCCTGGATTGGCCAGCCCCATCTTCTGTGAAGGAAGTACAAAAGTTTCTTGGTCTGTCAAATTTTTACAGACGTTTAATTCCCAGATTTTCTGAAATCGTCCTCCCATCACTTCACAGTTAAAAAAAATCTCAGGACCTTTTTGTTGGTCCAAAGAGGCAGACAAGAGCTTCCTCCAACTTAAAAGTCTCTTTTGTTACGAACCAATATTACGACAACCTGATCAGGATAAACTATTTATTGTGGAAACGGATGCATCAGACTCCGCAATTGGTGCTGCCCTCCTTCAAGAAGAGGGTGGAAGGGAATACCCCATTGCTTACCTTTCCAAAACACATTCTTCTAGTCAGTTGATTTATTCGGTATTAGAGAAGGAACTTCTTGCCATGAAACAAGCATGCAAAGAGTGGCGTTATTTACTATTAGTAGCCAGACATGCTTTTGTACTCTGGACAGATCATAAAAACCTTTGTGTCTTACAGGCCATGGAGTGTTCTAACTCCCGTCAAGCTCGCTGGGCCCATTTCTTCGCACAGTACAACTTTATGATTACTTATCTGCCAGGTTCAAAGAACACTCTGGCGGATGACCTTTCTCAGAAGGATTACTTACAGTCAGATCAGATACAGTCTGAAGTATTGATGTTCCCCAGCATTAAAATATTAGCTCATGTTAATACATTCTTACAACAGGTCAAAGAAGCTTTGGTAACTGAAGGTACCACGTTCAAGAAATCTCCTGAAAAAGGGTATGTGATGAAGGATGGGCTATGGTTCTATCACGGTTGGCTATATGAACCAACTGGTCCTTTAAGGAGAAAACTAATAAGCTGGTGTCATGACCATCTTACTGCAGGACACAGAGGAAGATCCACTACCACAGAACTGGTAGGAAGATCATTCTTCTGGCCCAATCTGAGAAAGGACGTGAAGACCTATTCAGAGGCCTGTCCAGTGTGCGCCATGGCTAAACACCAGACTGGAAAACCACTGGGGCTTCTCAAGAAAGCAGAAGTACCACCTCGCCCTTGGGAACTTATCTCTACAGACTTTGTGGTCGAACTGCCAGTTTCTGAGTCTTGTACTTGTATTATGGTCACTGTGGGCATTCTCACCAAGATGGCACATTTTTCCACATTATCTGGTCTACCTACGGCTTTGACTATGGCAGAAGTCTTTGTAAAGGATATTTTTCAGCTACATGGACTCCCCGACAAAGTTATTTCTGATCTGGGAAGCCAATACGGGTCTAAGTTCTGGAAGGCACTCTGCAATCGTTTTGGCATTGAACAAGCTTTGTCATCCGGGTTCCTCCCCCAAACAAACGGACAGACGGAATGGCTCAATGCCACATTGGAGCAATCCCTGAGATGTTACATTAACCAACATCAAGACAATTGGGTGAGACTACTTCCCACTGCTGAGTTCACGTACAAAAATTCCAGACATTCTGATATTGGAATGACCCCTTTTTTCTGTACTCATGGTATACATCCATGTTCAATTTTTTCTATTATCCCCAAACCTAGCAGTTCACCAGCGGCTGAAACTGTATTATTCACCCTTTCTGACACACACAAGACTGCTATTGACAATTTGAAGGCCAGTCACATTGGTTACAAGTCACAAGCTGACAAACACTGTAAGGACTGTCCCAATTGGACGAAAGGTACCAAGGTCTGGTTATCTACTATGTTCCTTCCATGATGGGTTTGCCAATTTAAACTTTCACCCCGTTTTTTGGGGGCTTTACCCATTGTGTCTAAGATCAATCCAGTGGCCTATAAACTGAGGCTACCTGTCTTTCATTCTTCACTTCTCAAACCTTATTTGCCTGATGCTACATGCAGAACAAGGTTCAACCAGACCGCTACCACGGCAGCAGACATCTCTAAGTATGAGGTATCCAATATCAGCGACTCTCGCTATTACCAAGGTCATTTGGAATATCTTGTTTCGTGGAAGGGGTACCCGGAGTCAGAGGACTCTTGGGAACCTGCTTCTTTTGTCCATACCCCTAGATTACTTAACAGGTTCCAAGCTTTCATCCAAGTAAACTGGGGTTCCCCAGCCCTAGAGGAGGACATACTGTCATACGACATGGTGAATTGGGACTGCTGCTGCGCTGGGAGGTATGCCACGGTCCACGCCACCATTGATTTCCCCGTCATGTTTCCTCCTGAAAGTGCATTATCCGCCTAGTCTTTTGCATCACAGTGACCACTGGGAGGTTCTTTACACCTTCACTCTCAGTGGCTGATGCATTGCAACCATTCCGACTTCACTGGTCTCTTTTGGCTAATACGCTAGTGTTTCCCCTTCTTCGCTTCACATGAAGCTTTTCCATCTCTTTGGGCTTTGCCCGCTCTGCCTTCCTTTCTAGCATTTGCCTCGCCTGCTGTTTCGTTGTACTTTTCTCTTTCCTTTCATCCGGGACTTGCAATCCTGCGTCTCTTCTGTCTGCTTCTTCGTTCCTGCCTCCGCTTTCTTTATTTTTCTCCTACTGCAGTATGTTCCGTTCTTCATTTGCTTACCTGCCATTCCGGTACTTCTGTGTGTGGATTCTTCCGCCAGCCTTCAATTTGGATTGCTTCAGCGGTGTAACCCCGAGGCAGTGTTTACCTTCTGCATTGTTTCCGGCACCTCCTCCTCCACCAGCCGAAATTTGGGAAAGTAACTCAAATCCTCCAAGAGGTTTTTTTTTAAGCTTTGTGATTTTTTCCCCTCCTTCAATTTGTCCTGTCCCTGGGATAGGAGCCACAGGTCTGCAGCTCACAGGCAGCCACTGTGGCTTCTACCCGAGGAAGGCACACGCTGCAAAAGAAAGAAAAGGATTACCTAACTAGAAGACATCTGATTGAAAACCCATCACCACCGAACAGCTCAGGTGAGGAGGAAAGTGAAGGGAGTGGGTCGGTTGGACTAAGGGAGCAAGAGAGTCAGGACAGTATTTCACAAAGATATTGAGGATGCTGCCAATTGGCCTCCCTCACCCACTTGTCAAAGCAGCAGTGGCCATGTTGGCTTTTCTCCTGAAGGACGTAGTGTGCCCCTCCTCTGTTCATCAATGTCAGTAAGACTGCCATGTGTTTCTGTCTGCCTAGGCTGTCACCAAGGGAAACAGAATGCACGTGGCAACAACATTATTTGATCTATCGTCTCAAATGAGGGCCTCTGAAAGGGGCAGAGAAAATAGGATTGTGCTGTCAGCGACAGTACCCTGTTTCATTCCTGGGGCACATTGTAGGTTGTGTCAGATGAACGCCACAACCACCACATCCCCCAACTCTAGTACAGGCAGTGGACTCCAACACCCTCTCATTCCCAACACGTTCAAGTGAAAGTGACTGGATTTAACACTGTATGTAGGGCACACAGATGAAGCAACAACTGCAACGTGTATTGCAGCGAGAGTTGCATGAAGGAAAATTGGCTTTCACAGAATAAACAGGGTGGCAACACCGAAGACGATCCAACAGGCACACAACATTCTGCCATAAAGCATATCCATCTTCCCAAGCACAACTCTGTCATGTTCAGAGGAAACACATGTAGAGTGTGCGATTCAGGCACAAACCTCTGTTTGATTTCTCAATTCTGCAATCTTCAAGTTTTCTGCGTCTGTGTGCACAATTGCCAGAGGGTCTATGGATGCACAGATAGTAGAATCAGGTTTGGCTGACTAATGCCAGCTCAGAAATGCTGATGACCCTATGCAAAATGTGTTCTTCAATCTATAAGAACAGGAACTCTTGTCCATGTAACCATCAAACCCCTAGGCTACATACATCCAGGTAGTGCACAATCAGAGCGGAAAGTTAGTTCTGCTGGACCTTCCTGCAGCCGAATTAAAATGAGAAATCAAAAAGTTGGTTATTTCTTATAGATAACCAAATTCATGCTCCGTGTTTGAACTCACTTGAATCTTGTACGACTGGCAAAGTCATACTTAAGAGTGATGCTTTTGCCTGATTCCTTTTGCAACTGTCTGAATCTCAGACAGGTTTATAGAGAGCAAAGGAACGCGTGACAGATTTCTGAACAGCCCAATTCACGTCCAGACGACTGCACACCCACTAAACGCCACCGGTTTGATTTGATTTGATTTTTGGCATTTTCAACGCGCATACCCCATAGGGGTATGGGCAGAGTCTGCATTTGGGCGCAGTCGAGCCTGCTTTTTTTGGCAATCGACTATGGGTACATTTGCCAATGTTTACTTGAGTGAGAAACAGATAGGGCAGAAAATGCCAGTAACCTGATTGAGTGTGTAAGTTACACACTTGATTATTTTCTGACTCAGCAATGAACCGAAGTTGCAGACTTACATTCAGTGAGTAAAACTGAGTGTGACATGCATGTGCCTATTTTCTAAGAAAGCAGACCACTACAGTAGTTGACTTAAAGGCCATTACAAAGGTGACTTTTTTCTGAGGTAACAGAAAATCCCAGTGACTGGTTGGAGAGTGTAATATAAACACATCGCTTTTTAATGAGGGGAAATAATCCTTACTATTGACCTGAGTGTGTGATACAAGACTAGGGGGCACTGCCCGCCTGGAATGGCGAAACACTGTGGCTAGGGTGTGATTCTAGCTGCACTCAGAAGGGAGGATGCTTCTGGCCGGGCGGCAAGAGAAGACGGGAGATGCTCACAGGCTCATTGCTTTTTGCTGTTTCCAAGTTAAATCTCTGCAGTCAATTCCATTCGAATTGTTCGTATTTGGTATTGTGTGTTTTAACTATGATGTCTGGTGTGCAAACCTCCTCCTTAAAGCCCACGGGGCCCAAAGTCTCTGGTGATTTACACCTTTTCCGCCCCTGTCCTCCAGGTGACACGCCAGACAATCAAGGCTCTCATTAGAAACATTCTGTCTGACAGGAGAATTCTCCAGCTAGGAAGCAGTCCCCGCCTCCGCTGTGACATGACAAACCCTTAGAATTAAATATTAATGCTGCAATTAAACCCAAAAAGCAATCTAGTGTTTAAAGAAGATCAGAACTAATTTATAAATGATTCCCTCAATGTCGGTTCTAAACAGTTTAATTTGCAGAGGGTTGCGATGAATCTTTTATTATGATGTCGCCTCGATGGGAATTCGCCCAGGACCAGTAGAAGAAAGAAGCTACCAAAGTGGTTACGTGATGAATGGCTGAGGTTGGGGTATTGTGATCTAATTAGGCTCCAACGCAGAAACTGCATATGGTTTAATTGCATGTTTTGTGTAGTGCCTAAAACATGAATGTACTGCAGCATGGTTTCTGGAACGAAGATGGGCTGACAAGTTTGTTGGAAGGATTCTGTCAAAGGTAGTGGCAAAATAGACTATTTCAGTGCCTTGCTAATGTGAGTGGATTCACTGATGGTTGGTTGCTCTGTAAAGGTCATGTGGTCCCAGAGTACACTACAGGTGGCCAAGAAAATATTGCCTTGGGCAAATGGAGTCGGATCTGGGGCATTTCCCTGCAGTGATGTTTCACTGCATTTTTGTGGCATTTGTAGGGGGGCAACACCCCTTGCCACCATCTTAGCTAGCCCACTCTGCATAGCCTTCTTCCTCAGCATCCAAACCCCTTTTTTACCCTCTACCTGACAACCATCCACCGCTGTAAAATGGCGTAAAATGTCCCAAACCTAAATCCAGTAAAACGGTCGAGGGAAAGTGGCAGGTTTGGCTTCGCGCTAAGCTCCAAGGGTTGGAGAGCAAGCAAAGCAACACTACTTTACAAACACAGCAGAATCATTTGTAATGTTGCAATATACAAGGAGTCGAGCATTCTTCCACTCCCCACACCACATCCATATAAATGTTAAACCGTATTAAGTGATTTAACTGGTTTTGTTCTGCCATGAAGAGTGGTGACTGGCAAACAGTGAATCATTGCTCTTTTATTAAATTACATCCCAGACATCTCATTTTCATTATATATTATTGGTCATGTCTATAGCGCCTTTCACCATTGTTATGATTTCAATGCGCTGTCAGTTGAACACCCTCAGAGGCTGTAGTCCAGATCAGTGGAGATAGTAGTGTAATTGTGCTTGGGTGCACTCAGTATGCATGCAGCCAGGGCGGATTAAGTGGTGTGTAACGCGGTACAGTGCTTCTGTGAGATCGGTAGACTATGTGTAGCAGGCCAAAAGGTCTTGGGTGGCTGCATCCTGGCGGCGGGGGAGTTTGTGAATGGGATTTTGTGTGCAGCTAGGATGATTTATCATGGGTTATAGCTGCATTCTATTGTTTGTTGGTGCAGAGGAGACAGTTAGCATATTGGTGTGTTTGAGTATGTGGATTGGACAGAGACCCTGCTCATGATGTGCTACCCGTGCTTTTCTAGGTGAGCGTATCTCCCTTTTGCGTTCGGGCTATTAGGCTATGTCATCCATGTGTCTTGTTGGGTCTGCAATTGTTTATTGGGGAGCAGGTGAAATCATGTCAAATGTCAGTCCAACGACTTCATCCTAGAAATTGTGGCTGGTGCTTGTTAGCCTGGTCCAGCATCAGCATCTATGATCATCCCCGTGTCTTCCTGGCTCAGCATATGTTTGCTGGTGGCAGCTTCTCTGTGTGCAGTTGCATCCAGTTCTGTACTAACGAATGTACAAGTACATCCAAGCTATGAAGACTGGCACTCAGTGTACCCGAGCGTGCAGTATCATATGTCTTCAAAAATGGCATGGGAGTCACAGTGCAGTCCGAATCGGGCCCCGTAAATGCCCTTGTATCACAAGAGAACAAGAGAAAAACTAAGCGACTGAGCTGGGATTTCATTAACTATTAACTAACTCCTCCCAAGAGGCTTTAAGACTTCTAAATGTCAGCAAATAACATCCGATGAGACCTAGAAAATGGTAAGTAGTGGGACAATTAACTGATTGAATAGCAGTTGAGTCCAGGACAGTTTTTCCCTATGTCAAATGGAACTCCCATAAAATCTCATTCCTTACAATCGCTGATCGCTCTCGGTTACCTTACTGTGAGATTGCATCCTACTGGGAGTTAAGCCAGAGAAGCTAGGGCAAGGTACTGTTAAATACTGGCATCTCAAATCAAAGAAGATTTAGAGCCGATGGGCGGGCTCAACCACCGTTATATGAATGACAATGTATACAAAGGAAGACTCATCCGGTCGGACAGCCTCTGATATATGTGTGCAGCCTGCTGTGGCAGGTTCCAATCCCGGCAAGGTCAACTCAGCCTTTCATCATTCGAGGTCAATAAATTGAGTAAGACTCTGTGCGATAATAATGTCACCTTTTATTTCAGTGCTCTGACAACCATGGTCGTGCAATGCTATATAAAAAATAGATGTTAACCCCGTAAGTGCCACGGACGAGACTAAGTTGTGTGATCACCAGAAATATACATTTTACCACAACGGGTAGACAGAGGATTTTTGTACAGGACCACAAAGAACCTGAAATCCTAACCCACTCATCAAGAAAGTAGGCTTCACAATAGGTTTCCTGATATTAGTACAGCTAATAACACCGAACGGAATTAAAATTAGCATCTGTGGCAACAGAGACATCTTAGTCTAATTGTAACATTTCCATTTTGAGGTACATTGACTTCGTGAAAAATGGCGATATTAGCTCTGATCGTAATACTGTCATTGTTACCACCATTTTGGAGGTAATGCTGCCGTACACATGTAGGTGGTTTCCCCTCTTACGGGTTTACAATAGCATAATCAAACATATCAGTGGATCAGTAGGTAACCATAAGGTCACGTGTTTGTACCACTACTGCCACCCACATTTTGAGGTGCAAATCATTGGATTTAGAAGGGCCAAAACCATATACTGGCCAAATAAAATGAGTACAAATGAGACTAGGAGAAGCTAATGCCTTCACCCAATGCTAATGAATAAAGAGCTGCCTAATGCAATTTAACATTGCTTGCAGAAGAGAGTGGGAGCACCATGGCACAGCTCCTAACAAGAGAGAAAAGGATGTTTGCCCCTGAGCTATGCTGTGTCCGCGTACTAAGAGTCCTGCACGTGGAGCCGTGCATTAGGGTCACCCGAGATGTGCACTTGTGTGGAGGTGGGGGTGGCATCAATGAACAAGGAGATGCATTCTCAAGTGCAAGAGGACGTGATGGTGGAATGACATTCCATGCAGAAGTCCTGCTTGGTACAGCTGGTGTGGGATGTATACGAGTACCTGATCGAGGAGGTGAAGGACCCTAGACATGTGCTACAGAACATGGCAGATGTGCATGGCCCCCAAAAGACTTGCCATTATAATGATGCGGTGAGTAACACGTACTCCCATGAACACACAAACCTCTTTATTGGTAGGCTTGATATAAAGTTGTGAACTGTTTAGTGTCACTAACAACTCTGTGATTGCTTGCATTGTGACTGTTAAACATCCAGTGAAAATGCCAAACCTCTTTGGCAAAAAGTTCGCCTCCATCTACCAGGCTTCTTGCGGTTGAATTGTGCCCAGTGCCTTGTCTGTATTTTATCTTCTGCAGGTTTACAACGAAACGCCATTTTCATCATATTAAGGCCATCTTCCCATCGTCAGCAGCAGACGCAGAGGCTACCGAGCGACCTTCAAGAACAAATACAAAGTGGGTAACAGAGACAGAACTTCAACTTATATAAGATAGTGGATAAAGGCCATGCAACCGGCCTATCAGGAATCTTTGAAGTCGCAAACTCTTTACAAATAGTACAGCAAGATACATTTGGTAAAACGCAGGAAATCACTGGAAGCTGTGTTGTGTGCCTGAGCAAACTTTTGCATGTCGTTCATTCCACCTTTGCAGAGTGTAGAATCAGAGTAGTTTTGAACTGTGGAGATACATATGACAGATGACACAATTAGGACCTCGCTTGGAAACCTCAGAGACTACATAACACACAAAATATACCCCCGCCTCTGTAATTAGTAGAAACATATCAGCCGACCTGACCCTCCTAAACTTTGACTGTGCAACGTCATGCCCTCTTCTGGCACCCAGGAGGAAACATTGAATATATAGTGTGCAGCCCTGCCTTCACCTCCCTCATGTTCCGGGTTGATCTTCCCGCCACCACAAAAAGGTACACTTACACCTGGGGTCTGCCACGCTCCACTGCATCCCTACTGCCATTTCAGCACCTCTTCTCCAAAACAATAGAGTAACGCACTGGCCTCCTGCCACCCACCTCTACCTCTCACATTCTATGGTATGACCGCCCTTTACTGTCATCCACCTCCACAGCTCTCACCTCCAGCATTCCCCTCTCTCCAAGCATGGCTCTATCACAATGTAGGAGTGGGGGCAGGAGGTGAGAACATGAAACATACAAATCCACACTTACCAGGAGCAATGTACCAAACACCTTGGAAACCTGGTGTCATGCCTCCCGCCTCCAACTCACTCTTGCGCATTTCCAATAGCTTGTCACAGACGCCACTCGGGCAGTGCCAGCAGGCACTTTGAAAGCATGGGGACTGTCTTATTGAGAAATTGCCAAATCCCAGTTCCCCGAATGGTCCTAGGCGAGCTAAGGATTTTGTGGCCTAAGGGGTGGGCTTCCTCTGCTTCCCTAGGGTCTCGTGAGAGCAGCAAAGGCAGAAGGAAAAGCTGGACTCCCTTGCTGTGATGTAATTCCCACATCTTAGAGTAAGGGGATACAGCATTTGTAATGGAAGCCTTACACAACAGACCACTTTATACCAGTAGTTGAAAATGTCCATCTAAAAGCGGTTCCTCCCAGGTCACCCATACTTAGGGTTTATCCAATGATCATGCATTCTCTGAAGCACGTGATGCCAAAGTACTATACAAAATGAATACGGAAAAACAAAAGAAAAAATATTGTTAAAGTTGAAGATGGAGAGTGGCGGGGGAAGGAACAGATCAAAGAGACCGAGGCAAGTGAATCCAGTGTTTAGGAGCCAGAAGAGAAAAAGAGCAACGTTGAGGCTGAGCACTAGGAATTGTGGGAAGATGAAAAACAAAATGAAATTGAAAACATAGAGGATTATTGGGTTTGTAGAGAGACAATAGGAAAGGGGGGGATAATCAAGTCCATGAATACATTGAAACAGCCTACGGAGCCAAGCGCCACCTCACTGATGACGGCCTTATGTGAGCGAAACATGCCTGGGTTGCTTGAGGTCTCGTGCAGAAAGGATGTGATCTAGCAGTTCAGGCTGGACAGTGCCTTTTGGGGTAGGACTAAGAGAAAGATTGATGGCCTGGAGGGTTGCCCAGAGCATTGCCAGAGACTAATATTAATTCTAAAACTTTCAACTATTTCCTCTTTTGTTTTGTTTTGCATTTAAACGATGAAGGGAAGAAAGAAAGAAGATGAGACCCAAAAGAAAACCAGGAGAAAGAAAGACAATGGACGATTTTAAAGAGTTTTGAGGAGAAAAACAGAGAAGGGCATGCATTGCAGAATTATATACCAAAGGGAGAGGTAACAGTTCATAGGCAATTAGGCCATACAAAAAGGCAGAGCAATTGCCAGGATGAGAAAAATCATGAAAGACATACATTTAGCAGCACACAATGAAAGAGGAAGACAGGCTTTCCATATATTGTGAAGGTGGAAAGTAGAGATATGCATGAGGAATGAAGGAGAAGGATCAAAATAAAATCCAAGATTGCGTACTGAAGACTTAAGGGGAATGTGAGCAGGAGGAAAAGAAAGAAAAGATGGAGAAGAAGAGAGAGGTCATTTAGAAACAGAAAATAATAGAACATTTGGTTTAGAGGAGTTTGGACAGAGGGTGTGCAGTCAACCAGGACTGAATGACAAGTAGACAGGCAGAAAGAGTAGAGTGTAAAGAATCAGAAAAATAGGATAATGAAGAAAAAGACCTGGGAAACATAGCATAGGAATGACATGGAAGACTGAAGGAAGACAAAATAGCAGACACAGGAACTGGATAGGGAGAGAAAAGCAAAGAACACTTCCAAAAATACCAGAGAGACTCCAAACTGAAGAGGGAGGGCAGAATGTTGCTGACCAGCCAATAAGAAAGCGTACAGTCCAAACGTTAAGAGTGAAAACACTGAAGAACAGAATGAGAAAAATAGAAGGAAGAAACAGAGCAAAGAAGGGTAGAGTAACAAAAGCCTCACAAGATCAAGGATAATAATAATACACTAGTTTACAGACATGCAGAACGTATAGAATTACTAACGTGCAAGAGAGAAGCATCAGTGGAATATAAGGGCAGACACTAGTTTGAAATAGAAGTACAAGAGATGGCGATGGAGAAAAGTATAGATTTGAGAGTGGATATTACATTGAAGTACTTTAGAAAGTGAAGGAAGAAGAGAGATCGGACGAACAGAAGAAGGAAGAGGAAGGTCAAGAGAAGGTTTTTTTTAAAGAATTGGAATAACATAGCTTGATTACAGTCCGATGAGAAAAAAGAAGTCTGTAAACAAATGCTCAAAAGACGCCAACCTCACCATGACCAAACACATTAGCACCCTCTCATTCATCAAAGCGTATACATCTAAACTAATCTCACTAAGCCGACAATTTCTGACACCCACCAACTGCCTCACTCAGGCCACGGCACTGGTACTATCCAAGTTGGATTACTGTAATGCACTACTACTAGGCACCTCCAACACCAATCTCAGCAAACTTCAACTTTTGCAAAATAAAGTTTTATGAGCGGCATTTGAATAAAGAAATTCAATCACATCTCCAACATTAGGAAGAATGCTCATTGGCTACCCATCAAAGCCAGAATTTTATTCAAAACACTCTGCATCACACACAAACGTCTCGCCAAAAAAACCCCAATCTATCTCAACAATGCCATACAGAAAAAAAAAAAAAACACCAGATCCCTCACATCCAATGACAACCAACTCTTAGTGATCCCAAGCTACAAAAATACTAGAGCCAGAGGCATTAGCTTCCACGTCCTTGCCCCTAGACACTGGAACTCCCTCCCCATCAACATTAAAAAAGAGACATTGTTCACCTGCTTTAAAAAACTGTTAAACACCTGGTTATTTAACCAAAATTAGCATTATGTCCAACTACTGACTATGTAAATATTGTTTATAAGCATATTGTATGAGATTTGTTTTGTAAATACTCCATGTATTCTCTCCCATGTACAATGTATTATCAATCCCTAAGCTGTCTGTAACCACACTGTGATACCCCAGGTTCTGGGTGTGTAACAAATGAAAAAAAAAAACATAAAGTAATAAAATAAATACATGACAAGCATTTCCCTCACTCCTCACCAAATGGCTATAGTTGTCTTCCAGTCAAAACAATATGATTCTATTATTGTATCCGTTCTTAGTTTGTACCATGTGTGGGTTTTTAGGATTCCTCAAAAAGCCCTCAAAGTGTGGGAGCAGAATGGGCACCCATATCGTTTAATGCTGAGAAGAGTAGTTTTGTGTAACCATTATAGATGATTGGAGAGAGGCATGATCATTGGGGTACCCCGATGGGGACTGGGATTGGATCAGTTGCTTCTTTAATTATGGAGACTCTGGAGGTACGTTCAGCTATGAAGGATTTCACCCACATAGTGGCCTCTTTAGTGAAGTTGAAATCATTGGCTAGAGGGCTACACAGTTTATCATGATCCACGAGATCAAATGCTGCGATTAGGTCTAATAGCAAGAGTATACATTGTTTCCCTGAATCTCTAATAGCATCCATCTGGATGCTAAGGTCCAGAAGGGCTGTTTTTGGCCTGAAACCCAATTGTCTGGTTCCAAGGAGGTGGTTTTGTTCGAGGTGTGCTTGGATTTGTAGGTATGATATTTCATCAATGATTTTGAGTAAAAAAGGGACCATTGTTATTGAGCGGTAATTGGTGGGAACTGTGGGGTCCAATGTTGTTTTTTCTAGAAGTGGGGTGACCCACGCTTCTTTGTTGCCGGCTGTGACTGAGTTGGTGTTGAAAGAGGCGTTGACAAAGTTGCTGATAGTAGGGGTGAGGGTGGGGGCACATGCTTTGATTATTTTAGCTGGGACGCTATCCCATTTGCAGTTGGAGGCTTTTAATTTGGAGATGGTATCACGTACTAATTCTTGAGTGACCGGGGAGAAGTAGAATAGAGGGTTGGAGTTATTGTTAGGGGTGGTGAGTTGTTTAGAGATTGGAACGTTTTTATCAGCTAAGACAAGTCTTTTGGTATTTATTTTGTTTTGTAGCAGAGAAATGTTAGCGGCTAGGGCATCTTGTATGGTGGTGCACCATTCTTTACTTGTTTTGGCAAGTGTGGTGGTTGGGATGAGATTTTCCAATTCTGTAAGTATAGAGAGTCTGATGCGGCATTGTTGATGCGGCTGTTGTAGGTGTTTGCTTTATGGGAGATAATGGCTAGTTTATAGATTTTGTTAGCATTCTGGAAGGCATGGTCAGAGTCAGAGGTGGGATGATTATTATGGGTGTATTCAATGGAGCGTTTGGTTCTTCTTGGAGAAGCTAATTTGTCATCAAACCAGAAGTGACTCTTTTTGTCCGTGCGGTGCATTTTAGTTGTTATTTGTGCTGCTTCGTCAATGGTCAGGGTGAGGCATTTATGGTAGTAGTCAGCGAGGGAGCTTTGGTTCTTGCTGTCGATCAGATTGGTTTCTAACGCTTTGCTAAGAATGGGGTCGAAGATCTCAACAGTGAGCTTTTGGGAGTTTCTGGCTTCGTAAGTACCCAATATTTTGGTCTTAGAAGGTACGGGTTCATCACTCAAGAGAGTGAATTCTATGCAGTGGTGGTCCGTCCAACCAAGGGGAGTAATTGAATCAACAGATAGTCTAGTGTTAAGACAGAGGATCCAATCAAGTATTCTGCTCTTCGTGTGTGTAGGAGCATTCACCAGATGAGTGAAATTCATGTCTTTGAGCGCCGCGTGTAGGGCTTCCGCTTTGTGGTCTTGGTCGTCATTGAAGCCTAGATTCAGGTCTCCAAGGATAATACATTTGGTATTAGGTTTGATGAGTGGGGCGAGAAGTAGAGGGATGTCTACTTCTGGGTGACTGTTAGAGCTAGGTGTTCTGTAGATCACCACAATATTGATTGTGGTTTTTCCATTCATGGCATGTTTACCTAGCAGGCGTTTGCACCCTGCAATGTCTGCGAAGGAGCATGATATTGATTGTAAGTTGCTCTTAGCTCTGATGGCTACACCACCCCCTGTTGTGTGGGTTATATCAGTCCTAAGGATGGTGTAGTCAGGCAGGATGGCAAGGGCTAACAGAGGTCCCGAAGCTTGATGGAGCCAGGATTCTGTGATTACTAGTAGGTCTAGGTTTTGTTCAGTAATTAAGTTGTGGATTTCGATGGCATGAGCTCCTAGGGATCAGGCATTTGATGAGGGTGCCTTAAAAGCAAGTGAGTGGCTTGGCTTCCGCTATGGTTGCAGTCTTGGGCGTTTGAGGATGAGAAGCATTGGGAGCTCTTTTGGGTGTAGGGGCAATGGGTGTCTTAGGCTCTTTGTTGTGCCCATGGTCATTGAGCTTAGGAGGAAAGGGTATTGTGAGGTTTGGCGTATGGCAGTGGTGGAGCAATTCGGTACGTGACCCGAGGCGGAGTGTCCTGTCGTTAGCATCAATGGGACAGGTTTTGAGGCTTGATGAGTTTGGTTTGTGATCCGTGGGGATGGATTCTTGAGTGGACCTCCTAGTGGTTATGCTGGGGCTATGGACATAATTAGTGACAGAGGGGAAGGGTGAGGTGGGTGGAAGGAACGGAGTGGGGCAGGGTATAGGGTGATGTCTGGGCCATGCCAGTCTGGGTAGGCCATTTCTGAATTCAAAAACGTGGCTACCTGTACACGATGTGCTATCCTGGACAAGGCAGGAGGGGAACACCATGATGAATAGCCAGCCTAGCATAGCTATGATCAAGGATGATGAGGCTAGAAGGTAGGGTGTGTGAGGTTAGTCCTGGGGTGTGGACTGTATTGGTCAAATAGAACTGGGTAGGCTCATTTAAATTGACGGGGTTCTAGAGAACTAAGCATGAATGAAGACAGTATACCTGTGATATTGCCACAGCCCCGTTTATTTATTTAACTTACATTGCCATATTTAAATTGAGGGAATCCATCAAAGGTGACTATGTTCTATGCTATGTTATGTAGCATTTGAAAAATCACTCCACTGCAATTGGCATGTCTTCACAATGTAGAGACTGTATAGCTCACGTGGCATTACACAATCAAGCAGAATATTGCATAGTCAATAATTGCAGATATCACAATATATGTCAAAGGATACTATTAAGACTAATGTATTGTGCATGGTGTGGATGGAATGTGTATTGCCTACGTGCAGTCTATCCTGTTTGAATGAGTCGCACATGAGCATCAACCATTCAGTCAAATTGATGATGCCCATATCACGCTATGGACCCCAGTACAACTTATTACAGCTGTGGGTAATTACACACAGCGTAATATACTTTAGTTACTTCCAAAGATTTCCAAATGCCTGATTTCCTTGTAGTGGTTTCCAATGAAAGCCTGGGCGACAAGGCATGCTACATCGTTTTTGATGTAAGGGGAAATCAGACAGTGGTTTAAATGGTGGTGTTGTGTTGTGTTCCTGATTTGATGAAAGCATTGCATTTTTGAACCACAATGGGCAGGTGGGGAGCAGGGCGGTGAGTGAGTGTTTAGAGAAGGAGACATCATTGGTAGTTAATTTTCCAGTCAGTGTCTGGTGTATGGGATCAGACCACTTCTTCTGATTGGTGGAACCACCTGTTTAGAGTAACATAGTTAGCATGCCTTATGTCAATAAACTGTTGGTCCTGTGGATGCTGCGGGTGGATTGAGGTCACATGGAGCGATTCAAACCCTGTTTCGCAACTAGTTAGAGGAAAGAGCGTGTATTAAACGTAGATGGAGCATGTCTGGTTGGAAGGAATAAGAACATTCTTATTTAGAGGTTGTGAAGGGGTGCTGCACAGTGACAATGCTATGCCCACGATCTATGAGTTCAGACCTGAATGGGGTGTGTCCCCTTCAGCTACTGTGAACAGCTGGTAGGGCTATGAGTAGGTTTCCCACAATGATGGGCGAGTGATCAGATTGGAGAAACTGTGGTTCGTGCTGCTGAGGAATGAAGCCAGTACAGGGACACTATATTAGAGCAATTGAGAACAAATGGGTCCTAAGGAAGCATGGTGATCCACTGACTACAACAGGTTAATAAAGTAAATAACTTAATTGGACTGCTTTCTTCATAACAAAATAAGTCAGTCACTAAGGGGGACCCCTCAAAAAGTGCACAGAAACCCTGCAAAGCCAATACACAGAGAATGCCTCTGTGCGAGGCTGCTCTCGGACATCTTTCTGCGCACTCCGCGTATTTATGGAATTGTTTGCGCAAAGTAACCATATACACAAGTCGCAGCCGGAACGCCCCTGACACACCCCCACGTAAAGCAAAAACAGCCAGAAACGGCTACCTTGGCGTGCTCCCCGGGCGTGAATACATGCACCCTCAAGCAGGCCTGCATCTTGGGGACCCTGTGTGGGATCCCCCATAACTGTTCCCGGCACCCTGACAACATGCACACGATTTATATTAACTCATGTAAAACTCAGAGAATCTGCGTGCGAACCACCGTAAACAATCCCTGCACCCTGCTACACTGTGTACTGACACTCCTAAGTCAGATCGGAACCCCGGATGCGTACAGGCACCCCTGAATCTGATATCCAATCTTACCTCTGCTGTGAATCCTATGCACAAGTGTCTGTACGCCTGCCTTTGGGTGGCACATTGTATGAGAACTTTGCATGGCCATTTCCCTGCCGAGAAGTTGCGTGGTCGGATCCATGAATACGTATCGTTCTGTGCAGCAGTGGGTGTGGGATGGACTGCCTGTGGTACATCCCTCATAATGCCCATATTTGTCCTTGTTCTTCCTTGTTTTACAAGTTCCGTCCCCTTCCCTGCCCTCTGTGCAAGCCAAGCTCATGCTCTGCATGGTGTTTCACGCAAGAGACTCACCCACTCGTAGAGATGTGCCGAGCTTCCACGAAATACCCACAAAGTAGGGAAAAGTGCTGCGCAGTCAATTGGATGAATCGACAAATGGGATTTTGCACGCAATTTGGCGTGCACAGTCCCTATTTACCGCACAAACAATTCCATGAATCAGGCCTAAGAAATGTGTATTGCATGTTTAAACCACAATGTTCACACAGCATTATAAAGGAGACATCTGTCCAAATATGCATATATCGTCTCTGGAGCCCTTCATCTTGCCTCTGTGACTGGATTTCAGTCATGTGTATTGCAGCGGTATAAAGCCCCTAGAAACTAGACGGTGTGCAGACTGGCGAGGAGAGTTATAAATGTATTGCCACAAGGAAACAACTCAATTGTGGGATTTTGTCTCCAGCTTTTCCTCAAGCACACTTCTCAGCACAAGGACACGCGCCTTTAGAACAAGGCCTCCGCAGCTTGGGCTTCACGTACCCCGTTGATTGGACACAGCATTGCTCATAGTGGTACCAGTGCCAGGACACGTCCTTTCTTCCAGGATGTGCAGCTATCACCTGACACTCAGTTAAGAACACCGAGGGGCGGTGAAGGGGGGAGGGTGGGGTAGTTTTTATGTTACAGCGTCAGAAATGTGTGCTTTATATTTTCAGAAAGAAGGGAAATCTGAACAATTGAGTGGGAGAGCTGTGCCCCCATCACTATACACACACTTAGGGTAACCACCTCTCCCATGCCAAAAATTTCCAGCCACTCTGCTTTAGTTTTTGATCTTTTAGGGATTACAGTAGCAGGAGTAAAGTGTGGATTATCAGGTGGAGTGGTATCAGGGATGGTGGCTAAGCTGTGGTGTGTTTACTGGCAAGCCACCATTACTTCGATCTTCACAACCTGAGGTAAGAGTTGTGGTGAGTTTTACTGAACTATGAATTAAGACCACTTACTGGTATTATTGTACCCCTTAAACCTCAGCGTACTAAAAACAACAGTGCCTATCCCGCACTCCCTTGTTTATTATTGAGAAAGTAATCACAACTAGCAATCAAAAATGTTCCATGGCAAAATGGGTGAGCGGAAATAAGAATTCCAAATGAAAAAAGCACACAAATGAATTATCCAACATTTCTCTTTCGGCTTATGTTTTTATCTCGAACAAAATCGAGTCATGCCGAAGCCAGAGGATGTGTCCCCGCGGCTGAGTAGGATGTCGGACACAAACAGTCTGCATTCTGGGAAGGTTTTCTCGCTCCCCGATGCTAACGGGGGCCTTGTTAACATGAACCTACGCAAGTTAACATTGTAAATGTGTCTTTTCATCTCCAACGACATCACTACTGCAATATGACTGCGTCGTGCAGCCATTATGTGATTTGTTCTGTGAGGAACATTTCCACTGGGGTATCTGAGTAGTGTCGATTAAATGGTGAAATTAAGGAACTGGAGTTCCCGCAGAAGCAAAGTCATGTTCAACAACCCTATGCACTCCGGCTTCTGATGTGTGCAGCGCGTTGCTGTGCGAGGACCGAGTTACCCTCCTCTCAGCTGGCAGCTTCCCATCACTGTTAGCAGCGACATATGATGAAGTGCACACTAAGTTACAAAGACTTTAGTTCTCTCCCCAGGATGAAGGCCACTGGAGTAAACCCTGGCAAATGGAAAAATGATGTTGCAGTTGAAATTCTCGTGGTACCAGGGCCACTGATGCAGTATTTATGCCAGCAAATTGTCCTGTTTCAGTCTCTGGGATTTAGTGTTTTTTTTTGTCATTCTAAGAAATAAATAGGACTTTAAATGAAGATTATACATGCACAATTCTGGAGCCCTGACTTGGTTCATACATATTTAAATTTCCCTGTATGTTTTTATAAGAGGGTTTTAGACTGTCCTAGTAAACCTCATTCTGCATAATATCTTCCCTTGTTCTTTGGCTAATGTGGAGAGACATTCTGCCAGCCGATTTCACCGCGGAGAAAGGCCAGTCCCTCTCCAGAGCCCATTGGTGATGCAGCGAGAACCTGAGAGATGGGAGAGTAGAGGGTTGAGAGAGCAAATCCTATCTCACCATCTTCTACATCCCAAGCTCCAGGAGTTCCCTAGAGCTCAAGACCTCCCCAAATAACATTTAAAGCCTGATTCATGATGGGATTTTCAGCACGGTGCAAAGTGAATTTGCACTGCCAACAAACACCCTGATTCACAGAGCGGTGCAACGTGTATTTTTGCAGAAATATCCTGATTTGCAGAGCAATGCAAAGTGTAATTTTGCAGTGCAAAGACTCTGCACTGTAAAAATACTCTTTGCACCGTGAATTAGGTCCATTTAGTGAGCTGCAAAGAGTACTTTTGCAGCAGTGCAAAGTCACTTTGTACCACCCAAAAATTCCATGAATCAGGCCCTAAATATATACCTTCTACTTAAGGGTTGGCTATAGCAAAAGCATTTTGAATGCATCAAAGTTTGAACATCTTTTCTCCAATTGCATTTGAAATTACTTATTTTCCTGTACGCATTGCTGTAGCCGTGCAATAAAAAGTGTATGTTTCTTTTCATGCTAATTATGACTACCTTTTCACTATATTGATTTAGATCATGCAGCTCACGTATTATCGCTGTCCATTCCCCCATTCTCTGATATATTTCTCCTCCTTGCTATTCTTTTTTGGCACATTTAAAAGGGTTTGTCGCCTCCACTTCCAGCTGTGGCTCAGATCACTCTCCTCCACTGTCCATGAAGCGAGGTAACCTTTCTCCTTTCATAGCTGTTTTCTTCAATTTGAATGAAGAACACTCACAGCCCTGTCCCATCTTTTAGGTTTGCGTCATTAGTTTTACCTGCATATACAATATATACCCCCCAGCAGTGCAGGTCACCTGCCAGCAGGCCCCCACTCATGTCCCCCTGCCCCCAGGTCATGACGATCCTCAATCATGGCCCTTAAGGCCAGCCTCCCCAGCCCAAAGACCCAAGCAAGTATTGCATCCACCCACATAGAAAAGGCAATTACATGACACAACCCCGATGGCAAGTATGTAAATGAACACATGTCCGTCACACACACACAATGGTTGCAAGTGAATGTGAAAACCCATATCATGACATGCATGAAACCAATGTGATAATACCATATGAAGAAAAACATGTATTAAACGCAACATGAATGGAATTAAAATCAAACAAACAACAATGGGAATAAAAAAAGAAAAGCTGCATGTCCGTAAAATAATTAAAAACAAGAAATCATAATCCAAAGGAAAGGTGTCCAAAGTCACAGTCCAACAAAGCAAATCCAAGGGAAAAACAAAAGTGAAAACCATTGCTCCATGGGGAAATCCAAAATAAAGAGATGAATCCAATAGTGAACTATACACAGATGAACAATCCAGGGTCCATGATCCCAACTGAAGAAATGAAACCTATCAAAAATACTACCTAATGAAAAACTATATACAGAAACGTGGTGCAATGTCCAAGCGCAACCAAAATAAAGAAAAAACCAAAGGAACCCTAACACTATCTAACTATTTACAAGGGCAGCGGGCTAGTCCGACGGCTCACTTTTAGATGTCCCGTGCCAGGGCATCATCGAACTCCTGCTCAATGTCCCGGAGGCGGTCCTCTTCCATGGCCCCGAGGGTTTGCAGGGACGACGACATGTTATCCTCCAACTCCCTGCGAATTGCCTCGAGGCACTCGGCCTGCCTCAGGGCCCTCCGCAAGGAGTTCTCCGCCCTGACCATCGTGAGCCATGCCTCTTCTGCCTGCTGCCACTCTGCATCTATGGCATGGCCTAACCGCTGCCACACGGAAGACACTTCCCGTCCTGGGTCCTCCTGCCCTCTGGCCGATGCCTGCCCATCCGATGACGAAGGCCCCGAGCCATCATGGCTCCCACCTTGTTGCTGCTGCTGCTGTGCCTCTCCCCGTGCCCTGGCTCTTGCTGCCTGCACATCCTCCTCCGGCTGGGGTGCAGTTGTTGAGGTGGCCACCCCTGCTGGACGTCTGACTCCCGACTGTGGCAGGGATGTGTCCTCCACCAGCCTGGCCGCAGGGTCAGAGGCAGCTCCACAGGGCACCCAGGTGACACATGGGTGGGAAGATGGTACGGAGTACGAATGGCGCATAGGGGGTTCAGTTGAGGTGAGGGTCGGAACAAGGCCCAGCAAATGGAGGAATCCGGCCCTGGTGACCTGTCCCAGTAGGTCGATGTGGTCAACGAGCCATTCAAGACGACATGCAGTTTCCCCATGAAAAGACTGCATTTCGCCTCGCATGGCCCGTTGACGCAACGCCACACCACCAGGACAGGCTGAACCCGGTCCCGGAAAGCCACGTCCGCAGGCAGAGGAAGGCCAGTTGTCGTAAACTCATCCCCTGCCTGAAAACGGGTCTGGACGTAGGTATCCCTGCTGGTGCAGGATGATGCAGTCACAGGATCGGGGACAGGTTGATTACACACAGGCACCTACGCGGCGGCCTGTGCTGCCTCCTGTCCCTGCCCCTGCACTGCACCACTAGCACCAGTGGAATCCCCACCTCCAGACCCTGTCTCTGTCCCTTGCACGGCCTCCTCCTCCACCAAACCCCCCACCAACCTGGATGACTCCATGCCATCTTCCTCCGTCGGGCCCTGTGGGGTCTCAGCTGCCCCTTCTGCTGCCGAGGAGTCCAACTCTGACCGCCGCCTCTTGGACCTCCCCTCTGCATCTGCGACCTGGGACGCAGCACCGGACTCCTCATTCCGCGACGAGATGACAACCTGGGAGGGGAGCCGGGCCTTGCATCTCCGGCTGGCGGTGCGATCCCTGCCGCTGTGCTCCACAGCACCCTCTCCGCCCTCTTCATCAGTCGACGCTGCAGACAGGGAGAGATAGGACACAGGCATCAGGGCACTGTACAATGGACTCATACACACATGACAGTTGCACACAAGTGTCATTGTCAAACTTCAGACATGTCATCACAATCCCCAACACAAATGTCATTTCAAATCACACAAATTAGCTATTCCACAGCCATATTGCAACAGCCAGCACCATCCATACACATACAACAGCATGAGCAGGCAAAGGTGAGCCAGACATCACATGAGACACATGGAGTGCACTAGACATGCACACACGCCACCACACTTACATGCATGTGTACACCTCCACCAAGTGTCGCAGTGATGAGATCGTCATCCATGTCACATCTGGCAATCAGTCTTCTACATATCAGTCTCACATGCATCCATGTTGCATGACAGTTGCACACTTGTCAGATACACATACATGCACATGTACACAGTGCAGATACATGCAGCTGGAACCAACATCCATGTGTGACACCACAACCTTGACAAATGACAAACTCAGTCATTCAAACATGTGTGCTCACACATCTGCATTTGGCCTGCATGATTACCCACAAATACACCATCCATGTGTCTCACACATGAAAGGACTCGCATGTGTCAGCCTCACGGCCCTGTACATACACATCCATACATGGCCCTACAAAACCACATGTGCAACCTGCACACTACTGGCACAACACCACACGCACAGCTTCCAATCAGTATGCATGTACACTTACTGCTCGACTCCAGACGGGTGTGCCTCTCAAGGACCTGGATGTGGAGCGCTGGGCATACACGTTCCAGGACCCTCATTTGGTCTTCCGACATGTGTCCCCGGCGCCCCTTAGCATCCGCTGCCTTCAAGAGGCGTCAAGCCTTGTTGAGGGTCCTGGACCAGAAGTCCTCCCAGCACTTCTTGACATGATGGAATACGCGGACTGCCACCCCCTCCGCGTTGATGGCAGTCATGATGTCCGTCCAGATCCTAGTCCGACCTTCCTTGTCGGCACGCGACCTTCCGAAGAGGGCATCATACTGCCTAAGGACTTGCTCCACCAGGACACCAACTTCGGTGGCAGTGAAGCTGGTGGCCCTCTACCTCTCTGGCTGGGGGTTGCCAGTTCTGCCAGATGGTGTAGTGCTGGACATGGCAACCCCAGAGGCAGGAGTGGGTGGGCAACTGGGTCCTGGGGCTGGGCTGGGAGCGATGGAATCCCAGTCGGGAGTCTTCGGTTCCAGCAGGGGTGGTCACAGCAACAGCACCCCTGGCTGATGTGCAGGCAGCAAATGGCAGGGCACGTGGGCAGCAGGCAATCAGGCAGCAGCAGATGGCAGGTGGGAGCATGCTCGGGGCTCTGGGGGGCAGTAATTCGGCCTTCTGGGCAGGAGCGTGATCGTCCGTGTGTGAACGCGTGGCCAGCTTGATACAGAGTGATTTGGCACATGAAAATCTTGCACGTCAGTGTGTAATTCGAGGAAAGGCCCTTAGTGCGTAAGCGTGTCTGTGATGTGATGCGCGCGGGTGTTTCCCTCATAGCACGTGATGACAGAGCACACATGGAAAAGCTGCACGTCCGAGTGTCAGCGCGTGTAATTGGAGGAAAGGGCGCGTACACGCGTAAGTGATGTGTACATGTGGGCCGGTTTAAAAGGTACGTGTAGGACGCCATTTCCTTGTACGTGCTTGTTGTGGAGAGCGAGTGGGTGGATTCTGTACTTCTTGTCGGTTCACACGCGATTACTTTACAGCGTTTCAAATTCGTACTCCCTGTTACCTCTGACAGCTTTCATTTTTCTACTTTTTTTGGGCCTGTTTCCTCAAACAGTGTTCACTTCTCCTTTTGTCCTGTCTCCTCAGACAGCGTACAATTCTTCTTTTGGCGGGGTGTTTCCAACGCACACATGCGCATATTTTTCATGTTCTTTTTCCCGGCAGACGGTGAGTTCCGCACATACTTAGCAACTGTGCTTGCCCGTGTGTCATGTACCCCTTCAGAGGTCATTGTAGGCTGCGTGTATCACGCATACGCTTATTTTTGTGTTTCTGGGTGCCACATCGTAGTGCGGCTTCATTTTTCCATGCACGTGGTCTACGAGGGGTTGCATGCACGTTTATTTTTGTTTTTGGGCTGCCTGTGCGTTGTGTGACCCGTCATCTTTCCCCAGGGGTCACAGACAGCCTTGTTAGAGCATTAGGGTACGAATTCCATCTAGTACCCTACCCCTTTGACCCCCAATTGCCCAGGACAATAGTTTACTGCTCCTCCAATACGCACAACAACATCAGTGCCATGGTTGGGAGGCGACCAAGCGGTAAGGGAGACAAAGGTGGCTGACCTTCAAAAGGTGGACGTGGTGGGCGCGGTAGGAGACGTGGCCGGGATTTGCAGGGTGCCTCTATGCCCCCATGTGTGGAGGACCAATCAGGGACACCCATGCCCCCCCTCAATGGTTGAGGAAAATGTGGCTGAGACCATCCCAGCTCAGCCCTTGTTGGACCAGCCCATTGTGGCACCTGACCTGGCACAGGATGACTCCCTGACTGACTTCCAGGTCAGCAAGTCTAAGCCACGTGTGGCAGTGCAAGTTGTCACCAAGCCACGTGGATCTGGGGCAGCTATGTCATCTGCTGCCCCAAGTATGCAGGGTGGTGAGGCTGCAGGGGCAGCTGCAGCTCCATCCGCCCCAGCTTTGACTCTCCCAGCCAGGACACTGTCGGTCCTGGTCCATCATACTGATGTTCCCCCTGCCAACATCACACTTCAGACAATGCCTGCACCAAGTCCTATGGTCAATGTGCATTCGCACACTCCAACAACCCATTCCACCGGTGATTCTGCCCCTACTGACCAGAGCAGCGTTAGCCACTTTGGCTCCGCTCCACCTTCTAAAAAGAGGAAGAAGGGTGCTCTGGCACGACAGGCTGAGACCCCAGGTACGGCTACACACTCCGGTACCTCAAGAAAGCCTTGCTTCAATGATTCGGAACTTGATGCACTTGTGAGCTATGTGTTGGCTCATAGCCACGAAATGGTGGTGACTGCAGGGTCCAAGACCACACCTGGTCAGTGTAAGGCATACTGGCAGACCATCGCCAACCACATAAGTGCCCTTGGATTTGTGAGGTGCTCAGCTGATGATTGCTAAAAGCGGTGGAACGACCTGAAACGCAGAGCAAAGAACAAGCTGGCCTCAAGTCATGCCGCTACTCTGGTGACTGGCGGTGGGATTCACAAGAGGACAACGAACTCACTGAACATGAGTCCGTTGCTGGGACCTTCGTCACAGAGGAACAGATCCGAGGTGTGGGAGAACTACCCGATTATGACACATTGTCCGGTGAGTGCACATGCAAATGTGTGTAATGCATGTGTATGTTGTTTGGGTGACAGGTTCTGATTGAGTGGCAGGTGAGGGTGTGTGTGACTGAGTAGTATGGGTCACCCATGTGCTTGATCCAAAACATTCTGGGGCCTTGAATTTGGTTGTGACACTATCCCTTCTGCCCACAGTAGTAATTTAGACCAACATTACGGCAGTTGCCCTTGAGGTGGCATCATGCAACAACATTGTTTGTATTTTTCAGTGTTCTTTCAGGCTGATTGTTTCAATTCTCCCGCTTTTGCAACACATTCCTCAGCCCTATTGTGACATATGTGACATGCTTCTGTCATTGAAGAACCCCACATTGGCCCACATGTGTCACCTTGGTAGTTGAATGATTTGACCATTCAGGCTGAATGAGTATTGTCCTGATCACATGATGTTTTTGGGCCTGTTTGAATGTGGAACATGCTAGTTGTTTCCTGTCATGTTGAAGTGCACAACCATTGATGTGTACATTGCCCTGCAATCACTGTATTTTTGTACACTGGATGTGTTGCAGTGTGTGGCACATGGCGTATCTTTTCACACTACGTGGCATTTTTCATCTCTGCATGTCCATCTCACATGGATGGGTGACAGTACTCATTCACTGACATATGGATGTACTTGTGGAATGTACCATGGCTATGGTACATGCCATCTGTGTGATGGCATGTGTCATTTATGTGTATAGGACATGCCACTCACAGGCCAATGTGTGATGGCAGTGCTACCCAGCATGCAGCAAATGTGTTGCTCTTCCATCTTGGTGTCATCAGTGTCTGACTTTTTCGTCCCCTTCCAACTCTGTGACAGTGCATGCATGGGAGGGTTATAGTCATGTGGGACATGTGTAAATCATGTACTGGTTCTGTAGCTTGTCAGGCCTATTTGTGTGCTATGGTGCTAATGCCTGTTTCCATTTTTTGTCTTTCATGTTTTTGCAGGGGATGACGCATTTGATGCTGTTGAGGTTGAGGAGATGGTGCAGACCCAGGAGGAACCTGAGGCACAACCGGCCACCAGTGGGGGACATGGTGTGGTGGTGGATGAGAACCCACTCTTGCTGCAGACGATTCTGTCAAGGGGTGCCTCTGGGTGCACCTCCCCAGACCACTATTCAGGTGCTGATTCGGATGATGAGACTTATGTGGCATCGCAGGTAAGTGTTTCTGGAAGGGGTTCTGTTCTGTCCAACCCACCTGCACGAGGGGTAGAACCCTCTGTGGAGATGTGAGTGTTGGTTATTCAGCCTTTGGCGGTTATGGGTGCAGGGTCACACTCCACAACATCTGATCCTGTTCCTGGGCCAGCAGATCAGAGGGGGATTGCAGTCCTGCAGCCTCAGCAGTGCGGCACAGCAAGGCGCAGATCGCCTTGCCCCAAACAGGTGTGGTGCCCGCCGACGTGGTGGCCGTACGCCACCAGGCAATACCGCATGGGAACAATCCATGTACGGTATGGCAACCCAACAGGCAGCATCAGTTGAGATGATGGCTCAAGCAATGGAGAGGGTGGCCACTTCCATTGTCCCCCCTGAAAGGCAGATGGAGCAACTACAGCAGGCAACAGACTCCATTTGCCAATCATACAGAGAGGACATGTTGGCGTTCAACAGGGACAGACGGGCAGCACTGGAGACTCTACGCCAATCAATATCAATAGAGTCCCAGGGTCACAGGGAAGCCCTGAGGGTAGAACTCCATCACCTCAGGGAGACTATTGTTGACCTTGAGACTTCCACTAACTTGAGGACAGGACAGCAGCTGGAGCTGCTCACACGTTCGCTCTCAGCTGAGATGCAGGCAACTCGGGAGGAGATCCGGGCATCACGTCAGCTGCTGCATGGGGATCTCTGCACTATAATCCTCCAGAACGAGACCTTCCACACCCGCATGCTTGCTGCCATGGAGGACCATACCAGGGCTTTGCGTGGGCTGCCTCCCATAGCACCACCACCTCCTGTGGCAGCAGCAGAGAGTGTTCAGAGCAACAGCAGCAGTTCTCCCACATTGGCATATCCGTGCAGGCCATGAGCCCATGGAGGTGTTTTTTTTCCCAACATCCACACAGGCGGCTGTTAGTGCGCACCCTGTCCTGGGTGGCCTACCCCCCCTTCCCGTTTCCATGGGCTTGCAAAGGGTGTGACCAAGTGACAGTGATGTAAACAGTGATGTTGGGCTCCCATGAGCTGTGTGGGCAGTCTATAGTCAATACTGTGTAGACACTCCTTGTGTATATTGTTGTATTGTACACTGCATGTTGTAATTATGTATGCTTCTCCTTCCATGTCTCCCTCTAAATTTGTAGGTTCATTCCTCATGTCTTCTCAAGGTCGTCTACTTTGGAGATGGAGTTCATGTTGTATGCAGTACACAGACAAGTTTTGAAGCCTGCAAGACTACAGTTGGAAGGGGGCGATGTGGTGGCATATTCAGGTTGTAAGACTACGACTACTTGAACTTAGTACTGTCATGTTTTAGTTATGTTTGAGCTTGTGTAGCTGCATTGTATTGTTGGTAAGTATTTCGTCATGTGTGTTGTTAGTTCAACATTACTGGGAGCATATTGTGTGTGGCCAGTTTCCATTATGGACACTGTACTTTGTGACACTTGTGTCAGGTTTTCGGGATTGCTGTGTTTGCTCTCACATAGCATGACATGCCATGGTGTGTTGGGTGGCGGTGCTGGGGAGGGGTTGGGTGACATGGCCCTGTTCTCATGTTGTATTTTGCAAGGGGGTAATGCATTTAGCAGCATATGTGTCTTTTGATGACACAGCATTGGTGGTGTTTCTGTAGGTAGGGATGCACACATTGTGACACTTCCAGGTGACCAATCTCAGGCTGGCATGGTTGTGACAGATGACTGTCCCTTATGTCATCATCGATTGTCAGCTGGTATGTGGCAGGGCTGTGTGCACTCCACAGGGGTGTGATTCTAAGTGAAGTAATTAGCCACCAGCTGTGTTCGGGCTGCCTCACCCCGTGCCCTTTCCCCTCCCATGCGCAGCGGGCGTGCATGTGGTTGGAGATGTGGGGGCACCACCATGTCCACTGGCAGGCCCCGGCGTGTTGCAACGTTGTGCAGGACACATGCTGCCACTATGATCCTGCACACTGGGAGGAGGGGGTGCAGGGGGACATTTGGGGGACATGAGTGGGGGCCTGCTGGCAGGTGCCTTGCACTGCTGGGGGGTGGGGGTGCTGGGGGACATGTGTGGGGGCCTGCTGGCAGGTGCCCTGCACTTCTGGGGGGGTGTGGGTGCTGGGGGACATGCGTGGGGGCCTACTGCCAGGTTCCCTGCACTGCTGGGGGTGGAGGTGCTGGGGGACATGAGTGGGGGCCTGCTGGCAGGTGCCCTGCACTGCTGGGGGGTGTGGGTGCTGGGGACATGTGTGGGACATGAGTGTGGCCTGCAGGCAGGTGCCCTGCACTGCTGGGGGGTGGGGGTGGTGGGGGACATGAGTGGGGGCCTGCTGGCAGGTGCCCTGCACTGCTGGGGGGTGAGGGTGCAAGGGGACATGAGTGGGACATGAGTGGGGGCCTGCTGGCAGGTGCCCTGCACAGCTCGGGGGTGTGGGCGCTGGGGGACATGTGTGGGACATGAGTGGGGGCCTGCTGGCAGGTGCCCTGCACTGCTGGGGGGTAGGGGTGGTGGGGGACATGAGTGGGGGCCTGCTGGCAGGTGCCCTGCACTGCTGGGGGGTGGAGGTGCTGGGGGACATGAGTGGGGGCCTGCTGGCAGGTGCCCTGCACTGCTGGGGGGTGGGGGTGCTGGGGGACATGTGTGGGACATGAGTGGGGGCCTGCTGGCAGGTGCCCTGACTGCTAGGGGGTGGGGGTGCTGGGGGACATGAGTGGGGGCCTGTTGGCAGGTGCCCTGCACTGCTGGGGGGTGTGGGTGCAGGGGGACATGAGTGGGGGCCTGCTGGCAGGTGCCCCTGACTGCTGGGGGTTGGGGGTGCTGGGGGACATGAGTGGGGGCCTGCTGGCAGGTGCCCCTGACTGCTGGGGAGTGGGGGTGCTGGGGAACATGAGTGGGGGACTGCTGGCAGGTGCCCTGCACTGCTGGGGGGTGGGGGTGCTGGGGGACATGAGTGGGGGCCTGCTGGCAGGTGTCCCTCAGTTCTGGGGGGTGGGGGTGCTGGGGGACATGAGTGGGGGCCTGCTGGCAGGTGCCCTGCACTGCTCGGGGGTGTGGGTGTTGGGGGACATGTGTGGGACAAGAGTGGGGGCCTGCTGACAGGTGCCCTGCACTGCTGGAGGGTGGGGGTGCTGGGGGACATGTGTGGGGGCCTCCTGGCAGGTGCCCTGCACTGCTGGGGGGTGTGGGTGCTGGGGGACATGTGTGGGACATGAGTGGGGGCCTGCTGGCAGGTGCCCTGCACTGCTGGGGGGTGGGGGTGCTGGGGGACATGAGTGGGGGCCTGCTGGCAGGTGCCCTGCACTGCTGGGGAGTGGGGGTGCTGGGGGACATGAGGGGGGCCTGCTGGCAGGTGCCCTGCACTGCTGGGGGGTGGGGTGCTGGGGGACATGAGTGGGGGCCTGCAGCAGGAGCCCTGCACTGCTGGGGGCGGGGGTGCAAGGGGACATGAGTGGGACACGAGTGGGGGCCTGCTGGCAGGTGCCCTGCACTGCTGGGGGTGCTGGGGGACATGTGTAGGATATGAGTGGGGGCCTGCTGGCAGGTGCCCTGCACTGCTGGGGGGTGGGGGTGCAGGGGGACATGTGTGAGGCATGAGTGGGGGCCTGCTGGCTTGTGCCCTGCACTGCTGGGGGGTGTGGGTGCTGGGGGGACATGTATGGGGGCCTGCTGGAAGGTGCCTTGCACTGCTGGGGGTGGGCCTGCTGGCAGGTGCCCTGCACTGCTGGGGGGTGGGGGTGCTGGGAGACATGAGTGGGGGCCTGCTGGCAGGTGCCCTGCACTGCTGGGGGGTTTGGGTGCTGGGGGACATGTGTGGGACATGAGTGTGGGCCTGCAGGCAGGTGCCCTGCACTGCTGGAGGGTGGGGGTGCTGGGGGACATGAGTGGGGGCCTGCTGGCAGGTGCCTTGCACTGCTGGGGGGTGGGGGTGCAAGGGGACATGAGTGGACATGAGTGGGGGCCTGCTGGCAGGTGCCCTGCACAGCTCGGGGTTGTGGGTGCTGGGGGACATGTGTGGGACATGAGTGAGAGCCTTGTCATGAGCACTACTCCCGAGGAGCCACGACTGGCCCAGTGCCCTCAGAAGCAGACCCCTACAGGGGCCCTTTGGTCCGTGTCCTGGCGCCTTTGGCGCCAGGCTCATAAAGGACTTCAGTCCCGGCGGCATAGGTGCCGGGCTCATATTGATAAACTGTGTAAAAATGGTTGGGTGGACTTACCTGAGGCAGACCATGCTGCATACTTACCCAGAACAATCCAGTCTGGCTGAAGTCCCCAGCCATCAGGGCTGGCAGGAACTATTTCCTGTATTCAGGAACTCTTTTCTTACCTGGGTGGGGCCGGTGGAAGAACACACACCTGAAAAACTTCTCTGCTATTTAAACCACGCCCGATGGAATACACGTGCTTCGCGTTATTCTGCATCAGCAGCAGGACGCTCACCGAGTCGGCTCCTGCATCCTGGCTCCTGACACGCCCGCCAGCACCCGGAACACCTGCAAACAGACAAGAAAAGAGAAGGCGAGCATTAGAAATTATACTTACCGGAATCCGGCCGCAGCAATCCTACCTCCGACGATCCTGCAAAGGAAAGGTACAAGAGTAGCAGCGCTCTCAAACGCTCGCAGCCGCGCCGCCGTGCCTTACCCATCCGTGGCCTCCCCGAACTCCACCACGGCCACGACGCCGGCAGCATCTCGGCACCTGAAAACAGAAAAAGACAGTCATTAGAGGTGCCCGCTCTAAAGCGGCCACATTTCTTCCACTTACTTACGTGCTTCATCACGCGCGACAGCGGCTGTGTCGCCGGCAGCGTCTCGGCACCTGTAAGCAGAAAAAGACAATCATTAGAAGTAAGCAGTCGCTTTTCTTTCGCTTACCTTCCTCCACCGCGACCACGACGCCAGCTACATCCCAGCACCTGCATAAGAGGAATACATGGTGAGCACTAACTAAGCACGGAGAACAAATACTCACCCAGAGACTTACCTGCTTTAGGTTTCTAGGCCCCGACTCCTGTGGAGAAAAGACACTTATACTTACGGCTACCGCAGGAGAGACAAAAGGACACGGTGTCCGCAACTATTTCCCATCCAGTGACGTAACTGGATCCTACGCACCCCTGCACCTGAAGAAGGATGGAGAGCTCATCTTTACAATACCTAAGGTGAGAGCTCGCAGAAACCAAGTTGGGGGTCAAGAAGAGTGAGAAAAGGGAGATTGGTGGGAACACATATCCACCCCAGCTGGTAATCAATCCCTTTTCTTCCACCTGCAGAAAACTTACTCTACAAGCCAGGCAATACAAATTCGGAGGCCCCGTCCAGAGCATCTTCCGGGCCCTGCGCCTCACGATAGAAGAAACGGTAGCAGTCCAGTTCGGGTCAGCGTCTCTGTGGGAATCAGGTGAGCGTTACAGAACGAAAGCCTACCAATAATCTCCTACCCAGGCGCTATGGAAACTTCTGATACAGATCAACTGGCCCAGCTACTGGGGAAATTAAGGGCTGAAGTTCATGCTGCTCGCCAGGAGACGAACACCCTCAGGAGAGAGTTAATAGTGTCAAAGGAACAAACTGACGATCTTGCCAGACAGTTATTACAGAGCCAAGCGGGGCAAACCCCTCTGCCCAATCCAGGGGGGAATTTTACCCAGTTACTTCAACCAATCCCGTTCAAATCAACCTACCTGGAAATGTGCCACTGGCACCACCTGAACGTTTTGCTGGAGACCCTAAAAGATTTGCAGTGTTCATAAATCAATGCCGATTGCACTTTCTCTGCAGGCCCGCGGCCTTCCCGAATGACCAGACCAAGGTAGCATCTGTACTTTCGTATTTTAGCGGCAGTGCCGCCGATTGGTCAATTCCACTGGTTACACAAGATGATCCAATCCTTCGGAATTTCCAAGCCTTCAAGATGAGTATGGAAAGACTTTTTGCAAGGCATTCCCAGGGGCAGGCCCTGGACAATGAAATCCTTTCCCTACGACAGGGCAACCAGGATCTCTTAGCCTACATTGCATCCTTCAATAGGTTAGTTGTGGAAACTGGATGGCACGAGGAGAAAAGAATCACGCTATTTCACCGAGGTCTATGCGGCGAACTCAAAGACGTCCTGGCCCAGGTCATAAATCCACCTCAGGACTGTTCGGATTATATTGATTTGGTGGTCCAATTAGATCACAGGCTTCAAAACAGGAAGGCGGATCGATCCAGGTTTGAAACCCGAATCTTCACTAAGACTCAGAGCAACTCCAAAAGTGTTGATGGCACCGAACCTATGCAGATTGGGGTTGTAAAGGGCCCCTTAACCCAGAAAGAGCGTGACAGAAGACGGCAAATGCAACTGTGTCTCTATTGTGGGAACTCGGGACATTTCCTTCGAGACTTCCCTATAAAACCACCTAAGAAGACCGTAGGAGCTTCCGACAAGAATTCCGAAAAGTCTGAGCCGGGAAACGACCTTGCCCGACAAGCGTAGAGGTCCGCTTGCCGAGCTTAAAAACCAGTTTTTTGACCTCGCACTTCATTATGCCAATGGTCCTCGTAAATCCGAAGCAGCCAGAAAGATTGCATGCTATTAAGGCATACGTGGACAGTGGAGCTATAGGAAATTACGTGGACCGCGAGTTTGCTTCCAGGATGAACCTACCTCTTTGCCCAAAAGCTGTTAAAGATGTCATCACCACGGTGGATGGGACTGAGATCGCCTCCGGGCCGGTAACCCATACCACTACTGAAGTGACATTACTAGGCCAAGACGGGCATCGGGAGGTAATAGTGTTCGACGTGATCAAGGCTCCGCAATTTCAAATAATTCTGGGAATCCCTTGGTTGGAAAAACACAATCCTCAGATTGATTGGCGAGCAAAGACGATAACGTTCCCAGAGTGTGCACAAACCTGCTATCTACGATCAGACATTGGCCTAGCGTCAGTAACGGCCGACAGTTTGCAATTACTGTTAAAGTATCGAGAGTTTCAAGATGTTTTCCAAAAGGAACAGGCTAACACCTTACCGCCCCACAGGTCATACGATTGCCAGATAGATCTACTACCCGGTGCAACTCCTCCTTGCAGCAGGATCTATGCCCTTACCGAGCCCGAGAACCTTCACCTGCGACAGTACCTGGACCAGTACTTGGCCAATGGTTTTATTCGTCCATCGAAGTTCCTGCATCCTCGGCTTTGTTCTTCGTGCCTAAAAAAGAAGGTGACCTCAGAACCTGTATAGACTACCGCGCTCTGAATCAGATAACGGTAAAAAACAGATACCCTTTACCTCTGATCCCAGAACTCTTTGACCAGGTGAAGGATGCTTGCATATATACAAAACTAGACCTACGGGGTGCTTATCACTTTGTACGGATCAAGGAAGGCGATGAATGGAAGACAGCGTTTCGCACTAAACATGGGTTATTTGAGTACCAAGTGATGCCTTTCGGACTATGTAATGCACCGGCCGCCTTCCAATATTTTATGAATGATGTACTCAGGGAGCTCATTGACGTCTGTGTTGTCGTCTACATAGATGACATTCTTGTTTACTCCTCTTCGGAAGCAGATCACCGAAATCATGTTAGAACAGTACTTGAAAATCTTCGCCAACACAAACTATTTGCCAAACTTGAAAAATGTGTTTTCCATGCCACTGAAGGCGAATTTCTGGGTTTTATCCTGACACCCAAAGGAGTCCACATGGACTCACGAAAGGTGGACGCTATTCTCAAATGGCCATCACCTACTTCTGTAAAAGGCGTTCAGAGCATGTTAGGCTTTGCCAATTTTTATCGCAGATTCATTCCGGAGTTTTCACGAGTGGTACAACCCATCACGGCTCTCTTAAGAAAGAATAAATGTTTTGAGTGGTCTGAAGAAGCTGAACAAGCCTTCCAAGAGCTAAAAGCCAAGTTTACTTCTGCGCCAATACTGAAGCACCCATGCCCAGATCTCCCTTATATCGTCGAAACAGACGCATCCAGCTTAGCAATGGGAGCGGTCCTCTCACAAAGAGACCCAGAGACTAACCAATTACATCCCGTGGCGTTCTGGTCTCGAAAATTCTCGGCGCCTGAGGTTAACTACGCCATCACAGACAAGGAACTGTTAGCTATTAAATCCGCCTTTAAGGCCTGGCGTCATTATCTCCTTGGGGCCAGACACACCATCACGGTGATCACCGATCATCGGAATTTACAGTATCTGAAAACCGCCAAGGCTCAATCCTCTCGACAGCTCTGCTGGGCCCTGTTCTTTGCCGAATTTGACTTTGTGATCACTTACCGCCCCGGCAGCAAAAATGGCAAAGCAGATGCTCTTTCCCGGATTGGAATGGGAGACACCATTGTCAACCCAGAGCCTGTACCAATAATTCCTGAACAAAGGATCTTGGGCCTGATTTCTTCACAATCCATCAAGGATATTGAGGCAAAAGTTAAACAATTTCTGAACCCAACAGACTTGCAGAACTGGCTACAAAAAGGAATGGATTTCACTTTAAACAATGACTTTTGCTTTTTTCTGAGGACGATTATTCCTACCACACGCCGATTTGCAAAGGCAAGTAATCTCCTGCTATCATGATTCATTGATAGAGGGCCACCCTGGCATTGCCAAAACCGAAGAGAAAGTGAGAAGACAATTCTGGTGGCCTTTGTGGAGAAAAGACATAAAAGAATTTGTGATGTCCTGTGGTGTGTGCGCTCAAAACAAGGGTCAAAAGAAAAGACCGGCTGGTCTTCTCCAACCATTAGACATTCCACCGTCTCCCTGGCACACCCTTTCTATGGATTTTATCACAGACTTACCCTCCTGCTCCGGGTACAACACTATTCTCGTTATTGTGGATTTGTTTTCCAAGATGGCCCACTTCACTCCGTTAAAAGGCTTACCCTCAGCTTCGGTACTAGCCAGAGAAATCCTTGAAAACATTGTCCGGTTACACAGATTCCCATCGGTACTAATCTCAGATAGAGGAAGCCAGTTTATTTCCCATTTTTGGCGTAGTTGCTGTCAATTGGCTCAAATCGATGTAAGACTCTCAACCAGCCATCACCCCCAGACCGATGGTCAAACTGAAAGAACTAACCAGACTCTCAAACAATATTTACGATGCACGTTACAACAGTCAGAGAGCAACTGGAAGGACATCCTTTGGATAGCTGAGTATGCATACAATAATTCCGTTCACTCTGGAACCGGGCAAAGCCCCTTCCACACTTTGTATGGAATTCATCCTCGAACTTCCAACCTCGATCCACCTCAAGATCTTGGAACACCCGCCGTGGATCAGTTACACACTGCTATTAACAAAGCCTTCAAGGAAGCTGCTGCACATTTACAACAAGCTAAAGAAAGGTACAAGATAGGAGCAGATCAATACCGAAGCGAGGCCCCTCAATACCAGATTGGGGACCAGGTCTGGTTGTCCACCAAACACTTATCACTCAAAGGACCTCGCACTTTTAATCCCAAATATCTGGGGCCATATCCAGTTACGGCCATAATAAACCCAGTGGCCGTTAAACTAGGATTGCCAGCTCATATGCGAATACATCCTGTTTTTCACGTATCGCTTTTGAAACCCATGCAATCTGGAACCAGACTAACCAAACCTCCAGAAACAATTCAAGTGAATGGAGAACCTGAATTCGAGATTAAAAACATTTTGGACTCTAAGATCATCAGATCAAAGCTGTTCTACCTGATTGACTGGAAGGGTTACGGGCCTCAAGAGAGGTCATGGGAACCCTATGACCATGCCCATGCTCCTCGTCTAATCAAGAAATTTCACCGAACCTTTCCGGATAAACCAAAACCCCCGGGGAAGACAATTTTGGGAGGGGCCTTGAGGGGGGGTGCTGTCATGAGCACTACTCCCGAGGAGCCAGGACTGGCCCAGCGCCCCCAGAAGTAGATCCATACAGGGGCCCTTTGGACTGTGTCCTGGCGCCTTTGGCACCAGGCTCATAAAGGACTTCAGTCCTGGCACCATAGGCGCCGGGCTCATATTGATAAACTGTGTATTAATGCTTGGGTGGACTTACCTGAGGCAGACCATGCTGCATACTTACCCAGAACAATTCAGTCTGGCTGAAGTCCCCAGCCATCAGGGCTGGGAGGAACTATTTCCTGTATTCAGGAACTCTTTTCTTACCTGGGTGGGGCCGGTGGAAGAACACACACCTGAAGCACTTCTCTGCTATTTAAACCACGCCCGATGGAATACACGTGCTTCGCGTTATTCTGCATCATCAGTAGGACGCTCACCGAGTTGGCTCTTGCATCCTGGCTCCTGACACGCCCGCCAGCACCCGGAACACCTGCAAACAGACAAGAAAAGAGAAGGCGAGCATTAGAAATTATACTTACCGGAATCCGGCCTCAGCAATCCTACCTCCGACGATCCTGCAAAGGAAAGGTACAAGATTAGCAGCGCTCTCAAACGCTCGCAGCCACGCCGCCTTGCCTTACCCATCCGTGGCCTCGCCGAACTCCACCGCGGCCACGATGCCGGCAGCATCTCGGCACCTGAAAGACAGAAAAAGACAGTCATTAGAGGTGCCCGCTCTAAAGCGGCCACATTTCTTCCACTTACTTACGTGCTTCATCACGCGCGACAGTGGCTGTGTCGCCGGCAGCATCTCGGCACCTGTAAGCAGAAAAAGACAATCATTAGAAGTAAGCAGTCGCTTTTCTTTCGCTTACCTTCCTCCACCGCGGCCACGACGCCAGCTACATCCCAGCACCTGCATCAGAGGAATACATGGTGAGCACTAACTAAGCACGGAGAACAAATACTCACCAAGAGACTTACCTGCTTTAGGTTTCTGGGCCCCGACTCCTGTGGAGAAAAGACACTCATACTTACGGCTACCGCAGGAGAGACGAAAGGACACGGTGTCCGCAACTATTTCCCATACGCACCCCTGCACCTGAAGCAGGATGGAGAGCTCATCTTTACAATACCTAAGGGGAGAGCTCGCAAAACCAAGTTGCGGGTCAAGAAGAGTGAGAAAAGGGAGATTGGTGGGAACACATATCCACCCCAGTTGGTAATCAATCCCTTTTCTTCCACCTGCAGAAAACTTACTCTACAAGCCAGGCAATCCAAATTCGGAGGCCCCGTCCAGAGCATCTTCCGGGCCCAGCGCCTCACGATAGAAGAAACGGTAGCAGTCCAGTTTGGGTCAGCGTCTCTGTGGGAATCAGGTGAGTGTTACAGGCCTGCTGGCAGGTGCCCTGCACTGCTGGGGGGTAGGGGTGCTGAGGGACATGAGTGGGGCCTACTGGCAGGTGCCCTGCACTGATGGGGGGTGGGGGTGCTGGGGGACATGAGTGGGGGCCTGCTGGCAGGTGCCCTGCACTGCTGGGGGGTGGGGGTGCTGGGGGACATGTGTGGGACATGAGTGGGGGCCTGCTGGCAGGTGCCCCTGACTGCTGGGGGGTAGGGGTGCTGGGGGACATGAGTGGGGGCCTGCTGGCAGGTGCCCTGCACTGCTGGGGGGTGGGGGTGCTGGGGGACATGAGTGGGGGCCTGCTGGCAGGTGTCCCTGACTGCTGGGGGTTGGGGGTGCTGGGGGACATGAGTGGGGGCCTGCTGGCAGGTGCCCCTGACTGCTGGGGAGTGGGGGTGCTGGGGAAATGAGTGGGGGACTGCTGGCAGGTGCCCTGCACTGCTGTGGTGTGGGGGTGCTGGGGGACATGAGTGGGGGCCTGCTGGCAGGTGCCCCTCAGTGCTGGGGGGTGAGGGTGCTGGGGGACATGAGTCGGGGCCTGCTGGCAGGTGCCCTGCACTGCTCGGGGGTGAGGGTGCTGGGGGACATGTGTGGGACAATGAGTGGGGGCCTGCTGGCAGGTGCCCTGCACTGCTGGGGGTGGGGGTGCTGGGGGACATGTGTGGGGGCCTGCTGGCAGGTACCCTGCACTGCTGGGGGGTTTGGGAGCTGGGGGACATGTGTGGGACATGAGTGGGGGCCTGCTGGCAGGTGCCCTGCACTGCCGGGGGGTGGGGGTGCTGGGGGACATGAGTGGGGGCCTGCTGGCAGGTGCCCTGCACTGCTGGGGGGTGGGGGTGCTGGGGGACATGAGTGGGGGCCTGCTGGCAGGTGTGCACTGCTGGGGGGTGGGGGTGCTGGGGGACATGAGTGGGGGCCTGCTGGCAGGTGCCCTGCACTGCTGGGGGGTGGGGGTGCTGGGGGACATGAGTGGGGGCCTGCTGGCAGGAGCCCTGCACTGCTGGAGTGTGGGGGTGCTGGGGGACATGTGTGGGACATGAGTGGGGGCCTGCTGCCAGGTGCCCTGTACTGCTGGGGGGTGGGGGTGCAAGGGGACATGAGTGGGAAACGAGTGGGGGCCTGCTGGCAGGTGCCCTGCACTGCTGGGGGGTGGGGGTGCTGGGGGACATGTGTGGGACATGAGTGGGGGCCTGCTGGCAGGTGCCCTGCACTGCTGGGGGGTGGGGGTGCAAGGGGACATGTGTGGGGCATGAGTGGGGGCCTGCTGGCTGGTGCCCTGCACTGCTGGGAGGGTGGGGGTGCTGGGGGACATGAATGGGGGCCTGCTGGCGGGTGCCTTGCACTGCTGGGAGGTGTGGGTCCTGGGGGACATGCGTGGGGGCCTGCTGGAAGGTGCCTTGCACTGCTGGGGGTGGGGGTGCTGGGGGACATGAGTGGGGGCCTGCTGGCAGGTGCACTGCACTGCTGGGGGATGGGGGTACAAGGGGACATGAGTGGGACATTAGTGGGGGCCTGCTGGCAGGTGTCCTGCACTGCTGGGGGGTGGGGGTGCTGGGGGACATGTGTGGGACATGAGTGGGGGCCTGCTGGCAGGTGCCCTGCACTGCTGGGGGGTGGAGATGCTGGCGGACATGAGTGGGGGCCTGCTGGCAGTTGCCCTGCACTGCTGGGGGGTGGGGGTGCTTGGGGACATGAGTGGGGGCCTGCTGGTAGGTGCCCTGCACTGCTGGGGGGTGGGGGTGCTGGGGGACATGTGTGGGACATGTGTGGGGGCCTGCCGGCAGGGGCCCCTGACTGCTGGCGGGTGGGGGTGTTGGGGGACATGAGTGAGGGCCTGCTGGCAGGTGCCCTGCACTGCTGGGGGTTGGGGGTGCTGGGGGACATGAGTGGGGCCCTGCTGGCAGGTGCCCCTGACTGCTGGGGGGTGTGGGTGCTCGGGGACATGAGTGGGGGCTTGCTAGCAGGTGCCCTGCACTGCTGGGGGTTGGGGGTGCTGGGGGACATGAGTGGGGGCCTGCTGGCAGGTGCCCCTCAGTGCTGGGGGGTGGGGGTCCTGGGGGACATGAGTGGGGGCCTGCTGGCAGGTGCCCCTCAGTGCTGGGGGGCAGGGGTGGAGGGGGTCATGCATTGGTAATCAGTAGTGCAAGCTGACATGTGGCTTGCCAGGGGGCATGCCCATGGTGGATGGGCTGCCTGCTGCACATGACCAGGGGTGCAGGGTAGTCCCCTGTGGTGTGGGCACCCTGCAGGGGCCATGGAGGGTGTAGAGCGAACACCTGGGAGGAGCCACACTGCCAATTGATGTGTAGTACTCCACGGCACCCCCGAAATACACGTACCCTGCTGAAATCGCGTGTGAGACTTCCCGCGAACCCCAGATTTACATGTACCCAGGTCATTCGCGTGTGAAACTTCCCACGAACCCCAGATTTACACGTACCCCGCTCGCCCAAGGCCAATCACGGGTGAAACTTCCCGCGCACCCCCGAAATACACGCACATGCTATTTTTGACACAGTGGGGGTCCGTTTTTCTCGCGTACCCCTTTGCACGTCATTTGTCCTATGGACAATCATCAGAGCTGTATATACATGCTTTTTGTTAGCGCACATTTTGGTGCACATTTTTTTCATGCGCAGGGACGCTACTGCCTGCCTTCACATGGCGGACGTGTTTAGGCCTCTGCGCGTCTTCGCCCGTGCGCTGGTTTGCCCTATTCGATTCCATGATTACGTGTTGTAGGCGAGCGTGTGGGCATTCCGCGCACTTGCTTCCTGTACTTCCCCCGTGACGCCCACATTTTCACACGTTGTTCCCCATTCCGTGTGTCACGCCCCGTGTTGCGCCTACTTTTGTTATTTGCGCAGCGCTATGTGCGCTTTCGCTGTGGCCGTAGCGCACATCCCAGATTTTACTCGCGCACGGACTTCCATGAATCGACGTGCGCGGGTTTTGCTGCGATTTACGCCCTTGCACTGCGATTTTCGCACTTGCACTGCGATTCGCATGGTTTTGCATGCTTGCGCGGGAATTTTCAGCGCACATTAATTCCATGAATTGGCCTCTTAATCTTGAAACCTTAGAGCAGAACTACAGGCAGTGAGGGAGACAGATAAAGAGTCAACATCCATCTTACATTTCTTTCATCACGAGGGGTTTTGCTAGCTCTGGAAAAGATCCAGGGCTATGGTAATGCAGGGACTGTCAGGCCTCAGGCTAGCTATCCTTTTGGTTGTAGCCCCTGAACTTCTATGCAGGGCTGCAATCAAAAGACCACGCGCTATAGCCCCCTCAGGCCTCCCCAGCAATGCCCCTTATCATCACTCCCCATCCCCTTTGATTTCCCTGAATCGGTTCGCCAAATATGTGGTGATTCATCTATCAGGTTTGGACCGGGGCTCAGGCTCTGACTGGGGCATAACATTGTATCGGGCACCAATGAAAAAGTGTCCAACAGGTGCAAATGCCAATGCATTCCTTTTGTGACAGATTATTTGAGTAGTACCCAAGGGGGGGCGTTGATAAAATGCAATGCAAATTGTGCATATTAAAGAATATGCATTCAGTAACACTGGTCAAAACTCCTAGCCACATTTTGAAGTAATTTATCAAACTTGCCCACATGGGCAGAAAAGTGGGCCACTTTGATGAAAAAAACGGCCCACCCTAGCATGTTGTGTTTTTGATTCGGGCATTGTATTTGTATTTGTATTTGTATTTTGTTTATTTGTATTGCGTGCCTTGCCCCAGGGCATCTGGGCGCATGTTTAAGAAAGCGGTTACAATATACAGAAAATAGGTGAAGTATGCAATATACATATATTTACAAAAAGTTAGATCATAGACTATACAAAAAGGACCAAATCTGAGTGTACAGTAAAAAAACAGTCAATGTACAATGAGCAAGCAGACAAAGGTTAGCAAGGTAAAGGATTATAAATAGGCGTCTAAGGCATCCCGTTCATGTAGCCACAGTTTGGTTTTAGCTTTGAAGGAATGAATGTGAGGCACGGTTCTGAGGGCATTAGGTAGGGTGTTCCAGAGCTTGGCTGCAAGGACTGGGAAGCTTGTACCACCAGCTGACTGTAGCTTGAAACTGGGAATAGTCAAAGTGTGAGCCTGATGCGATCTAAGTGGTCTAGTTGCAGTATGTTGTATAAAGTGCGTGGATGGGTAAGCTGGGGCTGCGTTGGTCTGGGCCTTATGTGTTTGCATAAGTGCTTTGAGAGATATGCGGTGAGTGATGGCTAGCCAGCGTAAGCTGTGTCTGGTGTTAGAGATGAGGGAGCACCTGGGAATGTTGAGGGCTGCCCTTATGGTGTTGTTCTGGGAGACCTAAAGTTTCTCAATGTTCCTTTGACTAGTCCCTAGATAAAGGGCGTTGCAATAAATGACTTTGGACATGATGAGAGTCATGGCTAGATCAGACAGTTCTCCGTAGTCAAAAATGGCGACAAGCAGTGATCAATTTACAGGTATAGGAGGATGCTGAGACAACTGCGTTGGTTTGTCGGTTGAGGGATAGAGTGGAGTCAAGATATATTCCAAGTGTTTTTGTGTCGTTGGATACTTTGATATTGTTTCCGTCAATGATGAAGGACTTGTATTTGGGGTCAAGCTTAGTGAGTTTCTATTGGGAGCCAAGAAGGACCAGTTCGGTCTTTTCATCATTGAGGCAAAGCCCATGATGCACCATCCAAGCCTGGATGACAGTGTAGACTGCATTGAGGGCTTTTGCATCTGTTACATAAGCGCCAGTGATAGGGATGAGTATCTGGGTGTCATCCGCATAATTAGTGTAGGAGACACCCAGATAGTCAAGTATATCAAAGAGCGGTTTAGTAAACACGTTATAGAGTGTGGGAGATACACACGATCCTTGTGGGACTCCGCACGGGACATGGGCTGGATCAGCTGCGGCAATGTGAGAGAAGACCCTCATCGTTCTGTTAGCCAGAAAAGAGCGGATCCAAGATGCGGCTGTATCAGAAAAGTGGGCCGCAATTTTGAGGTGATGGCAGAGGATTTGGTGATCAACCAAATCAAAGGCCGCTAAAAGGTCAAGGAGTAGCAGTAGCGCCAGTTTGCCCTTGTCTTTCAATTCCTCGATTTGGGTTTTTAAGTCGATCAAAGCTGTCTCTGTACCATGTCTGGGACGGAAGCCAGATTGTCTAAGTCCAAGTAGATTGTTGGTTTCGAGATAAGCCTGGATTTGGAGATAAGCCGCCCGATCCAGTATTTTGAGAAGGTAAGACACCATAGTAATGGGCCTGTAATTAGAAGGGTTACTCGGATCGAGGTTAGGTTTTTTGATCAGAGGGATGACCCAGGCATCCTTAAGGTTGTCAGTTACAGTGCCCGATTTGAAGGAGGCATTGATGAAGGATGTAATAAATGGGGAGAGGTCACGTACAGCTTCCTTTATGATTGGTGCAGGGTAGGCATAACCTTGGCAATTGGAGGGCTTGAGCTTCGTTATGATATTTTCGACATCCTTGATAGAGAGGGGTGAGAAGCTGAATGGTTTGAAGGAGTGTTTAGGAGTCGGTATATTGTAGTACGGCGGCTTGCCCGTTGAATCAGAGAGGTGGCTTTGTTTAGTGTTCATTTTGTCTTGGAGCATGGTAATTTTGTTGAGCAACACCTTTTGAATATTAGAGCACCATTCAGTGTCTGGGGTACATATATCAAGAGGGGCGACAGGAGACTCCAGTTCCTTAAGAATCTTGAAGAGTTCCTTGGTTTTTGATTGGGCTTGAATGATCCTTTTGTTGTAAACTTCCTTGTTTGCTTCAAGAATGGCTTCTTTATAGGTGTGGGAAGCTACTATAAGGATGTTTTTATTGACTAGAGAAGGTGACCTCTTCCAGTGAGCCTCAGCTCTCCTTTTTTCTTTGCGCAGATTATGTAAGTGCGGGGTAAACCAGGAATTAAGGTAGAGCCGCGGTTTTTGTTTGCGTAATTTGAGGGGGGCAATGGTGTTGAGGGCTTTTAGCATGGTTCGGTTATAGCTGTCTACTAGCACTGTAGGGTCGGAGCAAGTGGTAGACGCAGAGTTTAGAAGAGGAAGGATAAGTGGGAGTAGTTTCTCAACCGTAATATCCTTTTTGTTGCGTGTGGCAGTGGGAGGGGCAAGGTTTGGTTTATCTAATGGTGGACTGGAATTGATGGAGAATGATATTATGTGATCGGACCATGCACAAGGCAACACGGAGGTGACGTTGAGCACACAGTTCATGTCAGCGACCCAGTCAAGAGTGCGGCCCTTGATGTGGGTGGGTTCAGTGACATGTTGGGTGAGACCGAAGTCAGCTAGGATTCCTTCTAGGTCAGTGGCTTTGGTGTCATTCATGTCTTGGTAGCCTAGGTTGAGGTCGCCCAGTATAATGATTTTCAAGTTAGGCTTAGTGCTGGTAGCTAACATTGATGAGATGTCCTCTGAGAATTAAGAGATAAGGCCCGGAGGCCTGTAGATGAGATGTACTGTGGCTGTGTGATTGGGGGAAATGGGCAATTTGAAAGTCAGTAATTCCGCTGATTGCAGCCGAAGACTATTGGCAGCTCTGAGGTTAAGCAAGCTCTTGGATATGAAGGCTAGGCCGCCCCCCTTGGTTTGATTGGTGTCCCTGTCCCATCTGATGATGGAATAGTTGTCAGGGATGCCCAGGGTCAGGGAAGGGCCGCATGCTGCATGCAGCCACGTTTCGGTGATTGGGAGAAAGTCAAGGTTTTCAGTGACAATGATGCCTGCAATATCTAAAGCATGTGCTGGGACGGAGCGTGCGTTGATGAGTGCTCCTTTGAGTTTAGGGGCAGTGATGACCTTGTGAGTATGAATAGGAAGGTCAATTATAGGAGCCGAGTGGGACTTAGTTTCGTTATGGTGAGAGTTGGGGGTTTTGTTGAGTGTGGGGTTATTCAAATGGTAGGACCAGTGTTGACTTCTGGAGGCTAATCTTTGGTTTCTAGCTGGTAAGGCACATGGTTGACTGGAGTGCTTACGTGAGCTGGAAGAGGTGTGTTGGGGCAGTGGTGGCCAATAGGCAACGGGGTGTACCTGGGATAGGGAGAAACTCACAACTGTGTTCAATGTGCCTATGTTGTGCACCGTGTGGTGACATGCAGGTTTAGCTTTGTTATTGATAATAGAAAATCCGATGTTGCCAAGACACTGGTCTCTGGAAATTCTCCACCTCTTGTTTTGCCAGCCCACAAAAGCAACATCATTCTCCTTTTTTCTGGTTTCACCACACAGGCTTTTTGCACAACTTCCGTCTCAGTAAGCGTCATTGATGGAACATGCATTCGGCCATGCTCCATTTTCTGGGATGCTGCTGTGATTCAGCCCTGAGGCACATGGGAACACGGTCATTCTTCTTGTCTGCCAGCCACCAATGAGGAGATGGGTCTAGGGGGATTGGCGGATGAGAAGTGAATGAAATGGGTGCACCCTCAGGTTCCATATGTGCCTGGGTTCTAATAGGCTGTCCCCTCTTAGACCTCCCAAGTTTCCCCAGAGGCACTGGTCTTCTGGGAAACAGTGCATGATAGGCCTTCAAAAGCTGAGGTTAATGAATGATAAAGGCTGTTTTCCAGGTCTGATCATGCATCTGATGTGAGGTCTTGACTGTCCTGGGCTCGATCTAGAGGTAACATACAAGGATGTTGTGGTTTCATGTCTTAGAAAGTTGCCATCACGGTGAAGTCATGCGCCGTATTATTGTAGGTGAATTCTGTCACCGCAGGTAATGTACACATACACCTATTGCAATACCAGCAGAAATACTGCTCAAAGTTTTGATGGACGCGCTTCACTGGTCCCTCACTCTGAGCTTGATATGTGAATGATAACTGGATGGAAACTCCTCTGTGTTTTTGACAAGTTTTCCATATTCATGACATAGACTGTCATCCTTGTTCAGAGACGATATTCGAGAAGCCACACCGAAATCAATCGTTCCCCTTTGTGACCAATTCTGACCCTTCAAATCAAAGAAAAAAGAGCTATGATCCCCTATGCTATAACTTTTCTAGGGAACAGGAGGGGGGAGTATGATCCCCCGTCCCATAGCATAGTTATTGCATAGGGGGTCACAGCCCTTTTCTCTTTGATTTGAAGGGTCAGAATTGGAGACAAAGGGGAACGATTGAAGCCTGTTGTGACTTCTCGAAATCCCTTACTAGTTGTATGGATTTTGTAATCATTACCTTTATTTCCTTGTCCAGTTGGATGTTTGTACATATTGTATGTGTTGTATAAATCTTTCTAACCTTTCTTTTGTGCATGTGTTGCCTTGATGTCTGTTTGCACGCAGTACATGTTTAAGTCATTTTTGAACATGTGTATAAATACATCTCATTCTGTTTGATTTCTCAAAATTGCTTTATTACTACCATGCACATGAAGAATTATTAACTACTTCTTCCAGGCAGAGTTTTCCAATGTAAGAGATCTGAGGCACTTGCCCTGCTAAGTAAATTAGCCATATTGGCCGGAAATAATACCTGCTGGGAGCAATTCCGTATAGGGCTCGTTCTAGTTATTCTCCAGTTCCCGGTAGAGATGGAGATTACCCTTCTGTGAATATCAGGTGAGACGCAACCCTTCTATGGAGTATATTGGTTCTGTGATGGATTGTTGTACATGGGAGCAAGAGGTGTTTGCATGAACTTGACTTCCATACAATTACCCGTAAATCCACCAGCTATTAAAGCTTGCAAATCAATCCTCAAAATTTACTGGAATCCCAAGTTATATGTGTTTTGATGAGGCTGTTGGTTGGGGGGCTGGTAATTTTGGACAGGGTCTGAATGTTTGGTGCCTTCAGTCCACTCCTTTCTACATAGATTGTTAGGGCACTCCTGAACTGAAAAGCAGAGTTTGAGTCTCCTCCTCCACTCCCTCTCATATGCACACACCGAGCCCCAAATACCCCCAAGTTGCCTTGCTTCTTTGTTGTTGTTCCTCCCAGGCAGATTGATAAGGACTCTGGAAAGAGGTTTCATAATAGGTTTCCTAAGCACAGATCTCCTTTTCATGTGTTTGTTCCCCTTGTCTGTGTTGGATTTGTAGGGCTAGATGTATGACTACCTAACCTGCAGAGATGACTGGTATGATCGGGGCTGCGGCATCTTTGATCTCTTCCGTGAGAGAATGTGAAAGCCCAGTTGATTGGAGCTGGTGCGGTGAGATGGTTTGGCCCTGCAGCCATCTGGAACTCCACACCGATCATGTTTCCAACAGCAATGTTTTCTGTTATTTTCCTGAAGTCTTCCTTGCATTTCAGGACACACAGACTAGATTCGTTTACATATTCGTTTACATAGCCAGACCTGGTGGGTTTGGCATTGCTTGTTTATTCTTGGCATTTCCTGAAGGCTGTTTTTGAACTTACCCAGCATTTTCAAACTCTTATAGTTCACAATTTCTATTTCCCTCTCTAGCTTTCAAACTTTAATTTCTGAACATGGACCAGATACTGAAAGCGTATAATGGCTCTTTAATAAGACACAGTAGTAATCGTTGATATGGAAATCATGAGTAGAAACCTTTAAGGAGAAGCTAATTTGAGGAACTTTTTGGAAACGACTGGAAACCACATCGAAAATCATTGTCTCTTCCTTTATGTTGAAATTACTTTATTTCGATTTTTTTTCTACAGGCCACCTCACAATAAAATCCACGAAATGTACACAATAATCAAGACTCTAACCCTGCAAAAAATGTAAAGCAATTTTGACATATACAATACATAATACCAGTTAGCATACATTTAATAAGAAGGTCTGCTATGTCGAATAAAGTATACTAAATGCATGGCACAGAGCTCTCTAAAAACAAAGAACAGAAAATAAATGCTGGAAGTAAATATTCAAATGTCAGTTGTGTTCATCCTCAAGTATTATATACGTGACGAACATTGTATAGAATTATTTATTTTTATTTCAAATATATAACACATATTTTAGATATTTCATACCTCATCTCCATGTTGCACCTTTTCTTGATTTGAGGGTTTGACACCAGACATTTGAATAGTGTTGAATTGATATGCACTGATCTCTGGTTGGATAGTGTAATTGGGCTCTATTACGCAAATGCCGATGAGCTTTCTCTACTCTTGCACCTCCTATGTGGAACTGTCTCCCCGTCCAGCTATGGGAGGTGAGTGGCCACCTGGGCTTTCGGAAAGCTCTGAAAACGTATCTTTTTAAAAATATTTGTCTGCTCTGATGTTGTTTATAAGAGGTTCTATTTCACTGGCTGTTTTTCTTAGCGCCCCGGTGCCTTTATAAATTCTGCTACATTACATAACATTACATGTTATTAATGCACAGTGTGTTTTAATCTTTCTTTCCAAAAATACATAAAATAAACTACTGGGGACCGCATATGGACAAAAACTTGTTCAACGGAAGCATACTTTGCCCATAAGAAGCTATTCAAAGTCTTCTTCGTCCTTTCATGAAGATAGCAATAAAATGAGAGAAAGAGCCCGAGGACGTAACTAACTGCTTCCAGCTCCCTACCTCATGTGGTGCACATGTTGACTCATGTATCACGCAATCGAGGCTCGAGGCCATCCTTGCTCAGTCCTGCAACTGCAAGTCATATGCAAATCCCATGTGTCATATAAGAGCAACAAAAGCACAACTACATAAATACAATTTACTATATCACAGTCACATTCTGAAGACTTGACATCTTCTGTAAATAAAAACCAAATGTTATACTGACCTGGTGTAATGGGTGTCTTTAGCAATTGCGTATATGCTGCTTTTGAAAAGGGTTTCAGACCTGGACTGCTGTTTTTTTACATTGCAAATTATGTTCTTGTGTTGCCATGTCTGTGTAATACTTTGAGAACCTTTCCAGATTTGCACATATAGTGAGAGAATATGGAGGGGATCATGTTGGTCAGGGGCGTAACGTTAATGAAGGCCTAAAATCCTTTTAGGCCTTCCATTAACATCATGCCCCATGTTCGCCCATTTGTGTGGTGGAGAGGAGGGGTGGGACGCAACTTGGGCTTCCGCCTCCTCCCTTTCTCTCTCATACAAATACCACAGCAATTGCGCTGATATGCATTTTAATGCAGGCGCAAATGCTGTAGATCCCTATAGAGTTCACCAGCGTTTTGCACCAGCTTAAAGCATGCATACTTCATAAGGATGCATTGTAAACGCTGCCTGCCAAGCTAGCATCTCCTCCCTTGCACCAAAACACGTTTTAAAAATCTGGCCCTATGTTCTGAACAATAAGATTTTTAAGTAGAACCTGCAGATCATGAAAACGGTAGCGCTGTATGGTATAAATCCTAATAACATAACATAACATTCATGTCCCCATCTTTGTCAATGATTTTCTTTTACAACTAAAACCAGATCGAAAGAAATAGGTTTGTCATGTTGAACCTACCAGCTCCTCGTCAGCCCATGATCACCTTTTCAATTCTTGTCGGTCCAATAATCACGAGCCTCTTGGAGAAGAATACATAGTTATGAGCAGTGGTAGACAAAGGAGTTGGTCACCAAAGATTGATACACACTCATGAAAATCAAAGCCACATTTTTTAAACTAATACTGGCACGTACAACATCTGCCATCTTCCTCCAGGAAAGACACTGCCCTGCCACCAAGTCACTTTGAAATAACCAATGAACATATTTCGAGAAGAAGAGGGAGAACCTTGAAAGCCTCTCTCCTTTAAGTTTTGAATCAATGAAATAATGGTTTCTCAGTTCAGATCTGTCACACCCTTCAAATGATAACTAAGGAGGGGATTTGAGCTATGCATTAACGTCATCATGTGTAGTTTAAACTGTGTCAAATCAGTTTAAACCAATCATTGCTTGGATGCCATCATATTTGAATCAAATGCAAACGGAAAGGACCTGAAAACATTGCAGATTGTCAGAATTTTATCAGATTTAAAAACAACAAATAAAAGCAAAATAAATAAATGGACAAATGATGTGGTAAACAAGTTTCAGCTAGGTCGATCCAACAGACTCTCTTCTATTGCAGTTTTTCTATCCCTCTCTCACGTTTCCATCTATCCTATCTATCCTATCTACTCTAACTGCTATTCTATCACCTATTCTATCTCTCTTTCGAAGCCTGGAAGGAATATGTTCAAGAAAGATCTCCTGGTATCCAATGCAGGCCTGCCCATCACTGACACCTACATCAATGCTTCTTCCAGGCAGCAACCCGATGGGAAGCACTCTCATCATACTTCCGATTCTCTCGGGGCATCATTAATGTCTACCGCAATGACACTGTCATGGTCCAGGGCTCTCAGCCCAACTTCCTCCTTCTTGATAGGTGTCTTCCATTTCTCATCAACTTCGTCCATTCCCCTGCCACTCTCTCCTCCTTCTGCCAACCCTGTGGCCTTTTCACCACAACCAAAAGGTGCACTACATTCCTGTACCCCTTCTCGGAAGACCTTCAAAGTTGAAAAAACGCTCCACTTACCTACACTCAACTCGCGCTCTGTAGGTAAACACTCCTTTGACAGCTGCCACCTCCTTGAAGACTTCCACCTTGACATTCTCGCTCTCACTGAGAAGTGCTTCACTGCCAGCTTTGTCACTATTTCTGACACACTACTCCCTGAGGGCTACAAGATCCTCCCTAAATCCAGGCCTAACCTGTCCATGGGCGTAGTGGCCCTGATCTTCCCATAATGGGTCCCTGCTACTATCATACTCATTCTGACCTACTCTTCCTTTGAATGCCTCATCTGCAGGCTTGGTGGCTCTCCAATCCTTCGCTGACTCTTGCCACCTTCTACAGGACCCCTGGTTCGTTCTCCTTCATTTCGGAGTGGTCTGACCTCACCTCTTCACTCCTGGCCTCCACCTCCAAGCTTCTCTTCCTCAGAGACATCAATATTCACATTGATTCCCCTGATGCAGCCTCTAAACTCTTCCGCAGCCTCAGTGACTCTCTTTTTCTCACCATTCTTCCCTCTGGTCCGACACGATCAGCCGGACACACCATGGATGCTCTCTTCTCACCAGACATCCCCATCTCCAACCCTCTCACTACACCTCTCTCCTGGTCTGGCCATGCTCTCCTGTTCTCTCACCTGGATCTCTTGGGTCCCCCCGACTAAGCCTCTACCCGAACTGCCAGTCTCCTTCTCTGTCATTCTGCCAATAAAATGAGTGTCAATCACTGCTTTTGCCTCCACTGTCACTCCCCTTCCCACTCCGGCCACTAACTTTCACACTGACAGAGCCCTTGCTATCCATCACCTCTCCATCTCCAATACTCTGGAGATCCTTGCTCCAGTCATGAGAATCTGCATGAAGCCTTCCTATAAGCACAACACCTGTTATGATTCTCACCTAGCCTCTCTGAAATTCAAGTGAAGAAGTTGCTGAGCGGAAGTGGTAGGTTTCGAGCACATCCTCTGACAGACTGCACTTCCACCTGCTCCAAAGGCAATACAGACTCTCCATCCGCTCAAAGTTGGCCTATATCCAGGCCTGCCTCTCTGGGGCCACTGTCAACATGGTTGAACTGTTCACAATCTGCAAGGAACTTGCCAATCCTACTGAATTTTCCACTTCTAATCTCTGATTCCTGACCCTCTCCACTGGCCTCTCACTTCATAATCAAAACCCAGAACACTGTTTTCTCACTCCTCTCTTCAACCCTCCCTTCTAGATCACTCACTCTCAGGCCTCCCTTGGCCCCCCTCTCCCCTTCCCTCCTACTCTTCACATTCTCGCCCATACCACCGGATGAGGTCTCTAGACAAGTCCTCCCTATGTAAGTCTCCTCCAAACAGGTGCTCCCCTGCTCCTCCAGAACTATAATGGACAACATTGCCTTCCTTGCTCCAGACTTGGCTGATTTCTGCAATAACTCCTTTGCCACTGGCTCCTTACCGCTAGCACTCAAGCACTCCGATGTGCACCCTCTCCTCAAAAAGCCTTCTGCCGACTCCTCCTGCCTGGCTAACTACCGCCCTATCTCCATTACCCCCATGCTGGGTGAACTCTTGGAGAATCTGTTCATCTTCCAGCTAATCCACTACACTGAATCTGCTGGTTGTCTCCACGACCACCAGTCTTGCTTCAGAGCATCCAGAGGCACAGAAACTGTACTCTTGAACACCCTTGAACATCTGCTCTCAAATATTTATTCCAACTCTCCTTCGATTCTCATTGTTCTTGACCTTTCCTCTGCCTTTGATATGGTCAATCATGCCACCCATATAAATTGGCCCTGTGATAACATTGACATCATGGACCTTGCACTGGACTGGTTGACCTTCTTCCTATCTGCCCAACCATCCCAGTTTCAACTGGGCCTTTTTCTCTCCTGCAACACACTCTCTATCTGTGGCGACCCTCAAGGTGCTATCCTCTGGCCATGGCTCTCCAACATCTACCTTGCCCCTCTAGCCATTTGATCTCCACATTTTCTCCTCACTTCCAGTGTTATGCAGGTGGTACGCAGCTCTCCTTCAAACTTCCCTCCACTTCCTCCTCGTCTTCCTCTCTCATTCCTGACTGTCTGACTGCTATTCAGGCACGGTGTGCTGCTGATGATCCCTGCCTTAATGCCACTTAGAGCAAGATCCTTCCCGTTGGGACCCCATCCTACTCCTTCCCTCCTACTCTCTGGCCACCCTCCATGAGCCCCCTCCTCTTACTCTCTTGTGAGGCAAAAAAACTTGGTGTCCTCTTTGACTCCTCTCTCTACTTTTCTCCTCACATTGTGGTCCTTGCCAAGAAGGCCCACTTTCAGCTGCACCTCCTCAGAGGCATTCTCCCTTTCCTAACCTTCCCCCTGAAACTCAATGTCTCCAGAGCTATCATCCTCTCTAGGCTATACTACTGCAACAGCCTCTTCCTCAATAGGCCTCAATCCTCCCTTCGCCCACTTCAACTTATCCAGAACAGGACTGCAAGACATAACCTTGGCCTCAAGCCCAGGCACCACATCTGTCCTGCCCTTACATTTCTCCACTGGCTCTTATTTGTTGCAAGGATCAAGTACAAGACCTGTTGCATCAACCACAAGACGTTCTGGGGTCTGGCGCCCTGCTACATCCAACTCTCTCTCCCTAAATACCTCCCTGCTAGGGCCCTTTGTTCTTTTAGCTCCAACTCTATGCAGATCAGACAAGTTTCCAAGCAGAAAGTGGGGGGTAGATCTCTCTCTTCTGCAGGAGCCTCCCTCTGGAATTGTCTCACAGCCAATCTCAGACTTGAGACCGATCTCCTTAAGTTCCGGTAGCTTCTCACAACCCTCCTTTTCTCTTCTTCCTTCCCTCACCCTTCCATTGCTAATGCCCCATCTAAGACATTTTGACTGGCTGCCTGGTTGCTTCTGATTCATACAGGTCACTTGACCCTCCTCATCCAGTCTAACCCAGCACCTCAGTCTACCATCACCAACCCCCCACATCTGCACTTGCCCCAACGGGCTCCCACCCCCTCTACTAATCTGGTAGGGCATGCACCTCTACTGGGCCCATCCAGCCCCAGTGGACTTTCATTCCCTGTACTTCCTGCATTCCCCTGGCAAGTGTCCACCGGGCCTCCCATTTGCACTCGCCAAGCCCAGGAGCCATCTCTCCCCCCCTCATCCACACACCTGGCACTTGCATGCTCTCCACTAGACCTGCAATTTCTTTCCCTCCTTAGCGTATTTTGCTTTGACCGGCACCTCCCCCAACCTCTCCCACTCTCCTGCACTTCTTGCTACTGCACTTGCATGATCTGAATGACACAAGGCCTTGTAGGACCGTTTTTGGTATTCTTCATCCCTGCCCCCCACCCCCTCCGTCCTTTGTCTTGTTGCGCCTTGAAACACCATTTGCTGTACAGGATCATAATACATACCCAATAAATAAATACATACAAAATACATCTTATGTCCCAAATTGGAATCCGATTTTTAGAATCATATCTAGAATCAGCTCTAAATTAGTTGGATCACACACAATGATGGAAACCCCCTAATGCCCAAATAAGATTCAAGTCATTAGAGGTACCCTTAGAAAAGGAAAATAAGTGTGATGCCCAAACAGAATTTGGAGGTATCTAACCAGTAAAAACGACTTTTCATTTTTGCCAACTGACCTTGCAAAATTATAGGAAACGTTGGCGACCATTGCTTCATGTTGTACTATTTCACATTGTATAATGTCAATAGTGAAAATTATCTTGCACTTCTGAACCCAACTCTTTGGATTTTAACCATTTGGCATCTACTGATTGCTCATTATATTGAGGAGATGTCTGAGATTGAACATTGATGCTGTTCTATCACTTGGGCATAAGCATGAGCTTTATTCATCTTCATATTCTGAAGTGAGTTCCTTCGTACATCAGTGGGCAATGCACCCTTCTACTCAAGAATGAACAATGGAATGACAAAGTGCTGCATGGGCCTACTTATAACATCTACAATTGATTTGCAGAGTCCAGAAAAAAAATCCCACCTACCGACACATGTTAAGAGATTGGCTCAGGTCAGTCCGGCATTGACTTCTTTTGACCTTTAATATTCAAGTACTCATAAACCATCTGTACTCTGCAACATGGTTACAATTTTCAGGGAAAACGCATGTATATTTTATTGATTACATTTATTACATTTATAAAGCGCACAAGGCATCCCTTAGGCTTTGTGGCGCTGTTACAAGAAATCTTACTTAGTTACAAATACATGAAAAGGCAGTGGAGAAGACAGGAAAAGCGAGACAGGTGATATCCTGTAGGAGGTGTGTGGTTACAGAGAACCTGTGCAGGCGATCAGTAAATTGAACGTCAGTGGCTCAAACACCCATCCCCCTCTAATCAATCTGCTTACTTCTCCTATCATACCCTCTACGACTCAACTCATGCCTCAATTCTGCAAAACGCACCTACTACTCTGACCTTCTCCAGTCACATTCCTCTCACCATTGCCGCATCTTTCAAACTTTAGCCTGACTTTTCTCTCCATCTACTCCTGATCCCTCCACTACCTCTTCTCTCCTTTTCTAGTAAAGTCCTCAATCTCCATCAAACTATCATCTCCTCCCCCTCCTACTCTCCTCCTCCTTCCCCCACTACCTTCGCTATGTCCTCTTTCGCTCCAGTCACGCATTCTGATGTCACTCTACTCCTTTCCAACACTCATCCTATTGCCTCCCCCTCTGTCCCTATTCCCTCTTCCCTCATCCCTAAAATCTACCCCCTCCTCATTCCTCATTCCCTACCTCACCTCATTCTTCAACATCTGCCTCTCTACTTCCACTTTTCCTTCTCCTTTTAAACACGCTACTATCATCCCTATTCTCAAAAAACCTTCTGCTATCCCCCATCATGCCTCCAACTATCACCCCATATCTCTACAGCCCTTCCTTTATTAACTTCTTGAGCGCATTGTCTATTCTCAACTCGCTTCCTTCATCTCTAACCACTCACTCCTTCCCTCCACCCAATCCAGCTTCCGCCCACTGCACTCCACTGAAACTGCCCTCACCTCTGTTCTCAACTCTCTCTTCTCTGCACGCTACTGTAAGCACTCCTCCGTCCTTATTCTCCTTGACCTTCCTGCTGCATTTGATACTGTTGACCATCCTCTTCTCCACAATTCCCTCTCATCATTTGGCTTCAAGTACAACGTTCTTAACTGGCTCTCCTCTTATCTCTCTAACCACACCTTTTCTGTCTCCTGGGGTGGCTCCTCCTCCCCTTCTTTTCCTCTCAACTACGGAGTTCCCCAAGGTTCTGTCCTCGACCCCTTTCTTTTCTCTCTCTACACCTCATTCTTAGCTCCTATTATCTCTTCTTTTGGCATTTCACACCATTTCTATGCTGATGACACCCAGATCTTCCTCCCCTTCTCCTCCTTCTCTCCCAACATTCATGATAAACTCTCTTCTTGCCTTTCTGCTATTAAATCCTGGATGTCCTCTCACTTCCTTACTCTGAATGCTGATCAAACTGAACTCCTTTTCTCCCCTGCTAACACTGTTCCTCCTCCCTCCCCTCCCCCGTCATTCTCTTTCCTCCCTCCCAGCTCTCCTTCTCTCCCCATGCCCGTAACCTTGGTCTCCATATCGATCCTCACCTCTCTCTATCTCACCACATTTCTCTCACTGCTAAATCCCGTCGCTTGCACCTCTATAACATTCGTAAAATTTGACCCCTCCTTACCTTTCACACCACTGAACTTGTAATTACCTCCCTCATCTTCTCCAGACTCTTCTACTGTTCCTCCCTTCTTTTCGGACTCCCCTCCTCTAATCTCTCCCCTCTTAAATCCATCTACCACTCTGCCATCTGCTCCCTATGCCTTCTCTCACCTCTTGACTCCATCTCCTCCTCCCTCGCCTCTCTAGGTTGGCTCTCTTTTCACTCCCAGCTCAAGTTCAAGTTCCTCTGTCTTGTTTTCAAGTCCCTCTATGGTCTTGCTCTCCCCTATCTCTCCTCTCTTCTTTCCTTCTACACACCTTCTCGTCCTCTCCGCTCTGCTAATCTTTTCCTACTCTCTTATCCTCCTTCACCCTGTGCCCCCTCCTGCTTCCGCTCCTTCCAACTCCTTGCTCCCTTCCACTGGAACCACCTCCCCCATCACATCCGCTCTTCTCCCTCCTACCCTTCCTTTCGCTCTTCTCTAAAATCTTACCTCTTCCACTCACCTCCCTAACACCCCATGTTCCTTTCCTCCTCTCTTCCCCTTTACCCTCACCTCTTACTCCTCCTCTTCCTTACCCTATCCATCCCTCCTACCTCCTTCCTCCCTTCCCCCTGCTCGATTCTATTCTCTCCTTTTCCTCTCTTCTTCCCTCACATTCCTGCATTCCTCCTTTCCCCCGTTCTTACCTCCTCTAACACCTACTACTCCCTTGCACACCTCTCCCCTCCCATACCCTCCTCACTGCTGCAATATTGTAAGTTGTTCTTTATACTGTTTTCAGGTTGTGGTTCAATTGTCATCTTATGCATGCTGTATGTTTATTTGTTCTCATGTAAAGCACTTTGGAGTAAAGGGCAATATAAATTCAATAAAATACAAATACAAATACAAATAACATTGAGGCATATGAGGCATGACAGAAAAGTAGAACGAGAGAGGTACATTGGGGAGGGGGATAGGTTGGCTGGAAAAATATGCTGTATAGCATGGGTGACTAGTTGAAGAGCGTGGTCTTGAGGGCTTTCCGGAAGGCAGTGTGGGATGTCTGGTTTCTGAGCATGATAGGGAGGGCGTTCCATTGTTTAGGAGAGATGACGGAGAAACTGGCACCGCCGGCTTTTACCCTTTTGATCATGTAGATGTATAGCTGGTTGGAGTAGATTACTCTTTTTGGTCTGGGGAGTGGACTCTTGCTATTTTTCCGTAGAGGTACGCCAGTGCTGTGAGTGCATGGCATTTGTGCGTAATGGAAAGCGTCTTAAATGTGATCTGCTCTTTGACGGGAAGCCAGTGGGCTTCATCTCCGGCCTGGGAGGTGTGCTCTCTTTTAGGGATGTTTAATGCCGCTCTAAGCGCAATTTGTTGGATAACTTGGAGTCTCTACAGGTTTTTGGACGATGTGCCAGCAAAGAGGATGTTGCAGTAATCAAGTTTAGAGGCAATGGTGGCTCTGGCAATCGAGAGGCAGTTTTTGTTTGGCTAGGAAGCGCTTGACTGAATTTCGAGTTTGGTTGTGAAGGAAGCCGAAGAGGCAATAGTGCTGACCTGGCAAGTCATGGAGAGTGTGGAGTCAAGGTAGACCCCTAGAGTCTTGATTGATGACAAGAGAGTGATTACCAAGTGGTCAATAGTAAAGGAGTGATATTTATTGTCGAGTTTGTTGAGGGTTTCCCTTGAGCCGGCCATGAGGATTTCCGTTTTATCCCTATTGAGGCAGAGACTGTTAGCAGCCATCCAGGTGTGGATGATGAAATAGACTTTGTGTAAAGTCTTAGCATCGTCATCATAAGATTCAGAGAGGGGCAGGAGGACTTGTGTGTCGTCAGCATAGTTTGGGTAAGCTATACTGTGCATGTCAGGCTTGTCGAAAAGGGGTTTTGTGAAACTACTGTATAGGGTGGGAGATGTGCATGAGCCTTGGGGGACACCTCAATGGATGGTGGTGGGTTTGGCACAGGCCTAGTCTGAGAAGACTTTCATAGCTCTTCCCTAAAGTAAAGCGGTGATCCAGTTAGTGGCATGCGCGGTGAAGTGAGCTGAGTTGGTAGGATGTCTGCAAAGAATCTTGTGGTCTACAAGATCAATGGTTGCAGACAAATCCAAGAGGAGGAGAAAAGTGGGCTTCCCTTCGACCATTATCTCAAAGAGTTGTTTTTTTAAATCCAGTGGGGCAGACTCAGTTCGGTGACCCGTGCGAAATCCAGATAGTTTTGAAAGATCAACGTTAAATGCCATCAAGGTCACTGTAGCATTCTTAGGTGAAACTCTCACATGTTCAGTCCTTCACAAAACCTTCAGTTGGGGGAAAAACATTCTTGATTTTTATAGTCATTTTTAAGGCTCTTCCATTGTCCATATAAGATAGCCCAACAATCCCACAATTCATACAACCATTACCAAATAATATTCCTCAATAATAACCAGATGGATGTTTGTTACTCTTCTACAGCCTGGTCAGAGCCAAGAGATATGGGACAAGTTGCCTAAACTCTGCCCCACCCTCTCCCTACTCTTCTTTCCTTCTGTCGACTGCCCCTCAACCTCACTCCCACATGTTCTTGTCTATTGGACTTCCCACCCATCACCCCAGCTGAAAATCAACTTCCTACCTGCAAAGCTCTCATGTGCTGCTGCCGATCCTTTCACACACAAATAAAATAGGAGAATGGCCCCACGAGCTGTGCCTATCTCTCTCCTCTCTTTGAACTTTGGCCTCACTCTGGTATCTTCCCAGCCTTTTCCAAGGGTCCCATTATTGTACATATTTTAAAGAAACCCACTGCTGTCCCGAGCAACCAAGCCAACTATCAACCCATCCCTTTACTTCCTCAGTGTCAAAAATGTCTCAAATGTTTACCTTTTAACTGCATCACTGTCTGCACAGTGGCTAACAAACTCAGTGAGAACAACCAATATAGCTTACCCAGCATGTGCTCCACAGAGACAGTACTTACCCATGTCTCTTGCACCCTAACTATGAATAACCACTGCCATTTACCATATTTTCTCTTGACAACATTTCTGCCATCTTTGTCAGAGGTGTTCACTCCTCAAACCTCTAAAGTCACCAAACTTTGGATTGTATGGCATAACCTGCCTTGGGTGGCCTCTTTCCTTCTCAATCATGCCTTTACCATTTACTGGAACCATGGGACCTACTGGTCCACAATCCTCTCGATAGGGGCCTTGCAACACTCTGTCCTTGCTCCCCTTCTCTTCACACTCTGCATCCCCTCTCGCAGGATACTCATCTCCACTTTTGTCTTCTCATGTCACCTATTTGATGATGACAAATCTTCTCCTTCTTTTCCTCGCTCACCCCTGAACTTTCAACCCACATAACTACCTCCCTCTATGTCATTCAACACACTATGATGCTAAGTTGCATGTAGCTCAACCGCTGTTTTCCTACATCCTTTGCACCTTCGCTCTGTACCCTATGCTTCAATGTACACAATCTTCAAGTTCTCTCTGACAGTGTCCTGAATCTCTGCACGTTACAACCTCCTCTCCCACAGTTTCAGCCTTAACCTCCACAACAACCTTAAAATCTGTCCAAATCTCACCTTTCTGGCTCCCAAACTGGTTTTGCTATGCTTGACCTTATCGGGTTGGATTACTGCTCCAGCCACCTCCCAGGATTCCTGCACTGTTCCTTTGCTCCTTCCAACAAAGTATCAAACTTTGCCACCAAGACCTTTCACAACCTCTGATGATCCTACCTCCTCCTCCATGCCCATCAAGGATGGTGGCTATCAAAAAAAGAATTGCTCCCATTTCAAAGTCCTTCTTATTGTGTTTAAATCCATCTATGGGCGTAGCCCACGTGTGACTGAATCTATCTCTGGACTCTCACACATTCGCACACTATGTTCCTGTGTCCATGTACTGTTTTCAACTCCTTCTCCACAACGGGATGGATTATATTATCACTGTGTAAAGGTGTGTAAAGCAGCCAGCAGTGGCCTTGCTCCAGCTATCAATATTCCTTTAATGCACTGCTTCTTTGCAAAGCACTTATTCTTTTCAACAAATACATCCCAAATTAATACAAAGAGGCCACCTCAGGGTTGATCAAGCATGTTGCTAACTTAAATAGGAACAACATTACAGGTCATGACATTGCTTTGACCCCAAAGTTTCTTGTTTAAAAATTTGAATTTGTTCCACATAGATTTCTAGCATCAAATAGATGCGTTGTATTTATGTATTTCCGAAATAAAAATGATGTCATCTTGCATGTACATATGTGTGTTTTTTGTTTTGTAATCACATTTTGTAATGACATTTTTAGTTTTATCCAACCCAAACTCTAAACTGTCCAAAGCATGTCTTTGAAGATTCTACCTAACACAAGGAGGGAAATAACTCGTGTGCATAGTTGTGAATGTGGAAAAGAGATCGGAACTCCCACCCCACCACTTAATAACACAAGGAAGGATGCCACTATATGATATATTCGGTCCCTTCAGTTCATTATGTGTGTGGGTGAAAGAGATAGCATCCACCAAATTAATCCCACATAAGCTGATAGGTTCATACACAACAAAAAGGATCACGAATGTCCTGACATTAAACCACTACACGTCGTTATGTTCAGCTGCTGTTAAGCAAGGCAAGAGCTCCTAGTCTGGTAGGGCAAGTGTCGTCATTCTTATGCTTTTTAACAGGTTAACAATCCCCCCATCGCCTAAAGAATGCATGTAGATTGGTGTGCATCACATAATTCAATGTTTCACAAATCAGTAAGTTTCCCATCAGCAGACATGTCTCAGCATGTTGCTAACACTACTTTTGCCACCAACATTCCCTGATCAACCATCTGGTCAACCCAGACGTCCTCTCCTACGTCATCTGTCTCCCAGATGGTCAGCAGGTGTGCCTCAGGAAAGCACTGCATGGCCCGATCTGCCATTTCCCTAAATATTTTCAATAGGTACAACCAATGTACTTGGAGTTTGGGGCCATGACAGCTAATGTGTAGGTACATGCTGGCACCACCACATCCCGACTATTACAACCCTGGCTGATTTTCTTTTGTAATGCTTCAACTAGTCCGTTTTTAGGTTACATCTAGACAAAAACGTGTAGTCTGCCGCTAGATATTGTGTATTGACAGAAGTTTCCTGGCCCTATGTCAAGCCCGAACCATGTCTAGTCTACAAATGTTTTGGACAATTCATTGTGCAAGGCAGAGAGATATACAGGTTATGCTATATTATATCATGCACCATTTTGAGATAATAATAAAGAGGAAGATACCACACCCTTTGATGATGCTACTCTAAATATCAGCTTCTCAAAGCCACTATGGGCTCCGGTAGCCACCATTGTATTTCTTGGGTGTGTGGCCCAGTGCCTAAATTGATAATAATGTCATCCTACTGTTTCTGCCACAAGATTACAATCCTCAAATGCTCCTATTTGATGATACAGGAATGATAAAACCTCACAGCCCCTCTGCAACCACTTCAGAAAGCGTGATGTGCCATATGCCACAGTAATGTCTGGGTTTTCCAAGATTGGAGTGGCCAGACATGGGAAAGTGGGCATCCCGTGTCTACACGAAATACTGTCCCATATGCATGCATTGTTACCTTTAGAGACAGGAGGTCATAAAGTGTTTTTGGCTGTAGCTTTTTTAGTTGCCAAATCAAATGTCAAAAAGATTTACCTATGACCCTCTCTTCGATCAGTTTCCAACTTTTTGGAGAGGTCTGGTTCGTAAAATCTCTAAACACCCTGTTTTGTGCCGATAGCTAGTTCATCTATACATTGGGAAGAGTTAATCCTTCTGTGACCCTGTTCTTGAGCAGGGGTTATTTGGAGACTCTATATGTAGATCTTCCCTAAAAATAAGTACCCATCTCCTCTTGGAGTTGATGGATGGCTCCACAAGTAATGAAGCACGCTGATGCAAACAATAGAAGATTTACAAGGAGGCTCTCCTCCCATACCAGGGAAAGACTTGAGCTCCTCAGGTATTAAACTTTGTCCAAATCTTCCAAAATAAAGCAGGGTAGTTGGACTGATCGACTCGAAGGAGTCTGTGAGATCAGGGAAACACCCAGATATGCGATGCTATCCTCTATCCATGTAAAAAGGGGGGTTCTAGACAGTCTTTAACCTTCTCATTTGGATTTCGTTTCCAGGTTTTCCTTTTGCTGGGATTTGTATAAACTCCAGAGATCACTTGAAAGGATCTCAAAAGTCACTTTTTACTGAAAAAATACACTTTGCACTGTGCTAAAAGTTCCATGAATCAGGCCCTTATTGTGTCTCTACCTCGTGTTTTCTTTTTTTATGAAGTCCTAACAGGGATTTCAGGTGAACTCTAGTTTGCAAAATAGTTTTCAAATGATCTATAAGCATAATTGAACCCTTTAAGTCACTGTTCAGAAATGCTCAGTGTTGGCATAGTATCCCATTATTTTGTGACCTCTTTTATTATCCTGATATTGCTTAATGCTCTACACGCACACACACTCCGATCAGCACTTCAATTGCATGTGTTGCAGACTTAAGGTCTGTCTTCCTTTTCTATTGATCATTTTATTTTTATTTTTGAGCACATGCAAGAAAAATACAGAACTCCATACTTCCAGAGGTGTCACAAGAACTATAAATAAACTACTAGATATGACATGGCAGTGATGCTTAAATCGAGCAGTGGAACTGGTGTACAAACCAGCAATTTCAAGCACATTGTCGACTGGTGTAAACCAAAGGGGGATTCGAATGTGGTCATTGATATGATATAATTCATTTATAACGCGACTGTACACAAATGTTTCTAAGAATGACAAGACAAGAAGGGGGAAACAGAAGGAGGACAAACCAACAATCTTACTAGGCCTTGTGCCATTCAGATCGTGCAAGTGCGGGGAAGAGGGGGGGGAGAAGTGCCAGGGGACGGGAAGGGAGAAGTGCAGGTAACTCAAAACATGCTGCCAGAGGGTGGCTCATAAGTGAAGAACAAAGGGACTCTAGGGTTGCAGAACAGACCCTTAAGTGCTGAGGGAGCCTGAGGCAGTGCAAGGGCAACTGGACAAGCAGTTCAGGTGTGGCCAGGTGACCAGTGTGCAGAGCTATCAGGGACATTAGCAGGGGAGAGAAAGAAAGAAAGTAGCAGCGAAAATGAAGGTCTTGAGTTGCTTCCAGAACCAGAGGGGGTTCTGCTCAACTTTGAGAGAGGCAGGGAGGCTATTCCAGATTGAGACCCCAGCTGAGGAAAGAGGTCTGCCCCCACACTTTGCTTGGAGAAGCGTCTGACCCTCAGAGAGTTGGAGGTGGATGAGTGAAGAACTCGAGAAGGGAGATGTTTAGGAAGAGAAAGTTGGAGGTAGTAATCCTTGCAGCCACAGGAAGCCAGTGAAGAGATATCAGAGCTGGAGAGATACGATCCCTGGGTTTGAGGCCAAGGACAAGTCTTGCAGTCCTGTTCTGGATAAGTTGCAAAGGTGGAAGAGTAGAGACAGGCACATTTAGAAAGAGGTTGTTGCAATAGTCCAGCCTAGAGAGCACCAGGGCTCTGGAGAGAGTGAACTTCTGGGGAAAGTGAGAAAAGGCAGAATACCTCAGAGGAGGTGCTGCTGATAGTGTGACTTCTTCGAGACATCAGAGATGTGAGGAGTGAAGGAGAGGGTGGAGTCAGGAAGTCAAAGATGAAACCAATGTTCTTAGCCTCACACGAAGGAGCAGGAAGAGGGCTGAGTGTGGGCAGCCAGAGAGAGAGAGGGGGAAAGGAGAAGCAGGTGTCCCAATGAGGAGGATCTCAGTCTTACTGGCATTAAGGCAGAGATCACTTGTGGCACATCATTCTGGAATTACAACCGAAAGCCTGGTATAAGAGAAGTAGCAGAGGCGGCTGATGGGAGCCTGAAGGAGGGCTGGGTGTTTTCTGCATAACACTGAAAGTTAGAGCAGAATGTAGCAATGTGGTAGGCCAGAGGTGGCATATATTGGTTGAAAAGCCAGTGAGAAAGGATAGACCCATGGGGAACACTACAAGTAGAGATCGAGAGACAGAATAGAGGAACAATCGCAGTTGGACCTGGGTGGGTTGGTCAGTGAAAAAGAAGGTCAAGCAGGCCAGGGGCTGACCTGTGAAACCCAGGTTGTCACAGAGGAGATTAAGCTGGATGGCATGGTTGACTGTGTCAAAAGCAGAGGATAGATTGAGGAGAATGAGGACAGAAGAATGATTAGAGTCAAGATTAGAGAGGAAGTCTTCACAGGTGTTCAGGAGAGCAGTGTCTGTGTGTCTGGCAGCTCTGAAGCCAGACTGGTGGTCGTGGAGACAAACAACATATTCAGTATGCAGATTAAGCTGGGAGATGGCCAGCTTTTCCAAGAGTTTGCCCAGGAAAGGAGTGATGGAGATAGGGCGATGGTTAGCTGGAGAGGAAGAATCGGCAGATGGCTTCTTTAGAAGGGGGTGCCCAAGGGAGTGCTTAAGGGGGGAGGGAAGGTACCAGTGGCTAAGGAGTGATTGCAGAAATGGGCCAAGGCTGGAGCGAGGATGTTGATGCGGTCCTTGATGGTTCTGGATGAGCAGGGGAGAACCTGCTTTGATGAGACTTTCATAGGTCAGACTTGTCTAGAAGCATTGTCAAGGGTGAACAGGTGAAAGGAGGAGAAAGGAGAAGGAGAAAGGAGAAGGAAAAACACCGGAGGACGGCCAAGGGTGGTAGAGGAGGTGGAAGAAGAGGTAGAGGAATAGAGAGTGGATAGGATGCCCTGAGTTTTAGTGGTGAAATGAGAAGCCAGGGCCGTGCAAAGGGCCTGGGAGGGAACAGAAGCAGTAGAGACTGCAACAGGATTGTCAAGCTCCTTGCAGATTTTGAAATATTTGGCTGAGTTGTTAGATGCTGTAGAGACGTGGGCTTGGATGTGGGCTCTCTTCTTAGAGAGGACAAATAGTCTGTACTGCCTTTGGAGCAGGCAGCAGGCCACTTTGTCAGAGGGTGACTCTGATGCACTCAACTTCCTCTCAGCCTCCCTACACTTGTGTTTAAGGGTGTGCAAGGTCAGAATCTTACCGTAAATTGCACTTGGATGTTGGCTTCAAACGGATCCTCATGACAGGGGTAAGGACGTCAAGAGTGTTAGAGATAGAGAGATGAAGGTTAGAGAAGGCTGTTTCAGAGTGTAAGTCAACCACAGGTATAGGAGGAGGAGAGAAACTAGCGGCAAAAGCCTCAACTGTCACACGCTTCATGGACTGGATGACCAAGAAGGTAGGTGACAGTGATGGGGTCGGCTTGACCTGAGTGGTAGAGAGAGAGAGAGATGTGGGAGGAAAGGAGAAAGTGGTCGCTCCAAGAGAGAGAAGTGGTGATAGGGTTAGAGAGGGGGAGGTCTGAGGAGATCAGAACATCCAGGGTGTGCCCTGCAGAGTGAGTCAGACCTGAGGGAAGAATAGAGAGAGAGAAAGAGAGTTGCAGAGTCTGCGAAAGAGCCCCGGAGAGGGGTTAGAAGCATCCAGGTGGATGTTCAGATCTCAAAGGAGGAAAGGTTGAGGGCTAGCAGCAAGGAGGGAGGAAGAGAGGGCAGCCCACTCAGAGAGGAAGAGGGCAACCTGGTCAGGTGGCCTGTAGATAGTGGCCACAGTGAGAGAGAGGCCAGGAGAGATAGAAAGCCTGCAGAATAGGCATTCAAAGGAGGAGGAGTCCTGCCTTGGAATGACAGAAGCAGTGATCCACTCTGGGAAAATCAAGACTACACCCCTGCCGGGACAGTTGATTCTGGGTTCGGAGAGGATCATGTAGCCATTGGGAAGGAGAGTGTCAAAACACATGTTAGAGCTGTCCGTGAACTGTAAGGATATTTGGCGTGTTACAGCACAGAGTACAGCACTACTGCACAGGTAGCAACCAGCACAGAGTACAGCACTACTGCACAGGTAGCAACCAGCACAGAGTACAGCACTACTGCACAGGTAGCAATTTTTTTTTTTGATGCAGCACCAAATGCCTATGGTGCATTGCTATATGTGTTACCAGATTAACAAGGAAAGACAGGCTATTCAGTCAAAAACGATTTTAACATATAAGATGCAAATCTATTTTTACAGTTAAAAGCACACGTGCATATTCAAAAATGCACACTATTTTTCACCTGAAATGCCTATGGTGCGAGAGACACATTTGAAAATTAATAACTAACATTACTTATAACTAACCTGACTAATGAAACTGAGGTTAACATAATCCACTAATAAAAATGTGTCTCCACTGCAGAATTAGGCCTATTCTGAAAGTGAACTTTTAAACGCACATCCATTTTTTTTTTTCTTTTCGTTTTCTCTGCTGCCCTGTCCACATAACTACAGGAAGCAAAAGGGCCCGAAAGAACAGGGAATCAGTTGGTTACAAAGTATTACTATAAAAATGAGCCATTGTGTAGAGAAGGAGGAGATGGCATGATTGATTCTGATTGGAGCAGTTTTGCTGGGGGGAGTTTGAGGCAGAGAAAGACAGTCAAGATTTGGCAAAGCTGGGAGAAGGACCTTTTTCCTGGCTGGAGCATTCCTATCTGCAAAAGCTGAGAATTCCAGGCAATGACCCCGGTTTGAGAAGGAAAGGCGCTCCTTTTCACTGGGGTTAATCTTCAAGGGAGCCACATTCAGAAAGAGAACAGCTGAAGAAAACTCGGCTTAACAGATAAGGTAATTACATAAGTGTGGGAGCTGAGTGTGTACGAGAATATTCAGTCAGAGTAGGAAAGGAGATTCCGGTGCCTTAATCACACGTTAATGTTGCAAATTGTGTTCTGTTCTCCGCCACTCTTTTTTTTCAGTGTATCACAGACAATGCTGTTACTGTGCTATTTTATTTATTTCTGTAAAGAGTGAGATCGTGTTTAAATGCAACTTTTATAATACAGAAAAATATTTGAAAGCAGACGGGTGGTGTATTTTATATTTACCAATACAGTGCTGATGATGAGGGGAGATTTTTAAACAATGCAATTGTCATTTTAAGACAGATGTGTGCATGATCATATTCAGTATGGACAGTTGAGAGTGATTGTTTGTAGCATAGCTCGTTGGTGGTACATGAGCCAACGGGAAGAGGGACTCTCTGAACATAGTTCCTATTGTATATAAGGTAATGGAAATTACCACAAAATTACCACATGTAGCTCTCTGTCGTAAATAAGTCAGTGAGATCGCCCATGGTGGCACACTAACACTAACACTGAAAATGTGGTATTCCTTAAATGTAGGTCTGAGGTCTCTCTAGTGATTACACGAAAAATCTAAGCAAAGATAAGGGATTCTGGACATTGGGGCCACAAATAAAACAAGGGAATTATGCTCACCAAAATACCACCAACCACGCATACCAACCACGCATACCAAATATGCATGTCTGGGTGCTGAAATAATGCATGTCCACTGTATTATTGTTGCACATGGCCCAATCTGAATACAAGGAGTGATTATTGCTAATTTATTTTTCGGTGGTAATAAAATACCGTCAGGCCCCAAATCTCCACAAAATACCCTACATATTTATGGTGCGTTGGCCGGGAAACAAACCCGGGTCAACTGTTTGGAAGGCAGCTATGCTCACCACTATCACCATTTTCCTACCTGTCAAGACCTCATGGGGGCTAACACCTGTTGCTTTGGCAGGAGTCGACCTGATTGCCATCAAAACCAACGGTAAACGTAAATCCCAGCTGGAACCTGCTTCTGCCACAAATTTCTTTAAAATATCCACAACAGACCTATTGCTTCTTTCAACTGTACCTGAAGACGCTGCCCGATATGCGATATGTAGTTTCCTCTTCACACCTAGTATTTGCCATACCTTACTCATTAGAGTACTTGTGAAATGACTTCCTCTGTCTGACTCAATTCTTTGTGGCAACCCAAACCTTGAGAACACATGGTTTACCAGCAATGTGGCTGCTGTTTGCGCACTACAATCTGAGAGACAGGACATGAGGCAAAACGTGAACTACAATCCACGCCAGTACAATGATTCCCCACCAGGGGACTATAATCAAAGGATGGGTGCAACCCGCTCCCCTCCACAAATGAATCAAGAGTTCAGAAACCATCCCAACCGACATCAATCACCTGAGAGGTATCAGAATAGATCCAATCAGGGGGAAAACAACCAATATCGACCTAGGCCACAGAAAGAGGATCCTAGAGAGATGGAAAGGTTCCAGTGCCTTGAGGCCCAAGTGAAAATGTTAGCTGAGCAAATAGGAAAGCTCTATACAGCGCAAAAACAACCTTCCAAAGAGGGGGCTGATGGCCATAGGAATGACCGGGGGGCTTCCGAAAAGTGACTAAGTACTCATGATAACTGCAATGCCAAAATGACAGATTGCTCTGATATAATTTTGCATAACGACTCTGAGATGCCTAATGGATTAAAAATGAAAGTGCCCGTAAATGAACTTGTGACAGAAAGTGCAAATACTTCTCAAAAAGAGGTACGATTTAACCTAGAGCTAAATAAAACAGTAAAGATTTGCACAAATGAAAAAGAAACATTAGGAATTCCAAAAGAACAAAGGGACAGATTTAAGAAAAATGACTCATGCATGGGGAATACCAGTGAACAGGGAGTAAGTGGGGATGCTATAACTCCTTCCCTGGGCAAGCAAAACAATGACCCAACACAGACAGAAAAAGGAAATACTCAAAAGGAGGGTACGAGTCAATCACCTGAAGAATTCTTTGAGCCACATATTTTTGAAGAGGCTAAAAGGGCTGGTATCACACTAAATGATCACAAATGCACAGAATTAAAAAATGACAAATTGCTGAATGATGTTGTTACACATCTTCAGTTGGAGGATTGTAATGTGGTCTCTGATGTTATCCAGATGGATGGGCGAACAGTGGCCACACTCCAAAAAACCTCTGATCATGGAGAAATGAATAAAATCTCTCGCGCAGGAATGGGTAAAAAGGAGGGAAAAATGTCTTTCCATTTATCAATGTGTTTAGCCAAAAGTGAAAAAGATCTGAGAAAGGTGAGCCCTGAACTCAGTAAGAATTCACACTTTTTATGTGTATTAGAGGAAGTTGAGGACAGATATTATGCACCCATCACTGTAGAAGAAAAATGCCACACCTTTGCTATGATTGACACTGGCGCACAGGCCACAATTATGTCCAAGGAGCTGGTAAAGAGTATCAATGAAGGGAGACCTCCACAGAGTCAGATCACAGTGAAGGAAAATCAAGGCCCAGTGCATAACTTTAATGGGGAGGAGGTGCCCATCATAGGTGTAACTGAGGTTGACATAAAAATAGGAAAGCACAGAATGAAACAAGAGGTATTGATCACATCTATTTGTGAAATTCCATTTCTGATGGGGACAGATTGCCTGAAAAGATTGTCTCCTCTCACAGATGGGGTGAATGGAGTGCTGTGGTCCTTAACCAAAAAACCATTGAGGCCTAAGAAACTAAAATCACAAAACAGCAATATAAATGAATGTCACACCGTTGCCAAAACAAATGATGCTGTGGAGGTATATCTCCAGAATAGCTGCATACCTAGTGTCACTGTTATATTAATGTGTCAAGACAAAATGCAGAGCGACAATGAAAAACTACCTGTACAAATATACTTGGACCCAAGGAAAGATTGTCAGACTGCCATAGATGAGCACACATTACGTTTTTATTTAAAAGAGAAAACGTGCAAACAGAATATTGTTCCTAAAACAGATTCAGAAAAACACATTACCACTCTGGCAGAAATACACATGGAAGATGAGCAACCATGGGTTCATGTTGGTATAAATGACTATTTTAAAACAATAAAAGCCACTTTAGCGCTTGGACATGAAAGGAGCTTCATTAATGAGAAATTGTTGCAAAAAATAATGGAGAGGGAAGAAATCCCGAAATTTAGGATTAAAAACCAATATGTTTCTGGGTTGGACAGTCCAGACTTTGAAAACCGAATTGCAAGCAGATGCATGCTTAAAATTAGCATTGGGCAGAAAACAATTTACCATAATGTATGGATAGTGAGTGGAGCACAAAATGAATTTTATATGGGAAATGACATCATGCACAGAATGTGTATGGTGTTAGATTTCCTTAATCAAAAAATATGGTCACACCTAGGTGGTCCGGCACCTGAATTTGAAGACAAAAGAAGGGCTTATCATTGTGCACAACTGGTTCCTTATGCAATCGAATTACAAATGAGGAAAGATACTATTATTCCTGCATTTACAAAACAGTTTGCAATAGACTGAAATGCAAAAATGGACAGCAGATGAAAGGCTCAGATGCATTTGTATGCCTGAATGAATCCATAAAACAGCAAGGTCTGTATTGTGAATACATTCCATTGGTAGACATTGGTGAAGGATCTGTAAAAATCATGGTAAATAATAAAGGTTGTCAGGATATTCATTTAGAGGAAAACTCCCCGTTAGGAATGGCCATACAAAAATCACATTATACGGCAGATTTAAATAACATGGTGATTGGGAATATTCCTGAAAAATATGTAGATGCCAAGGGCGAGTTGCCAGAACACCTGGACTCTCAGCCCAAAGGAATATTTAAAATTCCTTCTGTGTATCCTTATGATTCAAATGAGACAGTATGCTGCCATCAAGAGGATTGCATAATATTTAATTTAAATGAAAATGAAACAGAAAATCAGCCCATTGAAGTGGAAGCTGATATGCCAAAATATTTAAAAGTGGCAGCTTTACAAAAAGACACAGCCACACAGTTAGAGGAAAGCGCCGAGATTCCCTTACCAGAAGATTTTCCAGAATTTTCCAAAATGGTAGAAGAACAGATCTCCTTAGCGGATGCATGTGAAAGCAATAAGGATAGGGACAATCTGAGGGAGATATTTATGGAGTTTAAGGATGTATTTGCAAAAGATGCTTATGATTGTGGTTTAACTGATTTACATGTGGGGAAGAAATCCCGAAATTTAGGATTAAAAACCAATATGTTTCTGGGTTGGACAGTCCAGACTTTGAAAACCGAATTGCAGGCAGATGCATGCTTAAAATTAGCATTGGGCAGAAAACAATTTACCATAATGTATGGATAGTGAGTGGAGCACAAAATGAATTTTACATGGGAAATGACATCATGCACAGAATGTGTATGGTGTTAGATTTCCTTAATCAAAAAATATGGTCACGCCTAGGTGGTCCGGCACCTGAATTTGAAGACAAAAGAAGGGCTTATCATTGTGCACAACTGGTTCCTTATGCAATCGAATTACAAATGAGGAAAGATACTATTATTCCTGCATTTACAAAACAGTTTGCAATAACACTGAAATGCAAAAATGGACAGCAGATGAAAGGCTCTGATGCATTTGTATGCCTGAATGAATCCATAAAACAGCAAGGCCTGTATTGTGAATACATTCCATTAGTAGACATTGGTGAAGGATCTGTAAAAATCATGGTAAATAATAAAGGTTGTCAGGATATTCATTTAGAGGAAAACTCCCCATTAGGAATGGCCATACAAAAATCACATTATACGGCAGATTTAAATAACATGGTGATTGGGAATATTCCTGAAAAATATGTAGATGCCAAGGGCGAGTTGCCAGAACACCTGGACTCTCAGCCCAAAGAATATTTAAAATTCATTCTGTGTATCCTTATGATTCAAATGAGACAGTGTGCTGCCATCAAGAGGATTGCATAATATTTAATTTAAATGAAAATGAAACAGAAAATCAGCCCATTGAAGTGGAAGCTGATATGCCAAAATATTTAAAAGTGGCAGCTTTACAAAAAGACACAGCCACACAGTTAGAGGAAAGCGCCGAGATTCCCTTACCAGAAGATTTTCCAGAATTTTCCAAAATGGTAGAAGAACAGATCTCCTTAGCGGATGCATGTGAAAGCAATAAGGATAGGGACAATCTGAGGGAGATATTTATGGAGTTTAAGGATGTATTTGCAAAAGATGCTTATGATTGTGGTTTAACTGATTTACATGTGGCCACACTACCACACACGCTGTCATACTCCAATCACGACCCAGCCTTCCCCCGAACATCACTAGCTGAGTCGCAGCACTCACATATGTAATGCCACAGTATTGATGAATGGTTGCACCAGGCAGGTACAGAAAATGAGCAAATCACAACAATAGTAGTAAAATCACACTGGTGTGATAGAACCAGTGCCACCACCACTGCAATTGTATACCCAAGCCACCTAGAAAAATTTGGAAGCACAACCTGTGCACCTCGTGTGTCGAGTAGTTGTACATAGACTGTTGTAGCTGCTAACCATTTTAATCACAGCTGCAAGAACCAACAAAAGAAGCCAAACACCTGAGCGGGCGCTCTAACATCAAAGTGCCACCTATGGTACATATAATTCATGACTGAACTGGCCGCAGACTCCCCCGAAATTAAGCTCTTTGGGAAATGGAGCACTGAAGATGTTCAGATCAATGACATCTCCTTGCAGGATTACATTGCTGTCAAGGAGAAGTACGCAAAGTACCTACCCCACAGTTCCGGTCGGTATGCTGCCAAGCGCTTCCGTAAGGCCCAGTGCCCCATTGTGGAGCGCCTCACAGACTCCATGATGATGCATGGGCGTAACAATGGCAAGAAGTTGATGACCGTGCGCATTGTGAAGCATGCGTTTGAAATCATCCATCTGCTCACCGGCGAGAATCCCCTTCAGGTGCTGGTGAATGGCATAATCAACAGTGGCCCCCGAAAGGACTCCACCCGTATGGGCCGTGCTGGTACTGTTAGGCGGCAGGCCGTGGATGTATCTCCGCTGCGTCGGGTCAATCAGGCGATTTGGCTGCTCTGCACCGGGGCTTGGGAAGCTGCTTTCCGGAACATAAAAACCATTGCCGAGTGTGTGGCTGATGAGCTGATCAACGCCGCTAAGGGATCCTCCAACTCCTACGCCATCAAGAAGAAAGATGAGCTGGAACGTGTGGCCAAGTCCAACCGTTAATCAATGCTCGCTTTGTTCAAGGTCTTGTAATAAACCAATGTTAAAAGACAAAAAAAAAAAAAAAAAAACTGCTACCTGTGCAGTAGTGCTGTACTCTGTGCTGGTTGCTACCTGTGCAGTAGTGCTGTACTCTGTGCTGTAACACGCCAAATATCCTTACAGAACCAAGTCTTGGTGAGAGTGAGTACGTACATCCAAATCAAGCTCATCCAGGAGATGGCAGGAATGTTTGACAGCAGAGCGAGAGTTGAAAGTAGCGATGTGGAACAAAATGCCACTTTTGAAGGACTTCCGTGGAGGGGTATAGGCCAGAGGTATGCCCTGTGGAAGTGTTGGGTGTGCCTGAGGATGGGAGGAAGGAAGAGATGCCATGGTAGTCATAGAGGAAGAAGAGAGTGCCAGAGAGGTGGCGGAGGAAAGAGGAAGGAGGCAACAGTGTGGCCAAAGAAGTAGCAGACGGTGCTGGAGAGGTGGCAGAGGAAGGAGGCAGCATAGGAGCCAGAGAGGGGTAAGTAGGGATAGCAGGAGTAGAAAGAAAGTTGACGGGAAGAGTCTATCAAAAAGGATGAGATTGGCATGAAGGCCCTGGACTGGACATTGGTTGATAATTGCATTTACTGGGTTTATATCGTATTCGGAAACATGCATATTAGACACACACTTGTAAAATGGTTACGTCAACTGGTTTACAGAATTACTATGATCCATTTAATAAGATTTCTAATATTGTTTATTTTTTTGTAACATCAATTTATCTGTTCGTGATATGTCTATTAAACATCTGCAATACATTACGTTTAACACAGGAATTGATTCAGGATGAAGAAGGAGAAGGGGTAGTTTGTGGAGGAAGAATGACAGAGTGACAGGAATTTCTATTCCAAAATATGCACACTTTTCCCAGAGAATCCCCTACTTTGTGTCATCATTTTAGGTCACTGTGATATCACCAGAAGATCTTTTTTTAAAATACACTTTAATGTTAGACATCATCTGCAGTTAAAGGCCTTGAAAAAAGGACACCTCTTCTTGTGCATTAAAGCAGTCTCACTTTAGATTGCCAGGTGCCTGGTCTTCTTATAATAATAATTTAGCATTTATATAGCGCCATGAACCCTCAGGCATCTGAGCGCTGCTTATTATTACTCACCGTGTGTGGTGCTCATTTTAGGCTGAGTGGGTTCGAACCTGCATCAACAGGCCCCGCACAGATGTCAAAGCAAGCGCTCTATTTGCTGTGCTATCGGCGCATATGACACATATGTTGCTTTCTAGTCTGGCAATGCTGGGGCTTTTTGTGCTTCATTGTCTTCCGGACATGGAGAATTTTTCAGTAAGATAGGAAAGAGATGTTGTTGCCTTCTAGGTGAGTCAAGGACAATTAATAGAGATATATAATGTAGTTCCTTGAGACTGTGAGTAATTCATTGTTATTTATTATGTTGCTCCTTTAAAACGTACTTAATACCAGCAAGTGGTTTCTAAGCGTGGGTAGCACCGTGCTGTCTTGCTGCCAAGACAAAGGCGTTGCCCCTGAGCCATCCTTCCTCCCCCAATGTGCTTTCATTTTCTGACTCCCCAAAAAAGTCTAGCTGAAGCGTGTAAGACCCCTCTTAGAGCAGACAGGGGATCAGTGTGGATGCCTTCGGGGAGGGGCTTCAGAATGTCGAAAAGGTATTGCCTGTACAGTGATTATGAAGGTTAGCTGCCTTCATAACCAACAAGTCAGCTTTCCCACCAGGCCACGCCCCGATGATTTGTTGTAACTTCTGCAGTGATCTATATGACATTATTATCAATGATTTGATTGATAATATTGATCAGCATTTCATCTATCTGGGCGGGTAAAATGCTGAGCACTTTAAAGTTTGCACAAAAAGAACAGTACTAATAGTTCCATGCTCTAAATATTTTGATTAAATATGTATTGAACATTGAAATGTCTCATTTTCTATCTATGTGTCCTTTGATGATGGCGCAAACCTGCTTACTAAAGTTCTACCAATGGTTGCTGCTAAGAGCAATAAGGCAAAGGGAGCCAGAGTGACGTGCCCGTGATCACACAATGTTGGCACGTAGGAATGCTAGGTTGGAACTCAGGCATAAGATATAAGCACAACTTAGGCCTGCAAACCATGTCCCCTCACAGTCATTGACATGAGAATAACATCAGTTCACCTCAAACTTTGGCCCTGGGTTTGGAGCGAGCTGGTTTCAGCAGTGCTAACCCGTCACTGCTGCCAGGTTAGTATATTGTAAAGAGGGTTGATGGCCCCTGAGCAGCCACCAGGCAAAACAGACAAAGGACACACACACACGGCACAGTTGGGAATCTGTACAAGGTACACCAAAGGGTTAAACCGAGCTGATGTTTAACCTGGAGCCGAAGAGGGCATTGTATTAGCAGATCCTGGCTAGTGTGTGTTGTTTGTTCCTGTCATTGCATGTATACCCATATCGAAATATAACCCAGTTGGAGACCTTACTCAAAGTAAAGCACTATGGCCTCATCACGACTTTGGCAGTAACCCTTAAATGCGGCGGTAACGCTATTACCGCCGCATTTAAGGGTCTACCAAATTATGGGCTTGGCGGATTTTCTCCCAGCTCTGAGCTGGGAGTAAATCTACCGAGATTTTGCTGATTTTCAGTGCTATTACCGCCGGCGGTAATAGTGCCAGCAGTAATAGCGCAAACATTCCCCAGTGGACCCAAATAGGGAATGGGAAATTCACAAATGGGCCCAATGGGGAATGGGGACTTACCATTCTGCCAAACCCGTGATCCGGCGCTAATAGCACCGGGGGGGTTGGCAGTAGGGCTAATAGCACCGGCAGTAATACCGCCAGGGTTAGCGCCCAACTCATGATGAGGCCCATATATAAAAAATGAGCAAGTGGGATGAAGTCCGATTAGGTAGATGTAAAGCTGGGAATCAAAGTTGTTCCTGTATCACATTATAAAGTTCGGGAAAACTCTTGCACTACAAGTAAAGCGATCAGGCAAAGGCTAGTCTTTTGGGACCGACCTCTGCAAAAAAGGAGCCCAGCTGTTGAGTAAAGGGCCTGAACAGTTCTTGTATTATTCAAGCTTATGTTTTCCCTTCTCTCTCTGTACAGCTCTTTTGTGCGCTCCCAGATGTTTTAATTACAGAGGAAAGGGAGCGGATGATTCTGACCATATGTCTCCATTCCGCACAAATAAATATTATGACCTGCGCGGCGCAGTTTCGCCGGAGCTGTCGACGATCCCACTGACACCAAACCTGTCGGGTCCAATAAGCATCTTTCACCCTTCAGTGAGCCTGCTAATTCCGAGAACAACGTAGGCTGATACCCCGTGGAAAGGATTCCATCTCGAAAACAATTAGAATTGCACTGATATGAAACGGGTCCTCCAGGACTGTCAGGCCCTCGCTTGATTAGAGGCATGATGGCGGATGTTTAAATGGTGGCAGGAGCTGAGGTGACTGAGAAGTGACAGTGGCGCCGGGATACCACTGGCCATGTGTGGGGTAGTGGGTGCCAGTGTCGCAGCCACTTCCGTTAACACTAATCTTTTAAAGCAACCATAATGCCGATTATTTGGGGATATGTGCTCATGATAGTTTCTGCCTTATTGACTATGTTATGTTATGTTATGTTAAATGATATTCATACCATGCACATAACCACTGGAGTGGTCCCTTGGCGCTCTGGCGGATCTGAAAGCGAAAGAGGCTGGAGTGGGTTAGTAGAACTGAGCGGTATAAGAGCAAGAGAGCTGTGATGTGCTGTTGGCAGCATCAGTTCAGTTAACACTGTGTGCTTTTCGGTTGGTTGCCGTCATGTGCTGTTGTGCGAGACGATGTGTGGTTTGTTTTGTTGTTGAAGTGTAGTGAAGTGCATGTGGTTTATTGTGCTGGGAGGAATGGTTGTGTTTGGTTTGAGTTTGAGAGGGGCATGCAGAGGGGTGAGATTTTTAGTAGGGTTGGTTAATGGCATCACTATCTAGATGTGGCGCATGCTAAACATCCGAATTCTATCTAGATGTGACTCTTGCTAATCGTCACAGTTCTATCTAGATGTGATGCAAGCTCATTTCCAAAATTCTGTTTAGATGTGACACATGCTAATCTCCAAAATTCTATATAGATGTGAGTAATGCTAATCTCCAAAATTCTATCTAGGTGTGACGCATTCTTATCTTCACAGTTCTATCTAGATGTGATGCAAGCTAATTTCCAAAATTCAATCTAGATGTGAGTCATGCTAATCCCCACAATTCTATCTGGATGTGACACATGCTAATCTTCCCAGTTCTATCTAAATGTGATGCAAGATTATCTTCACAGTTCAGTGGCCAAAGGACACGCAAAAAAACATGTGGCACGGTCACGTTTGGAAACTACCCACAGTTAGTAGCCAAACGCAAGATACATTTTGCAGTTCTGTCTAGATATATCACAATGCTAATCTTTGCAGTTCTGTCTAGATATAACACAATTCTAAGCTTTGCATTTCTGCCTAGATGTGACAGAGGCTAATTTTTACAGTCCTGTCTAGGTGTGGTGCAAGCTGATATTCACAATTCTCTCTAGATGTGATGCAAGCTAATCTTCACAATTCTGTCTAGATGTGATGCAATGCTAATCTTCATGTGACACAATGCTAATCTTCATAATTCTGTCTAGATGTGATGGATGCTAATCTTTACAGTTCTGTCTAGGTGTGGTGCAAGCTGTCATTCACAATTCTGTCTTGATGCAACACAATGCTAATCTTCACAATTCTGTCTAGATGCTATGCAAGATAATCTTTACCATCCTGATATTTTTTTCTTCAGCTTTTTGTACAACTCCTGGGAAGGAGCAACGGCAAGGGCTGCTGGAGACCATCCATGCCTGAAATTCCATCTTGAAGAGCGCACACTCTGAAAGGGTAAGGCCCTTCATATTGCTGCATGCACTGCGCCCCGTTGCGTGAACTTCTTCACTTTTGCTTCTAAATTCCTACAATTCACAAAGGAAGCTGGGGATAGTTACAAGTGTTATTCCCTGCCTTGCCTTGCCTTAATCCCATCTAATGTGTTTCTGTGAAGATTTATCCATTACTGCCTTGGACCTCATTGTTCCTTTGCCATTCTAAAATGGCTGCTCCACATTGCCTCTGAAGATGTTCCTTTGCCTGGCCTCACTCCCCCTTCCATTGGTTACCTTGGCCTTGATAGGCCAATCACATCAACCGGGAGGCGGGAGCTGTCCAGAACTACTAAGGGCAACGACAAGGCCTCTTGCATTCATTTTCCTGATTTTTCTACAACTCCTAGGAAGGAGCAACGCTGCGAGGGCTACAGGAGACCATCCCTGCCTGAAAATCCATCTTGAAGGGCATGCACTCTGAAAGGTTAAGGCCCTTCATATTGTTGTGTGTACTGTGACCATTGTGCAAACTTCTTCACTTTTGCTCCTAATTTTTACAATTCACAAAGGCAGATGGGGGATAGTTACAAGTGTTATACTCTGCCTTGTCTTCATCCCATCACGTGGGTTTTTGTGATTCTAAAACAGCTGCTTTGCATTGCCTCTGAAGCTGTTCCTTTGCCTGACCAATCACTGCAGCCGGGAGGCGGGAGCCGGTCAGAACTGCCAAGGCCCACAACAAAGGCCCCTGTCTGCTCCTTGTCAACTGCCAGAACACTACTTGGGGTCTTTTCTGTACCCCAGTACCTGAACTACCATGATGCTGCTACCTCACTCTTCAAAGAAATCCAGACTACCATGAAATTCACTCCTCCTTAACTATGGGTTAGTTCCCTCCTTCTGGACTCATTCCTACCCTCTTTTGACTTCCTTCTCTGCTTGTATCTCCCATGTTTACATTTTGAATTGCATTTCTTGTTTTACACCATTTGCTAGCATCTGACCCCAAATTGTAAATTCCAAATCTTGCTGTGTTTTGCATTTTGGTTAAAAGTCAAATTTTGCTGTGTTTTGCTTTTTAGTTAAATGTCAAATCTTGCTGTGTTTTTCATTTTGGTTCAAAGTCAAATCTAGCTGTATTTTGCTATCTTGCTCTGCACTTTGCTAGTATTGTTGACTCTCTGTAATGTGCTAGCCCAGTGACTTCACTGTTCTCTTTGATCCATGCCTACCTGCTTTCCCCCCAGCCGCTAGTCCCTCCTTTTTCATGCTACTACATCAATGGTGCTTTCTGTTTCTCCTATCTTCTCCAACTGCTTCTCCATTGGCTATCCCTCCCTTCTCACTAGGTCTGGTAGGAAAATGTTCAAAAAAGTTATCTTGGTCTCCAATCCTGGTCTACCTATCGCTGACACCTATTCCAGCGCTTCCTCCAGACAGACCCTCACTGACATCTTCTTAGTCGTTCCTTTCCCAGATATATGGGCTCTTAATATGATATCTGTGCTCTATCCTGTCTCCTCCTCTCCCATTAATGGTGGCACCCTCTGGGAAGCTCTCATGGCTTCCTTCAACTCCTCTAAAGTCATCATTAATGTCTACCTTAATGGCCCATATATATGGGCCACTTTGATTTTTTTTTTGCAAAGTTTGGTGATGTTTGGTCCAGGGGCAGGGAATTATAGGGGAGGTCCCAAAACGTCTTTTTTCCCATAGACTGAATGGGGGTAAAACTGTGCGCACGCCTACAGGCCAAACCGGTGGACGGATTTTCACCAAATGTGAGGCAGGGGCAGGGGCTTGGTCCCGAAAGCGTGATTTTGTAAATTTGATGACAATCCGTCCAGTAGTTTCCTTTAAAATGACCAAAAAGTATGTCTAAAAAAATGAGTGATATCTATGTCCGCTCAGCGGTCACACTTCCCTTTTTTCGCTCCGCGGACAAGATACCGATTGGCTAAGGGGCTGCCGTCTTGACCGCGGACACGCAATGTCTCCGCCGATTGGCTGCAGTGAGCCGTGATGTGCGTCTGAGTGTTTGTCTGCGCCCGACATCTTGGATCCGGCTTTGGTGTGTCAGAGTGCTTGGAGAGGTTCAGAGAGTAAGAGATGGATGAAATACCCTATTTGTTTAGGCGGCAGGTGTTAATGATGTATTCCATATGCCCGCCTTGTCCAGGATGTTTGTAAGTACTGAAAATGAGGGGAGTCATAAGGATATGTAGGGTATTTTGTGGAGATTTGAGGCCTGACGGTATTTTATTACCGCCGAAAAATAACTTAGCAATAATCACTCCTTGTATTCAGATTTGGCCATGTGCAACAATAATACAGTGGACATGCACTATTTCAGCACCCAGGCATGCATATTTGGTATGCGTGGTTGGTAGGCGTGGTTGGTGGTATTTTGGTGAGCATAATTCCCTTGTCTTATTTGTGGCCCCAATGTCCAGAATCCCTTATCTTTGCTTAGATTTTTCGTGAAATCACTAGAGACCTCAGGCCTACATTTCAGGAATACCACATTTTCAGTATTAGTGTTAGTGTTAGTGTGCCACCATGGGCAATCTCACTGACTTATTTACGACAGAGAGCTATATGCAGTAATTTTGTGGTAATTTCCACTACCTTATATACGGTAGGGAACTATGTCCAGAGAGTCTCTCTTCCCGTTGGCTCATGTACCTCCAACGAGCTATGCTACAGTCACTCACAACTGTTCATACTGAATCTGACATGCACACATCTGTCTTAAAATGACCATTGCATTGTTTAAAAATCTCCCCACATCATCAGCATTGTAATGGTAAATAGTAAACACGCCACCCGTCTGCTTTCAAATATTTTTCTGTATTATAAAAGTTGCATTTAAACACAATCTCATTCTTTACAGAAATAAATACAATAGCACAGTAACAGCTTTGTCTATGACACACTGCAAAAAGAGTGGCGGAGAACAGAACTCAAATTGCAACATTAGCATTTGTTTAAGGCACGCACAGGAATCCTACACTGACTGCATATTCTCGTACACACTCAGCTCCCACACTTCTGTAATTACCTTATCTCTTTAGTTGTTCTCTTTCTGAATGTGGCTCCCTTGAAGATTAACCCCAGTGAAAACGAACGCTTTTCGTTCTCAAACCGGGGTTATTATCTGGAATCCTCAGCTTCTGCAGATAGGAATGCCTCAGCCAGGGGAAAGGTCCTTCTTCCAGCTCTGCCAAAACTTGACTGCCTCTCTCCTTCCTCAAACTCCCCCCAGCAAAAACCTGATCACTCCCTCTAGCATGATACTTGCTATGACGCTGCTCCAATCAGAATTAATCACGCCATCTCCTCCTTCTCTACACAATGGCTCATTTTTATAGTAATACTTTGTAACCAACTGATTTCCTGTTCTTTCGAGCCCATTTGCTTCCTGTAGTTATATGGACAGGGCAGCAGAGAGAACAGAAAAAAAAATGGATGTGCGTTTAAAAGTTCACTTTCAGAATAGGCCTAATTCTGCAGTGGAGACACATTTTTATTAGTGGATTATGTTTCATTAGTCAGGTTAGTTATAAGTTATGTTAGTTGTTATTTTCAAATGTGTCTCTCGCACCATAGGCATTTCAGGTGAAAAATAGTGTGCATTTTTAAATGAGCACGTGTGCTTTTAACTGTAAGAATAGATTTGCATCTTATATGTTAAAATCGTTTTTGACTGAATAGCCTGTCTTTTCTTGTTAATCTGGTAACACATATAGCAATGCACCGCACCCTTGTGGTGGTGCTGCAAAAAAAAAAAAAAATTGCTACCTGTGCAGTAGTGCTGTACTCTGTGCTGTTTGCTACCTGTGTAGTAGTGCTGTACTCTGTGCTGTTTGCTACCTGTGTAGTAGTGCTGTACTCTGTGCTGTAACACGCCAAATATCCTTACAGATAGTACTTCAGTCCATGCTGTGCGCAGGCAACTTGAAACTGTTCTAAGTACACATGTGGTGTTAGTGAATATTAAAATTGAGTACATGCCGTAGTTAACATTTTTGTTTCTATGGGTGTGCTCCTGATTTATACGCCGCCATGGGTGTTATATGCTGCAGTGGTTGTGGCCAGGGCCTAGAGTCTTGGGTGCATGGCCATAGGCCGTAGGCCATATGCCATACTCCCAAGACGCTAGGCCCTGGCCACAACCACCGCAGCATATGACAGCTATAGATACACCCGTAGTATCGCATATCGATCAGTTGGTTGTGGGGAGGGCCTCGAGTGTTGGTTGCATGGCCATAGGCCATGCACCCAAGAAAAAAGTTATGAGAACTGGAGTTATAAGCCACTATGGTTTTAAATACTACACACCCATACATTCAAATATCTATGGCCTTACACCCAAGTCTCTAGCCTCTGGCCACACACACTGCAGCATATCACAGCTATAGATACACCCGTAGTATCAAACATCAATCAGGTGGTTGTGGGGAGGGCCTAGAGTCGTGGGTGCATGGCTGAACAAACTTATAAGCACTGCAGTTATAAGCCACGATGCTTGTGATATGCTGAAGTGGTTGTGGCCAGGAGCTAGAGTCTTGGTTGCTTGGCCGCAGGGTGTAGGTCGTAGGTTATACATCCAAGACTCTAGGCCCTTCCTACAGCCATTGCACCATATTACTGCCATAGATCAGACATATAGATTTGAATATGTATGACGTGTGAAATTATACTTACTGTTTACTTTGTTGAGATTCACTATATTTCTTACATGACTTTAGTACTTGGCGGAAATATCCTTTTTTAATTTCTGTGATAAAAGAAAAGAGCATGTTAGTGTTTGCATTTTATAAAGACTTATTACATTGTACAATAGACATTTTAGCTTTTTTTTTACCCTCATATTTAGTTTACAAACCAGTGTACTGTGCATTTTGCTCAGTTTCTGTGTTTGTTTTTCAAATCCTTGTGTCTGGGGGAAAAAAATCCTTGTCGGATTAAAACAACCCTTTCTTTGCTATGCTACAAACTATTTCTTTGTTTCCTTTGAGTGTTCACTTGTTGTTTCTGATTAATGTTATGTATGTTGGCTTGTTGCAGATTTTTTAAACAGTTAGATACCTGTTGGCGCATTCTAACTGTGCATTTTTTGTTATGGATCTGTTGTATTCATTTATCTGTGTGTTTGTTATACACTCTTGGGCAGTTAGATACCTCTTGGCATATTGTAACTGTTTATAGTGTTTTACTTGAATTGTTGTTAATGTTGAAGTATACATTAGTTATTAAATCTTGGCTTTAAGAATATTAAATACGCGTTTCTAAGATTTGCTGGAAATCTCTGTTTTAGAGTAATGGTACTATCATTACATTCGACCCATCCACATATCTTTTTAATATATGCAGTGTGGTGACCTGAATTGGTTGTGCGTGGTAGATTATACCTATTGTGGTAAAGGTTTTCTTACCAAGTGACACTTGACCGTGTGCGAATCCAGTCAGGTTGCAGTTGTTGTTGGTACCATCTGCATTGTAACGTGGAGTCATTAGTGTTATGTAGTTACTATGTGTTTGTATCAGTAAGGTGGAGCGATTATCTGAATTGCAGCTAGTATATAATCTGCCACGGTTTGCATTCTGTAGAAGTTGCTGAAATGGAATGGATTCACAATTAGGTATGGATAGATACACAAATCGCTCATTGGGATTTGTTCCTGTGTCACATTTTTACAGAGAGTGCATGTATGTTTCCACATTTATGAAATCTGGAAGATTTCATTTATAGGTGTGTTTTTGTTTTCCAGTACTTGTAGTAAGTACATTAGACATTCGTGTGGATACTCTTGTGAGTTTATAGTGAATCTCACCATTCCAGCACAGCAGTCCAATTCTTGTCTTATTCCATGAACACTATACGTGTTGTCAGGATTGTTTGTTGCGTTTCTTTGAAAGACTAACATTTGCATACACAATTGGTCTGTACTGTGTAAGTAAATGTTGTTAACAATTGGTGGCAATTGAAATAAAATATTCATTGCTACATTTGCGTAGCAACTTACACCAGTTTCATTTGAAAATTTGAATGGACAAGATAGTATTGTCTCTGAGTGATTTCTTCGGAGTTTCTGTTGCTTCTTTGAAGAAGTACCTGCTTTACTTTCCTAATAGGTTCTTCTTTGCTTGTGGTAATTGATGATGTTTTAGCTTCTTTTGTTTTCTTTGAAGGATTTTCCGTCAGATTCTGTTGCATTTCTGTTTGAATTAGTTTTCTTTTACCACGTTTTCCTTTTTCTGGAATAGGATATGATTTCAGATGGGGGTGTACAATGAACGCAGTCTATTGTATTCTAAAATGCCAGGAATATCAGCGTTCACTTTACTTGCATCAAAGTTGATTAGAAATAGACCATCAAGTGTAGGTAAGCATGATAGTGCTACGTAGCTCATGCCTTCTTTAAAGACTGTGGGCCTCATTACAAGAGTGGCGGAATGGGTTAACGGGTGCTGCAAAAGGATGTGGACCCGTTAATACCATTCTGCCACATAATGAGGTCCCCTCGCAGGACCTGCTCTGCACGTCTGGTTTTACCAGACGTGCAGAGCAGGTCCCGCGAGGGGAAGAGGGTGCTAACAACGGGCCGGTCATAATCGGCCCGTTCCTAGCTCCCTCCCCCATTCCCATTCAGCCCTCTGGGGGCTGAAATGGGAATGGGGAAGGTCCGGGCCCGGGTTCCTGGAGGGAGAAATTACCATGCCCTGCAAACTCGGAATGGCCCGGTAATTCCCCATTCTGGGAACCCGGACCCGATTTTGGCGGCAGCCATGCCGCCAATAGCGGCATTGCTACCACCAAAATTATAATGAGGCCCTGTGTTTCCTATATCTATCAATGCTTTGTCTAGGGTAAGAACTTGGGATTTATGAATGGTGACTGCATATGCAAGAGTTAGAGAAAATTGTTTTTTACGTACATACATGTCTTTGAAGAGAAGGAATTGAGCTATTGAGCGCCCTATTCTTTTCACTTCTGAAAGTTTGTCAAAGCGAATATTGACAAACTGCATATTGTTGTCACATGGGTATGTTTGAAAGCCAACAACTGTACCCAGTGCCCCATTAATTCTGCCTTGCTTCACGTCAAGGTCACGTTTAAGCATTACACTATTTAAGGATAATTTTTATATTTTTTCCAACCCAGCTGTGTTGGAGATTGAATTTTCTAAGGTATTTAGTCTTTTTGTGGCTTGCTGACACATTGGTAGTGTCATACCATGTATGTCCAGTTTGTCTGTGGAGCAAATTTCTATTATTGGTTGAATTTATTTTTTTAACATTGCTTCATTGAATTTAAAACAGCTTGCAAGAGTTGGCATTAAGGCCATACAATTGACATTTTTGTGTGCTAATTGTTCCATAACATCAGTAGCACATGCGTTATCACCATAAGTGCATGAATGTGCCAGTTTTTCAATATTGCTTGTGTTTCTTGAGATAGTACACCAACTCTAATACTTTTTAAAATGTTGGCGTAAGTGAGATCTGCAGATTGACGCATGTTTTATGTTAATTCTCTGTATTGGAAATGTTGCCAAAGGTTGACATTTCCTATGCTGCCAACAGTTTTACGGCAGAGTTTGTGTCCTAAGGTTTTAAAAATAGGTTCACCTTTCACTGGTGTCAATTGTAGATCTCCGAAAACGATAATGTGTTTCCCTGCAAAGAGTTCTTCGTAGTTTGTTTTAAGTACTTCTTGCAATCTGAGGTGAATGAAAGCCAATATTAGGTTGGAGGCCATACTCACTTCATTTATTAGTAGCATTTTCATTTGTTTTAATACTCTGCGTAGTTCCATTGCAGCTTCTGCAGAAAGTTTTTAATAGTCTAATTTATTTTGGTGTTCAACTGGAAGGAGTAATAATCAGTGTAATGTGACACCGCCTATGTTGTAGGCAGCTAAACCTGTGGGGACAGTTACAACAGCTGACAGTTTGTGGTTTGTCAATTGTTGAAGGAACTTGCTGATGAATTTGATTAAGAATGTTTTTCCTGACCCAGCTTCACCACTGACGTACAGCAGTATAGGTTTGTAATTTTTGCAGGTACATTCTTTATTTTCGTGTTGTACACCATGTGCAATTTCTTTTGTTACTTCTTCAAAAATGGTGCGCTGATCTTTGTTAAGTTTTCATTGTAGTACAGTTAAGTCTTCTATATCTTCTTCATAGTGACACATTGTGTTTTCCACTTCTGTCATAGCTAGTTCTGCCTCATTTGCTATTAGGGGCTGTCCTAGCGGTTCTTGACTTCCTGTTACACAAGGTTGACTACTGTCGGAAGTGTCCTTATCTAGTTGGGATTGAAGTTCTTCTTCGTGTTGCTGTTCATTGTGCAACATTGTTTTGTACTGCGTAAAGTTCACATCGGTGATAGTGCTTTCATTTGCTTTGAAAGCATCTTCATAGCAGTCATAGTTATCTAGATTCTCTTCCTCTTTTCTCCATGGTTTAAAAAGTTGTAGCAGGGACATGTCATATATTTCTTTCTGTTGAGGAGTTTTTAATGACAATTTGACATGATTAATTAAGCTTTGTTTGGTAAGTTTCACTAAGCTGCCCTCAAAATCTGTCACTCTATATCTACCTTTTCTTTCATTGGGTTTTATATTATTTTTGTATGCAAAGTTTTGAGCTATCTGGTATAGACACATGGTTTCCAAAGTTGTACTCCTGTTTGGGTAGTATATGTCCAGTAAATTGTTTTTTTTTAAATGTCTTGGCTGTTGGGGTCATTCTTGGCAATTGTTTCTATGTCGTCATATGATTTCAGAACTCTTTTTCTAGATTTAGCAGGACCAAGACTTAGCAATTGTAACGCTCACCTGATTCTCGCAGAGGCGCCGGTCTTGACTGGGCGACTACCGTATCTTCAAAGGTGATGTGCAGCACCCGGTTGGCTCTTTGGGCTGGACCTCTGTGCCCTGTATGCCTGACGTGCAGAGTAAGATGTCTGCAGATAGAAAATACGGGGTTAATGAACTGGTGTTATTGGGGTGTCCCTATCTCTTTCCTCTTCTCCTCTCCTGTAGACCCCCACAGGTTAACGCTCTCACCTTAGGTAAGTGAATGCCGAGCTCTCCATCTGCCTCGGGGCAGGGTGCTGTAACCAGTTTCTTCACTGGATAGGTAGCGCAGGCCTCTTGACTTCAGAGGACTGCTGTCCGTCGTTTACTGCACGAACGGTAAGTTTCGAGTAACTCAAATGTCTTTAAAGTCTTTAATAATGATGTCTCTTGTTTTGCAGGGTTCCGGCGATGGCGGATGACGGGCTGAAGTGAGTTGAAGATGGAGCCCGTGTGATGAATAGAAGCGCCTGGAAGCACGTAAGTAAGCGCTTGTTGCCAGCTTCACGAAGCGCTCTAACTGTCTTTTTATTTTGCAGGTACAAGTTCGGAGCGGCTGCAGGGTGCCGAGATACCCACTGGGTTAGATGTGGAAAGGAGTAATGGCACGTGAGTATTAAAGTTCCCCAATGTCTTTAAACGCACCTTGTTTTGTCTTTCAGATGCGAGATGCAGCGCCGACGGCCTCCGGAGCGTGCGAAGAGTTGGTAAGCTTTTGTCTTTCAGATGCCGGAATGCAGTGTGAAGACCTCCGGAGCGCACGAAGAGTAGGTAAGCCTTTGCCTTCCAGATGCCGGAATGCTAACCTGTTCTTTCTTGTCTTTATAGGTGTTGCTGAAGACTGGATTCAGGATGGTAAGCCTTTTTCCTTAGGCCCAGGACCGGATGCAGAAGACACGATGAGCGTTCTGCTGCAGAGGGTGCAGAATAACGCAAAGCAATATTCATCCACCGGGTGTGGTTTAAATAGCCTCCTTTAGTGCTTAGGTGTCTCCTTCCACAGCCACGCCTCAGTAAGAAAAGAGTTCCTGGTAAAAAAAGAGTTCCTGCCTTCCAGAAGAGTTCCAGTGTTCTGAATCTAGGGAGTGGCTCCAGCCCCACCCAACAGGAAAAGTAGTTCCAAACAGAAGAGGGTCAGAGGCTCAACTGGCAGGCAAGTAAGCAGCATGGTCTGCTGCAGGTAAGTCCACCCAAGCATTATGAGCCCGGCGCTTCCAGCGCTGGGACTGGGCATATTTATGAGCCTGGTGCCACTGGCGCCAGGACTGGGTCCAAAAGGTCCCAATTGGGACTGGTTGGCACTCGGAACCTGGGTTATGGATCTGCTTCCAAGGGAGTTGGGAAAACCCTGACATTTTGGAAGCAAAGATCATGACAGTACCCCCCCTCAAGGCCCCTCCCAAACCGGGCTTCTCCGGGGGTTTTGGCTTGTCAGGAAATGTTCGGTGAAATCTTTTGATTAGGCGAGGAGCGTGGACATATTCAGCAGGTTCCCAGGATCTCTCTTGGGGGCCGTAGCCTTTCCAGTCAATTAGGTAGAATAGTTTAGATTTGGAGATCTTGGAGTCCAGAATGCTTTTGACTTCAAACTCGAGTTCTCCATCAACTAGGATAGGTTTTGGAGATTTGGTTAGTCGGGTTTGAGGTTGCACAGGTTTTAATAGAGAGACGTGGAAGACCGGATGTATCTTCATGTGCGGGGGCAAGTCCAACTTGACCGCTACTGGGTTTACTATGGTAGTGATGGAATAGGGACCAAGGTATCTTGGGTTGAATGTGCGTGGCCCTTTTAGAGATAGATATTTGGTGGATAACCAGACTTGATCCCCTACTTGATAGTGAGGGGCTTCCTTCCGATGTTGATCTGCTCCTTTCTTGTATTGTTCTTTAGCCCTTTGAAGGTGAGAAACAGCTTCCTTAAAGGCTTGGGTGATTGTAGAATGCAGGTAGTCTACTGCTGGTGTTTCAAGATCTTGGAGGGGATCCAACTCCGAGGTTCGAGGGTGACTGCCGTACAAAAGAAAAAACGGGGTTTTCCCAGTTCCCGAATGGACAGAGTTATTGTAGGCATACTCGGTTATCCAAAGGATATCTTTCCAAGTTTTTTCAGTTTGTTGCAGCATGCAGCGTAAATACTGTTCCAGAGTTTGATTGGTCCTCTCGGTTTGTCCGTCGGTCTGAGGGTGGTGACTGGTCGATAGTCTCACATCAATTTGCACCGACCGACAGCAACTTCGCCAAAAATGAGAAATAAATTGACTACCTCGATCCGAAATTAGAACCGAAGGAAAACCGTGCAGTCGGACGATGTTTTCGAGAAATTCTCGGGCCAGAGTTGCTGCTGTTGGCAAGCCTTTGAGCGGAATGAAATGCGCCATCTTGGAGAATAAGTCCACGATTACTAGAATCGTATTGTATCCGGAGCATGGAGGTAGATTGGTGATGAAGTCCATAGAAAGCGTATGCCAAGGGCGAGGTGGGATGTCAATAGGGCGTAAGAGGCCTGCTGGTCTTTCCTTTTGACTCTTGTTTTGGGCGCATACTCCACAGGACATTATAAAGTCTCTGATATCTTTTTTCCAAGACGGCCACCAGAAGTAGCGCTTGATCTTTTCTGAGGTCTTGGCTATACCGGGATGACCTTCCATTAAAGAGTCGTGATAACAAGAGATTACTTTTTTCTGTAAATCTGTGCTGGGTAGATATAATCGTTCTTGGAAATACAATAAGTTGTCCTTTACTGCAAAGTCCTTTCCCTGCAGATGCCAATTCTGTATGTCTGCTGGAGTTACAAGTTGCCTGGCTTTATCCTTAACTTCCTCTATGGATTCTGTGGTGATTACACCCAGAATTCTTTGTTCGGGAATGATTGGTACAGGTTTAGGGTTGATCAAGTGTTCTTCCACTCCCATCCGAGAAAGGGCATCGGCTTTACCGTTCTTGGTACCAGGTCGATAGGTAATTATGAAGTCAAACTCGGCAAAGAATAATGCCCAACGGAGTTGTCTAGAGGATTGGGCTTTTGCGGTTTTCAAATATTGCAGGTTTCGGTGATCCGTAATCACAGTAACGGTGTGTCGGGCCCCCAGCAGATAATGCCGCCAAGCCTTAAAGGCAGACTTGATAGCCAGAAGTTCCTTGTCAGTAATCGTGTAATTGACTTCAGGAGGCGAGAATTTGCGGGACCAAAATGCCACGGGATGCAACTGATTGGTTACCGGGTCCTTTTGTGATAGAACTGCCCCCATGGCAAGGCTTGAAGCATCAGTTTGCACGATATAGGGGAGTTCGGGGCGAGGGTGTTTTAAGATTGGTGCAGAGATAAATTTAGTCTTCAAATCCTGGAAAGCTTGTTCCGCCTCGGTAGACCATTCAAAACGTTTGTTTTTCTTTAACAAGGCAGTGATGGGCTGGACTATTCGAGAGAACTCGGGGATAAACCTGCGGTAAAAGTTAGCGAAGCCTAACATGCTTTGCACACCTTTTACGGAGGATGGTGATGGCCATTTGAGAACTGCATCGACCTTCTTTGAATCCATACGCACTCCGCCAGGTGATAATATGAATCCCAAGAATTCAACTTCAGTCACGTTGAAAACACATTTTTCCAACTTAGCGAAAAGTTTGTGTTGAAGCAATCTTTCGAGGACCATTTTCACGTGTTTCCGATGTTCAGATTCCGATGAAGAATAAACGAGAATGTCGTCGATGTAAACAACAACACACACGTCTATGAGCTCTCTGAGGACATCGTTCATAAAATATTGAAAGGCGGCCGGGGCATTGCAAAGTCCGAAGGGCATGACCTGATATTCAAATAGCCCATACTTGGTGCGGAAGGCCGTCTTCCATTCATCGCCCTCTTTTACTCGTACCAAGTGGTAAGCTCCTCTAAGATCCAGCTTTCTATATATGCATGCTTTTCTGACTTGGTCCAGGAGTTCAGGGATCAAAGGTAACGGATATCTATTCTTAACGGTGATCTGGTTCAGGGAGCGATAATCGATACAAGTTCTAAGGTCTCCTTCCTTTTTTGGAACGAAGAACAAAGCTGAAGAGGCAGGGGACTTGGAGGGACGAATAAACCCATTTTCCAGGTATTGATCCATGTATTGTCGAAGGTGACGGTTCTCAGGCTCGGTGAGGGCATAAATTCTACTACAAGGAGGAGTAGATCCAGGTATCAGGTCTATCTGGCAGTCATGAGACCTATGAGGTGGTAGAGAGTTAGCCTGCTCCTTCCGGAAAACATCTTGGTATTCTAGGTATTCGGGAGGTAACTGGGGAGTCTCTGAAGAAATTGCTGCCAGTGCAACACCAGGTGGAGGGTGACACGTAGAGACACATTCTGGAAACTGGACCGTTCTTGCTCGCCAATCGATCAGAGGATTGTGTTTCTCTAACAAAGGTATTCCTAGAATAATCTGGAACTGAGGGGCCTTGATCACGTCGAACACGATCTTCTCATGGTGTCCATCTTGACTTACTAGCGTCACCTCTTGAGTGGTATGCGTTACTGGCCCGGAGGCTATCTCCGTACCATCCACCGTAGTAATGACGTCCTTTACAGCCTTGGGACAAAGAGTTAGATTCATCCTCAAAACCATTTCATGATCCACATAATTGCCGATGGCACCGCTGTCGACGTAAGCTTCAATTGCATGTAATCGACCCGGATTATCAGGGCTAATGAGGACCATAGGTATCACGAAATGCAAGGTCACGGAAGTGGTTTTCACGCTCGGCAAGAGGACCTCTATTCTTGTCGGGCGAGGTTGTTTCCCTGCTCAGAGTTTGTAACTGTGGTAACTGCAGCTCCTACTGCCTTCTTGGCAGGTTTCACCGGACAGTCTCGAAGAAAGTGCCCTGAGTTTCCGCAATATAGGCATAATTGCAACTGTTTTCTCCTTTCCCGCTCCCTTTGTGTTAGAGGACCTTTCAGACCCCCTATTTGCATGGGTTCCATGGAGTCTACTCCTTTGGAAGGAGTTGGCGGTTTGGAAAATACTCGAGCATCAAACTTGGAACAATCGGCCTTCCTGTTCTGCAGTCTGTGATCTATTTGAACGACCAAGTCTATATAATCCGAACAGTCTTGTGGGGGATTCACTACTTGGGCTAAAACGTCTTTGAGCTCTCCACGTAGACCTCTATAAAACAGCGTAATCCTTTTGTCCTCAGGCCATTGAGTTTCCACTATTAGTCTATTGAAAGATGCAATATAAGCCAAAAGGTCTTGATTACCCTGTCGCAACGAAAGAAGCTCATTGTCCAAGGCCTGCCCCTGTGCATGTCTTGCAAACAGTTTTTCCATACTAAGCTGAAAGGCTTGAAAATCATGGAGAACCGGATCATCTTGATTAACTAGAGGGATCGACCAGTCTGCCGCATTGCCACTAAGGTACGAAAGTACAAAAGCTACTTTAGCTTGATCAGTTGGAAAGGCTGCTGGCCGGCATAAGAAGTGCAACCGGCACTGATTGATAAATACCGCAAACCTCTTTGGATCACCAGAAAATCGTTCGGGCGGAGCCAGAGGTACATTCCCAGGTAGGTTGATCTGCACTGGATTCATAGAGGATGTTGAAGGAAGATTTGCCCCTGATGCGGGTAGCGGGGTCTGTCCGGCTTGTGACTGTAGCAATTGTCTAGCAAGATCGTCTGTTCTCTCCTTGGAAATAATTAGTTCCCTCCTTAGAGCGTTCGTTTCCTGACGAGCTGCATGCACTTCTGCCCTTAGTTCCCCAAGTAACCGGGCTAGGTGGTCAGTATCCGAGGTTTCCATAGCGCCTGGGCGAGAGTTTTGCGGTAGGCTTTGCGTTCTGTAACGCTCACCTGATTCTCGCAGAGGCGCCGGTCTTGACTGGGCGACTACCGTATCTTCAAAGGTGATGTGCAGCACCCGGTTGGCTCTTTGGGCTGGACCTCTGTGCCCTGTATGCCTGACGTGCAGAGTAAGATGTCTGCAGATAGAAAAATACGGGGTTAATGAACTGGGGTTATTGGGGTGTCCCTATCTCTTTCCTCTTCTCCTCTCCTGTAGACCCCCACAGGTTAACGCTCTCACCTTAGGTAAGTGAATGCCGAGCTCTCCATCTGCCTCGGGCAGGGTGCTGTAACCAGTTTCTTCACTGGATAGGTAGCGCAGGCCTCTTGACTTCAGAGGACTGCTGTCCGTCGTTTACTGCACGAACGGTAAGTTTCGAGTAACTCAAATGTCTTTAAAGTCTTTAATAATGATGTCTCTTGTTTTGCAGGGTTCCGGCGATGGCGGATGACGGGCTGAAGTGAGTTGAAGATGGAGCCCGTGTGATGAATAGAAGCGCCTGGAAGCATGTAAGTAAGCGCTTGTTGCCAGCTTCACGAAGCGCTCTAACTGTCTTTTTATTTTGCAGGTACAAGTTCGGAGCGGCTGCAGGGTGCCGGGATACCCACTGGGTTAGATGTGGAAAGGAGTAATGGCACGTGAGTATTAAAGTTCCCCAATGTCTTTAAACGCACCTTGTTTTGTCTTTCAGATGCGAGATGCAGCGCCGACGGCCTCCGGAACGTGCGAAGAGTTGGTAAGCTTTTGTCTTTCAGATGCCGGAATGCAGTGTGAAGACCTCCGGAGCGCACGAAGAGTAGGTAAGCCTTTGCCTTTCAGATGCCGGAATGCTAACCTGTTCTTTCTTGTCTTTATAGGTGTTGCTGAAGACTGGATTCAGGATGGTAAGCCTTTTTCCTTAGGCCCAGGACCGGATGCAGAAGACACGATGAGCGTTCTGCTGCAGAGGGTGCAGAATAACGCAAAGCAAGATTCATCCACCGGGTGTGGTTTAAATAGCCTCCTGTAGTGCTTAGGTGTCTCCTTCCACAGCCACGCCTAAGTAAGAAAAGAGTTCCTGGTAAAAAAAGAGTTCCTGCCTTCCAGAAGAGTTCCAGTGTTCTGAATCTAGGGAGTGGCTCCAGCCCCACCCAACAGGAAAAGTAGTTCCAAACAGAAGAGGATCAGAGGCTCAACTGGCAGGCAAGTAAGCAGCATGGTCTGCTGCAGGTAAGTCCACCCAAGCATTATGAGCCCGGCGCTTCCAGCGCTGGGACTGGGCATATTTATGAGCCTGGTGCCACTGGCGCCAGGACTGGGTCCAAAAGGTCCCAATTGGGACTGGTTGGCACTCGGAACCTGGGTTATGGATCTGCTTCCAAGGGAGTTGGGAAAACCCTGACCTTTTGGAAGCAGAGATCATGACAGCAATACTGTTTTCTGATTTTCCATACAAAGCAGTACCAGTTAAACAATCTGCAGCTTCATAGGCACCACATTCTCTATGAGAGAGCATTTATATGCCTAGGCTGTACAATTTCTGAGATAGTGTTTTGTCTGATGATAGGTCATTCCAGAGGTCTTGAAGCTCTGTTTTTTCTGCTTTTGTTAAATAGGCTGTAACATATCGTGCAACTGCAGTGGAATTGTCTGCGATGTACTGCACATCTATGTTTGCATTCCATAAGAGGGCAATGATTGCATTGTAATCATTGATATATTTTGATTTGTCTGTCCTTTTTATGTAATACGTGTTCTTAGGTGATTTACCTGTAACACTACGTCGAACTGAAGACATGAAGTTGTTTACTTCATTTGTTTCTGTACCTGGTCTAGGGAAACCAAAGCAGCATTTGGTGTAGTATTTCCCTTTGCTTTTGTATTTACGATGACAATATTTGCCACATTTGTGTCTTTGAAATTGTAAAATCTGTCTATGAAGGTCACTATGTGTCCGTTGTGAAGGGATTTCACAAGTGACATATTTTTGGATGAACTGCAAAACAGTAGCATCACTGTCCTGACCAAATGTAGGTGCACCTTTAATCCATAAAAGCATGTGAATATGTGGTGCTCCTCTGGCTTGGTATTCTTTTCTCCAAAAGAAGTGCTGCACTTCTCCAAGTTGAGGAACAGTTTTATTCCAAATAAAGTGCAGCATAGCAATGAAACGATGATGGAAATATCTTGACACATTAACAGGATCTAGAGCGCGAAGTTCTCCATGTGTTAGTATATCTATGTTGGTTTTGTTGTTGTTTGATATGCGTAGGAAATCATGCAAATCTTCCCATGCATACTCTGCACAACTTAGTGTAACAAACCAAATGGGTGGTCCAAGGTTTCTGATCATACAACGTACATCTCGTGCCGTCGGAACCAGTATTCTTTCGTACCACGCATTTTTGCAAACACATTTGTTATACTTGATTTTAAAACCTCATCTTGTTCTTGCACTTTTTGTATTAATTGCGTAGCTGACATATTTTGGACTTGGGTTCCAGATTTCAATATGTGCGTAACATAGGGTTGCTTGTTCACTTTCCAAGAGTTGGTGGAATATGTATTCCACATTTTTTCTAAATCTGGGATCTTGAGAATACATTCGTAACGAGCGGTATTCTGATGCCGTAATCTGAGTGGGTCTATCATCGTATCTTCCACCTTTGCCCGTAGGAAATAGCAGTGGAAAAGCACATGCTTCTTTACTTTTTTCCCATATGCTCATTGGTGACCCTTTGGTTTGTCGCATTTGGTAAGTTTCTAGTTCATCATCTATGCTCTCATTAGTGTGCAATGGATGAATTGTGTAATGGTCCAAAAGAGTGGATACTGCAGCAGGATCCAGAAATTCAAATTGAACAGTTTCTGATGACTCTTGAATTATTTCAGTTGTTTCCCTTTAGCTTTCTTCAATATTTATTTCATTGTAGTATGCATTATTGTCTTTCAGATATTGCAAAGCTTGCCTAACTTTATGTAAGTCCACCAGTTGTTGCCAAAATGTTTTTTCTCTTGTTGGTACACCATTTACTAAGACAATTAAAGAATGCTCTATTGGACGTTGCACTCCTAGAGTGTGCACATTTTCTGTCAGATCTAATGGCAAATAAACTACTTTGCCACAAATGCGTTTCACCAATTCAGAGGGAGGTAATGTTGCTGTTTTTGGTTGAAGTCATATTATTGCTTGAAATGGGTGCACTGTTTGAATTATGATGCTCTCATATAAATTGAGTTATTGCAGGGGTTTTGGTAGTGGGAATAATTCCAAGTTATTTGTGATAGCACATGAAGGAGTTTGGTTGTTGTCCAGTTTTGTAGTGCAGTAACTGCAACATATGAGGGGTTCACTTATTTGGTATTTGTTTTCTGCTAAAAGGTAGAGAGCTAATTCAAACCATTTGGAATCTTCATTGTCTTCTATTTTGTATGTTAAGGCTATAGTTTTTGTGTTTCTTTTGTAAAATGTTATGCGGCAACACACACATGGATTGGTACTTCAGCCGATGTACGTTTAAATGTTAGTATTTCTTTTTTGTATGTGTATAATAGATGGTTGCTATGTTCAGAATTTTTGCTAGTCTGTTCTAAAACTATTGTATTTTGTAAGTGGCTTTCACTTCCAAAATATTTTCTCTGGATACGGTCGACTTCTTCTTATAGGTATTTGGGTGCACCATGCAGAAGAGTGTAATTTAAATTGGCTAATTCTAAAGCTGGACTTTTAGCAAAGTACAGTTTATACACTAGATTTCTTACATTTGAATGATGTATTGATATCCTTTTGATATCATGTAAGGTGCTTTTGCAAATAGGTCCTGAAATGCAGGCTAATGAATGTCCTTGTAGTCCTGTCTATTTGTGCACTGGACACATATCCATATTTTGCAGCATTTTCATTTTCATTTTGTCTTTACATTTCACATACTGATTGAGGAACCGACGTAAGGATTTGAAAGATTTGTTAGGAATGTTACACATTGACGTGCACGCCCATTTGAATACTGGACGGTCTGCTTCAGTCGAATGGAGAGGTAATTCTGAGTTTCAGGGGATACTTTTTTAAGCAGTGTTTCTTGTTCCAAGATGGTATTATTGATTGTTTCATACCCTCGTCCACTGCTATGGATTGCAATTGTGTTTGTTTGATTTTGTCTGTATGCTTCTTCATTAAAATATGTTTCTGTGGTTGTTGTTTGACTCCATTCACCTACACAAATATTTGAGAAGTTATTTTTGTTGACATTCCTTTTATTGAGAAGTTTCTTTTGTAGTTTAGTGCTTAGTTTTGTTAGTGGTTTCATCCTATTTAACACTAAAATAAATAACTTTCTTTTGAGAAGGATTCCACTGTCTACGAGAGCTTGTAGGATTAATTTTCTACGGAAGGTTTTAAGGGTTAAGAATGATTTTGCTCCTCTTCTTATTAAATTCTGAAGTACTCTGTGTCGAAACATTTTTGCTAAAATACTTTTTTTACTATGGGCTCTTGCTAGTATATCAGGATTCATAGGAGCATTGTTAGCAGTACTGGTAGCCGAATTTTTGTAAAGCGTTTTCTGTTTCGTGCCACATTTTGATAGAGGAGCCAAAGTTTCAGTAGTTGACGCTTCCTTTGTTTCGCTAAATGAGTGTATTAGCTGTTTTGTTTCAACGTTCTGTACAAACTCTGCTAGAGATGGATGCTTACTTTGGACACTTTTATTTTTATTTGCTCTATTTCTCCATTCCTTTCTACAGACTTGCTTTTTGGTAGGCATTCTTTGGGGTCTGTTGAAAAAAAACAAGGCATGGTTTGGTCTATTTTAAAATGTATGTGTGCTGTGTGCATGTTTGCATGAGTTTGATGGGCAAGCTGTTTGTGGTGGTCTGTGAATGTGCATTGGGCAGTTACAATGAGTTGGGAAGGCTATTTTTCTGTTTGTATTTTACTACACTGTGCTTCAGATGAGAGTAGAAAGTGAGCTAGTTGTGAGGAGAAGCATTAATAGTAAACGTAATGGTATACAATTAAAACAGCTATTTGTTTTGTAATACTAACATTGTAAGGCTTCTGTATGTTATTTGTGTTACAAAAACACAGGGATTTGTGTGCCATTCTGCCTGTTATTCTTTGTTTAATAAATGGGGATTTGTGGGTAGAATGGTTCAGAAATCAATGTTTTTTTTGGTGCGCAAATTACATAAATAACCCACACAGTCTCTTTGAGGAACAGTAAGAATATAAAGGTAGTACTGTACTTACTTTTTTTTGCAGAATGACCAGGTTTCTTCGGATATGTTGTTTGCAGCATAGATTCTGTTGATTTTCAGGAGAGTAGTCTTCACTGCAATTGTAGAAGTAAGAAGTTAGTAACTTTGTGTGTTTAAAGCAGTGATGTTAATGTACACGTTCATTTTGCATCTTTCGTCGGAGTATTCTCCTTTGATATCTGAACACAGTACATGTGTGCCTTTCATTTAACTATGTGCAGCCTTTATATGTTATTTGCAGTATATGATTTGAACCTGCTTCGCAAATGAGTACAATTTTCAGTTAATGAAATTCCCTTGTTTTTTTTAAGCTGTGTTGTCCATAGCAGAGAGATTTGGAAGTGATCGGTCATAATAGTAGATGGGAAAAATGTGACTACTTTCATATCATAATTACGAATGCGAAAAATCGTGAGAGCCTCAGAGGAGATGTCACCACAGCAATCAGGAACGTTTATTTTTCCCATACGATCGCATTGGAAGTTGCATTAATTTAGGCGGAAGACAGTAAACAATTGTGACATTTTCTAATGGGAAATTGAGTTTTGTGCCTATATCGGGAGGGTTGTTACATATGTATAGGTTATGCGGGAGACAGTAAGAAGTAGTGCGGTTTCTCAATGAAACATTTGAAATCTTGCACTTAAAGGGGGAGTGTTGGTATGCAGATTTAGTGGCATTCATTTGTTTAAATGGAATCATAAGGGTTGCACATGTTCTTTGAATAAAATATGCATACCTGTACTTTGTACTCATGCATGTGCGTTTGCATGGAGCTGTAAGTACAAATCCGCTACACTTGCACAGTAATGTTTGAAGTAGGTGCTTTGCAATGATATGCGATTTGCATTCAGAGTGATCAACAGTACACATGAAGTGCGGAACTCTGATGACGGAGTTAGATGTAGAGATCTTGAATGTGATTGATGGATGGTTGTGTGACTGCTTAGCTTTGTCCAATGAGGGAATGGATTTGCGAGTGATGTGGAAAGGTTAGCAGGACTGGCTAAGAGTTACGTCCCGCACGGACACCATGCTTGTCCACGGGTAGGACGTGCCACATACAGGGTTCTACAGTAAATCCAGCATGGAAAGGGGACTGTAGGCATCAGCCAATCAGATGTTCACATTGTTCATTTGTGTCGACAGACAGTGCGTGTAGTGAAGATGGCAGAGGTGGAGACAGTCAGGGTGTTGATGCTCAGAGATACTTTTGTCCATGGTATATAGCACTATTCCAAAAGTAGGCATGTGGCACACAATTTTGATGTCAGAGGAGTGCAGGTAGTGTGGAGCGCTGCGACTGATTGTAATGTTGCGGCAATTCTCCAAGTTTGCAGAGATATGCGTAGGATGACCAGTCCCCATCTGGTAGTTTTGCACTACAGTGCTTGCCATTTGGGTTGCTTGAGTTCACCTACTTTCTTGGAAGATTTGGAACAGTTGGTGCAAGCAGTCATTAACATCTTTCCAACTGCAAAAGTATTTTTTTCTGGCTTACTCCCTAGAGGAAAATGGGACACCAGTTCTGTTTTTGTTCTGATCAAAGTATTGGGAGGTGTGCCATTAATTGCGGCATGCGTGCTTTCATGTTATGAGCTGGTATGTTTTTCTTCACCCACAACAACATTGTTTCCAGTGATGCGGCTTATTTTGAAGCAGATGGTGTTTCGTTATCTTTTTTGGCAAATGCCATGTTCTTTTGGAATGTAAGGCTTGCTTTGGAGAAGGTTCTGTAATGACTGTAGGAGTAAAGTAAGAAGAAAAAAAATAAAAAAAATACAAAATAACAGATGTCTGTCAGGCATCTACCAAAAGAAAATGGCTCTTTTCAGAGCCCACCTTAAAGCTGAAAAGGGGAATACTATTTAAATGTACAGTCGTCACGCTCAGATCCTCTACGTGTCCGTGGACATGGCGGTAGTCCGCAGGCAGCGTGTATTACCAACGGGGTTTCTGGGGTGGAGACGCATTCAAATGAGAATGAGCGAAGCTACGGATTGGTCAGTAAAGTTCAGTGGGTGTGTTCTGAACGGAGAGATTTAGTGAGAACGTCATTTTCCTGACAGAAGACCAGACAGATATGCTCTGTGTGCTCGAAAACAGATTATCTGGATTTTGGGAGACTCATGGATACATTTGTTGAAGGTGCATGCAGAAAGTTGTGGTATATCTGCAGATCTTGGATTTTCTCATGTGGAAGTGCACTGGCATGGAGTGCGTGGAATGAAGTGGCTGGACACGGTACCTCTCTGTGCTACTTTACAGATAGAGCGTCATCCTGATATAATTATCATTCATTGTGGAGGAAACAGTTTAGGGCATGTCTCTGGAATTTCGTTGCGAAGGTCATGGACATGTTTCCAAATTGCCAAGTAGTTTTTTCCCATATTGCACAAAGACACATGTGGCTGTTTTCTTCTGCATTTGGTCCACAAATGAAGAAAGCAAGGCACAATTTAAATAAGGCTGTTTGTGCCTTTCTGAGAGATGTTGGCATGTCCTCTTTCCACAATGAAAATGTTTTGTTTCGCAGCACTTTCATTTTCCATCTCACATATGCTGGCAATCAGTTTTTTCTTTGAAATGTACAAAATGCATTGCATTACGTTTTTTAGAATCCACAGTTTTTCAAAAACACAGAAACCACCACCAAAAGGCTCTTTTCAGAGCCACCACTTACTCCCAGCGAAAAGTGCATTGGTTTTGCTCCGCTTGCACCCTCCATTTTTTTGCATACTACGACTGTCCGTGGACATTTTGAAAAATGCTCGGTGGCCTACACCGGTCATTTGATAGTTCCATTGTTAAACTGAGAAAGGTGGCTCTGAAAAGAGCCTTTTTATATTTTTTTTTGTTTTGCATTTTTTTATTTTTTTACACACAACAGAGGAGGGTAAAGGATGGTAAGGAAGGGACTCCAACCCCAGGGATAAGAAAGGGTAGGTGGAGAGAGAATGATGTAGGGTGGGCCTTACTTAGGTAGGGAGCAGTTCTTCTGGTGCTCCGTAACCGTAGTCTCAAAAGCACTTTGAAGACTTTCTCCCCTGCAGAGTACTGCGTCGCAGTACATACACAATATTGTGACCCTCGAAAGGTAAGGGTCACCAGCATCACGAATGGCCTGTGAGGCAGCTGGAGGGATGCACTCTCCCACAGAAGTGTATCTTGTGGTGAGAGGATCGGACAAAGAGGATGCTGCGGAGGAACTCAACCTACTACGTTCTTCACATGGTACCACCTTGCGAATGTCCGCACTGTGGCATGAAGTTAGGTGCCGTTTCATGGTTGTCGTACCAAAGCTGTACGTACCAGGTCTCCCACGACTCAGCACCAAGTTGTACTGGTTACACATGACCTGGTTCACAAGTGCTTTTGATACGTTTCCAAAAACGGTAAACAACCGCCACATCCACGACTCCCGGCGAGTGCTTCTAGTGCAGAGTTCCTCCACCTCATTCTCTGCTTCCTCTTCTTTCTCGCTCTCTACATCCTCACGCGTATTTCCCTCTGCAGGCCCTTAGGGAGGTGGTGGCGGTGGAGGGTTGGGTTTGGGGTTGGTGCTGAGGCTGATGAGGCAAGAGCAGCCATGAATGCCATTAGGGTTGGTCGGCGCATCTTCGCTACAACAGTAAAGGCAGCAAAACTCAATCCGCTATAGCCAGAAGTACAATGAAGATGAGCTGGGGGCGTGGCCTTTTATAGGCATGAAGGGTTGCACCTCGTGACCATATTGATCACTCAAAAGCGTTGCACAAAAGTCTAAACAATATGTTGAAAGGTAGGGCCATTGTATGGGAGATGTGAAATGGTGATTTTATACTGTAAAATAATTTCCCATGTCTGCATAAGTTATTTTGAAATGTTGCGGAAGCAGACAAACTGCGCAAATTAGGCCACATGCTCAGCGTGGGTGCGGTCACATGATGACGTTGTGAACACATCCGAAAAGGAAATGGGTGCCAGCTGGACACCAAATGCAGAATAATGGATGTGCGCATGCGCGCGGGTGTTCTAAGGACAGTGTTCGGGTCCTGACACTAATTAAAAGTGCGACACAAGTGAGACAGACAGTTACGGACAGGCGCGATGTTCGCAGTACTTATGGGTGAGGTAAGCATATGCGTAGATGTTCTGCTGACTGTACGGCCAGGTACTGTGTCCTTAAGACACCTCTATTTGGTTTGACTACGGACATGCCGGCCACCGCGCCTGTTCTACGGACAGTTCCATCTTGGCTGCAGGCTGTAAGGACAGGTATAGTGTCCTTAGGGCACTCTCATTTTGTTCATTTACAGACATCCAGGACACCTGGTGTGTTCTAAGAACAGTTTTATATTGGTTGTGACCAGTACGGAGAGGTATGATGTCCTTAGGACGCCCCCATTCTGTTAATTTACAGACAACTTGGACAGCTGGTGCGTTCTAATATTAGTTCCATCTTGGTTGTGAATGGTACGGGTAGGTGTATTGCCCTTAGAACATCCATATTATATTGATTACAGCCAGCCCGAACAGGTGAGCTGTCCGCGGACATTTTAACTCTTTTTAAAAAAAAATGTTTTGATCCAAACCATTCCACTACAACTAACATAAAAAATGTTTTAATACACACACCTACATTAATCAAGAGAAAGAGGGGGAAGCAGACACTGAAACTAATATAGGGGAATTAGGGTTGAACGCGGGCTGGTTGTGAGGGGATGAAGGGATGGATGTTTCATCAAAACGTTTATGTTCTTCTTGAGGGTTTGGGGATGGTTCACTAGGAAATGGAGAAGGGGGACAGGTACAGGTGGCACAGTGATATCTTATTTTTGCTCTCACGCATTCCTCCACAATTTTTCCTAACCCGTTAAAATTCTCATTTAGTATGTCCATTTTCTCTTCTATCCGTTTCAGGCTGTCTTGCTCTGTGTCCTTTGGTGCACTTTCTTCTTTTTTTAGCTGGTCTGTTAAAAATAAATATATATATGTTAAATGCCCATAAAATACTGACTATTAATTTGCTTATGCAGAGAAGTGTGTACCATTATTATCGCTATCTTCCGGCATTTCCCCATGTAGAAAATTCTCCTCCAGCCATTCCAAAGTACTGTACATTTCTGTGTCAAAACAACAGAAATACATCATTTGTTCTGCACCTCATACTAAAAAGTACACACACATATAAGAAAAATGAAGTTCACTTACTATTTCCTTGCAATTTGTTTTCGTTGTACTGTGTGCAACTACAGTCGCTCCTGGCTGCACAGTTTCTGTGAGGTAATTACGTTGGAGGCATATCTTTTTTTGTTATCGCATAATCCCTTTCATTCTAGGTGGTAATTCAATGCATGGGTAATGTTTGAGACTTGTAGGTTCAATTGGTTACTTAATAGTACTTACAATGTGTTTATGTGTTCTTTTTTAAACTTGTGCATTTTTCATATGGCACAATAGTACAATTTCAGATACCACCTGACTGTTTGGGTAGTGTTGATCTCGTCCGCGCCTGTCCGCACACAGGCGCTCTATTCGTGCCTTTCAAATATCATTAGCGTGGGGGTTCAGTATGTTCTATGATAAATGTGTATATAGTAAGGGATTTATAGTACATATCTCCCAATTTCACATGATGAAAGTGTATATTCAATAAAAAAACTTTGTTAACGGGATGTTATTATTAAGTTGCCCTACTAAAAAACTAAGAAATTCAGTAAAATAAACTTTCTTAAAGGGACGTTATGGTTCAATTGCCCTTCTAAAATCCCATAAAATTCACAAAAAAAACTTTGTTAAGGGTTCGTTATGGTTAATTTGTGCTACTGAAAACCTGTGAAATTCACTAAAAAAAACTTTACAGACGTGACATTATGGTTCGAAGCAAAACTGAAAAACCCCTGTAATTCGCCAGTTATGGTAGACTAAGCAACCATAACTGCCCGCACCACTGCACTGACACCCAGGACATCAAAGATGACATCACAAATGTCATTGATGACATCGCTGATGACATCACATATGTAGCCCCTTCATTTTGTTCACTGCCATATCTAGGCAAGGTGGGTTTATTTACTGACAGTCCGAAACTTAACTTTCAAAAGGTATTGCATTTATAGATATTGCTATTCTCACATGTTCTTACAATACTTTACTTAGAACTTAATTGCATCTTATAATGTACATATAGAGGGGAAAAAGCAGGTCTGAAGCACAGCAATCATTTTTGTGTGTGAATGCACAGCTGCTAATGATACTGCCTCTTGTTTGCTTACTTTACTCTCGCTATGTGAGCCCCATATTTGTATGCATTGTAGTCTATTTATGTTTTGTGTATATTACTAGAAATATGTAGTAGGTGATGCATTATTAGCAACTTAGTACATGTTTCACAGACCAGAAAAGTCTGATACAGAAGCATTCGCCGTTTTATTATATAACTTTGGAAAATTACCAATATAGCACCTTTGTAGTGTATGCTGCAGCCAATACCTACATTTCTGTATGAGTAGGTTCCTGTACTAGAAAGAACACTGCAATGGAATTTTCTTTAGAACACTACATTGTGTGATGAAGTATGTAGTTTATTACACATGGCCACTCGGCCCTAGGAACTGTAACTTGTTCCCTACACTGCCTAATACTGTGCCACCTAGCTGTGACCTAGCATGCTAGTACCGGGTCATCTTGTGACTTAGGAATTGGAAAAATGCTCAATCTAGCAATATTGCTTTGCACCATGGCTGTTTCCATGTATGCTAACTCTAGAAGCCAAGAACACTGTACTCATGCTCGGCCAGTACCGTTCTCAGACCGTAGCCTGCTCACCGGTACAAAATCTGTTAACACTTGTAAATCCTCTTACAACAGGGCCCTGGAGACAGTATCCTACGCCTCCCTACCCTGTGCCACGATAAACAGAAATGATAGACTTTGCGCTAGATTAACTAAGCTATATGAACCAGCGAGAAGATCCCTTCTGGCCATTAACCTCAAAACCAACCATAAACATAGCTTAATACCTAGCCACTTGAAGTTGACACAACCACTGACCACCTCGAATAAGTCTGCCTATCAAACTTACAATGATATGCTCAAGACCTGTATCAATTATTCTGACAAACCTACCCCAACCCATAAAGTAACTGAGGCTTCCCCCCTCAAAGGAGCGCTGCTTAATGCTAGATCGATTGTCGCACATGCCACGGACATTGCAGATCTAATCATTGAAGGTAATTTGGATTTCCTTGCAGTCACAGAAACATGGCTCCATGATGCAGCAGGACCTGCACTTATGCTAGCTATCCCCGATGGCTACACGATAGCTAGACAAGACCGAGACAGTATCCGAGGAGGCGGCATTGCTATTATTTCGAAATCATGTCTCGGCCTTAGGCTAGCCCCTACCCAGTTATCACAATCATGTGAAACTCTCTCAGCCAAACTACAAATAAATAATTCACAAACACTTACCTTTCACCTAATATATAGACCGCCTGGTCCCCTTGGTACCTTTGAGGAGGATCTGCTTAACATAATCTCGAATAACCTTAAACCCACCTCGCAACTACTCCTATTAGGAAACTTTAACTTAGGTTTTAATGACCAAATGGATAAAAATGCCACAGATATAGCAAATATAATAAACACACTAGGTCTATCCCAAAAAGTTAATAAACCCACCCACCTAATAGGGAGAATACTAGATTGGATAGCGGATTATATCTGTTCAGTAACAATCTTATCCATGCTGCCACTTTCATGGACAGACCAATCCTTGGTGTCCTTCCACCTAGCTACTACAAGACCCACCCCATTGGCCCAGCCATTTGAGCCACCATGCGCTACTAGAAGCAAAAAAAGCATCACAGTAGAGAAAGTTATCCCCATGATCTTGCCTACCTTGAATGCTCTGCCAGGAAATCTTGATCCTAGCATCCTAGTTCAGGAATTCAACAATATCATGCTCACTACCCTGTTAAACTTAGACCAAGTAAACTAACAGCCCACTTAAACAAATGGTTCACACCACAACTTAAAGACCTTCGTATCTTAAAAAGAAAAAGTGAAACTAACTGGAGACTTTGCCCATCTAGTGAGAATAAAGCTAAACTAACCTCACTTTTCTCACACTACAAGAAGGAAATCTGTCGGGCAAAACGAAACTCCTACGATGAGCGCATCGCTAATTCCAAGTCTAGTATGAAAGAACTTTTCTCCATACTCAAAGAACTAGAGTCACCAATAACTATACCCGATGTTTTGTGCCAAAGACAAATCTTGGTGCAAAGACATCCAACAAGCTCTAGGAAACAAAATTAACACGCTCCAAAACAAAATTCAGCAAAAAAAAGATGTACTGAACCTACAGCATTCGCCCAATACCCTCTTGCCCAGTGCCTCACCACTGGCATATAATACTACTTTCTACTTCTCCAAAATGTCTACCTTGGAAGTAGAAAAAGTTATCCTGTCACTAAAGCCATCGAACTGCAAAGGCGATATCTGCCCTGCTCAGTTAATGAAAGATGCTGCCAGAGAACTATCTCCTTTTATTACCAAATTGATAAATGCCTCCTTTGCCACAGGCACTATCCCTGCCAACCTCAAACAGTCATGGGTGCTCCCCCTGCTCAAGAAACAGACTCTTGATCCTCTTATCCCTACTAATTACTGACCTATCACCACGGTCCCATTTCTACTTAAAATATTGGATAAAGCTGCCTATATCCAAATCCAGAAACTCCTTGAACTGCACAAACTTTTAGGTAATAAACAATCTGGTTTCCGTCCACAACACGGAACAGAGACAGCATTAATCGACCTTAAGTCCCAAATAGACGAGCGGAGAGACAAAGGTAAGACAGTACTCCTGCTCCTACTCGATATCTCTGCCACATTTGATCTGGTCAACCATAAGGTCTTATGCCGACACCTTGATTCCGCTGCCCACTTCTCCCCGGGAGCCATCAAATGGATTGAGTCGTTCCTGAGCGAGAGAACCATGAGAGTCTTCTCTCCCTCAGCAGCTGCAGACCCGACACCTATCCTGTGTGGTGTCCCTCAAGGTTCCTGCATCTCGCCAACCCTTTTACAATATCTTCTCCAAACCTTTGTTCGATGATCTGGACAATCTGTGTATCACCTACACTAACTATGCAGATGATACTCAGATTCTCCTCCCGCTTTCTGGGGATCATAGTAAGGACACAGGCTTGGTGAACAAAGTCTATCTTATCATTCAAGCATGGATGGCCACTCACGGCCTCTGCTTGAATGACGTTAAGACTGAGTTGATAATCTTAGGATCACAGGCCAACATTAAAAAACTTGGCCAAGAATTTTCCTCATTTAAAGTTGATGGAAACACTATTAAAGTTTCCGAGGAGGTGAAAACCCTTGGATTCTACTTGGATTGTACATTGTCTTTTGACAAATAGGTCAAATCCCTTACCTCCTCCACGGCTTACACCTGTAAGATACTCAGAGATGGTAAGCCTTTCCTATCCAATGATAGTTGCTTGATTCTAGCCAGAGCCTTAATACTCTCTAGAATTGATTATTGCAATGCCTTATACATTGGAACTAATAAATCCACTATTCAAAAGCTTCAAATACATAGAATAATGCCCTAAGAGGAGCCTTAGGCATAAATAAAAAAACCCATATTTCCTCCTTTAGACGCCACCATAATTGGTTATCCATGTCTAACAAAATACAATTAAAAACACGTTCTTTGACTCACAAAGCCCTCAACAATGCAGCCCCTAGCTATTTTACAGACGAGAAGAGCTTCCCTTAGACCCACCAGAAGTGGGAACGGTAACTGTCTTACCATACCGAAGTATAAGCTAACCACTATCGGTGGTAATAGCTTCCCTGTAAAGGCAGCTAAATCCTGGAACTCACTGCCACCAGATCTGAGAGCCGGCCAACCCTATTACAAGAAATGTAATAAAACACATCATCGCCACTGACCGCTAGTCCCCCATCTGGCTATGCCTGCTACTGAAGTGACCTACCCACGCTGCTTTAATAGTGTAATAGTGTGTCAACATCTGAAGAACTTGTGCAACATAGTGCAAGCCTGAGCGATACATGGTGGGCTTCACTCTTGCAACCTATATTTCTTGTATATTGCTTACTATTCATAATAGGCCATCAGTAGTCTTGGCTCTTATCTGGTATACTGTATATTGTGCATATTTTGTATATATGTTGTGTATATTTGCATATTTTGTAAGCATAGAAGCATCCTAGACATTCTAGACACTGCAGACATGGCCATTCCCAGCTTTGGCTTTTATCTGGCATATTATGTATTGTGCATATCTTGGATATATTTGTGTATATTTTGTATATGTTTAAGCATGTAAGCATTGTATTTGGTGTACATTTCGCAACTTTGTAAGCTTTGCATTTTCATACTGCAGCGCCTTTCTACTTACAAGTCTGGTGCGCTTAACAAATGAATAAACAAACAAACAACAAACATGTCCCGATAATTCGAGATACGTTTTTGTCAAAATTACATTCACAACCCCTTGTCTGAAAAGTAAATGCACATGTGATGTCATCAGTGATGTCATCAATGACATTTGTGATGTCATCCTTGATGTCCTGGGTGTTAGTGTTAGCAGTGCACAGTGGTGCGAGCAGTAATGGTTGCTTAGCCTACCATAACTTGCGAATTTCAGGGGTTTTTCGGTTTTACTTTGAACCATAATGTCACGTTTGTAAAGTTTTTTTTTAGTGAATTTCACAGGTTTTTAGTAGCGCAACTTAACCATAACGTCCCCTTAACAACAACGTTTTTTTATTGTTAATGCAGTGTATTCCTGGCTCTCTACACCTGAGGGTTGTCTGAAATTCCCATTGCCTCGATCAATTTTTGTTTTATATTTACATCCTTGTAAGTTGGCTAGCAATCCAGAACTGTGTTGGTTCTGGACCTCCTCTGTCTTACAGTGTGCATTCAAAATTCGAAAATCCACAATAAAATACCATCAGGTTTTAAAACTGGGAGCACTGGATTATTACGTGGGCTTGCTTGCTATATGATTACCCCCTGGTCCATTAGCTGGTCTACTATGGTTTGCTTGTGGGCGACTGCCTGTGGTTTAACTGGATCCTGCCTCTGTGGCGGGGGGGTTCACTACTGGAATCACATGCACTGGACAGTCTTTATCATGCCCTACATGATTTTTAAACAGCTGCACCGCTGCCAGCGCTGACCAATTTCTTGCATATTTTTGCATTAGTTCCCCACTCACTTCGCTTGAAAAAGCAGGCCTTACCACCTCTTCTCCACTGGGTGCTTGTCGCACATACAATGATGGTCAGGCTTGAAATGCTAACAGTCCTTTATATTGGATGTGTAACTGTGGCCAGAATAGTGCTTCCAGCTGAATATTTATAAAATACAATTCATTATGTGCTAAAGTCTGCCCAGTCGGAGTAGTGATCTGTGTATTCCTGTGTGCACTTGCATGCTCCAGTAATGCCTTGTAGCTCAATTCAAAGAAAGAAATGTCAGACCCAGAGTCTAATAGGACCTTGATCCAATCCGTGTGTCGCTTAGTCTTGGGACAGATGCGATGAGTGCGTGAACTCTGCATTCTGTAAAACCTGTAGGGATGCCATGTGTTTTTTCTCAACCTTCACCAGTCTTAGAATGTTCTGGTGTCCTTGCCTGTAGGGAAGACCGTCATCAGTGTATTTTTGCGGACTCTTCATGTGTCTCCTACCTCTAAAACCATAGTCAGTAGGTCTGGAATGGGACTGTCCCCCAGGCTTACCCCATGATCGTCTACCCCTGTGATTGCCTTGCCAAAGCCACTGCGTGGCCTGCCAATTTCCTGTAGCTTTCTTAGGCCCATGCTCAGGATATTTTCCTTCCTCTATTGGCTATATTTGTCACCTCTGTGGTTTGCTGCCCTTTTTACCATGGAGCAATCCTCGTCCTTTCGAGGGCCTTCCTTCGTGGTGTGTTTCCTTATCTGGCTTAACATCTTTGTTAACCTTTTTCTGTGTCTCGGCAGGTCTCCTGCCTAAGTCATCCCTGCCTAGCGATTGATAAGTGGATGTCACTATGCCCCAAATTGCTCCCTTTTTTCTTGTTCATTCAATTGGGACAATTTCCCATGGACTTCTAACTTCTAACCTTGCAGGCTCTCCTTTCAATAAGGGTAGAATTATGCTCTCAATCATTTTGTAATTATTAAAGGCTATGGACAGGCCTAAAAAGATGGCTGTGGCCACGCCTTGTGTTACTCTGATGTCTGCTAGTATCAGTGCCAGTGATGTGATGGACGGCGTGCCTACCAGCTGTTAATAAAGCCAGCTATAGATTGAGATACAGATATCACAGCTCGCAAAAGGCATTGTGCAGCCAGATGGAAGGAACATGGCTAGTGCCCTATGTCTGTGCTGGGGGTAACTTGGGGATAGGCTGCATGCAATTGCCCTAATTTTTCTGAATGCCACGTGGCTATGTCTTCATTTCTTGACGGACAAGATCCCAATATAATTCTCAATGTCTGTAGTTGTACCCCACGTGCATCCAGCTGTCCTTAAGGTTGCTTAGCAGGTGCTATACCTTGCTGAGCTGCATATTGTAGCGCAATATTGTGCACAGTATCAAAGTGTGTGGCTCGCAATTGGTAGTCAATCTGCAGATGTGGGCCTCCACGGTTTGAATGTAACCGGATTATAACTAAACAATGGGGAGAATTCTACGCAGGTAACAGGGTATTGCCCTTAGTTGACATCGTTCACACAAAAGAGTAGGCAACACACATCTGTGTTATAGGCTATTAGCAGCCAGAAAAAGACCCAAAAGAGGTCCAGTTGGTAAAACCAAACCCAAGAACAACTGTGGTAAGGACTCTGGTTTTTAATAGGGTAGAGAACAAGGCTGTGACAGAAGACATTAGGATACAACGAAAAAGAGATACTATCCCTGCCTACTGTGCACTCTCAACTAGGCTGCGGTGTTACAACGCCTGTCTAATAGTGACAGAATAAGAATGAAATTATCAACTTCTATGGTATGTAGCACATTCAGCCTTGTAAGTCCTGTACCATTCTCTTCCAGATTTGTTTAAATCGAAAGAGACTACAAGTAAAAGAAGAATCACACCAGGGAAGGTAAAAAGGATATATTCTTCCTTTTTAGGCACTCATGTGGCATCTAATGGGGTAAACAATCCTTTAATAGCCCATTGATTGTCACACTTACCCTGGGTTGCTAGGGTTAAAATGACACAAAAACAGAGGAAGAGGATGAATTCCTATTCCAACAACACAAAGACAATACAGTCATCATTTCACCTCCAGAACTTGTTTTTACTAATGTGAAGTAGGACAATATAAAATGGTTTGCTCAAGCTATCAAAAATAGGCAGATTGGTGCCTTTTTAGATGTAGCAAACGCCGTCGACCGGTTTCGGTAGCCTAACTTTGATAAAGCCACATTCATCAGGAAAGTCTAAGTTTCCTCAAAACTGGTGTATTTCACAATTCGGAGACCAGTTTGTGAGAAGCAAAAAACGGTAGATGGAGTTGTACGTTACCACCTTGCCATTGGTGTCATAGGACTGGAAAAGTCTGGGAAGAAGCCCTATATTTCCTTCCCTTCAGGTTGAGAGCAGAATATGCCTCAAAAAGTGGCGTATTGTTCTTTGGACTTAAAGAGACACCATTCTGAGGTATTACTCACAAATATACAATTGACACTGAGGACAGCAGGTTAATATATTTTTTGAAAATTACAATTTACTACAAGCTCTAATTTGCATTGCGCAAGCTATGACAAAAGCAACTATGACACAGCACCTTACCATACATATGAAAACGCTGTTGTGTAAGCTAAGAGCCTGGTGTACAATAATAGAGAAAAGAAAAAGTAACCATTTTAGTTTAGCAGCTTGGGTGACATGGGATTTATGTTATGTGGATCTATGCTATGCTATGGTAAGGAATGGTATAACGTACCAAACGCATTCAGTTTCAAAATGCACACAGCAAGACTCCACATTTCACTCACGCTTTAGGACAAGATTTACAGCACACAAACCAACCACGGGTTCTTCTGCGCTGGTGTTTGCGATGGCTATATCCCTCGCCTCTGCTCTCAGACCTGCAATGCATATCTCTTCCAGTCCCCAGTGCTTGAGTTCTTCTGATTCCTGGGTGAACCCCCACTCTGCTGATTGCTGGGTGAACCTCTCTCTCCCCCGTCAGCTTGCACTTTTTATCTTCAGACATGACTTGGTCTGTCTAGCATGTGTGTGTCGTTTCCGCTATTTAGAAGTTTAAAACCTAGTGCTTAAGATTGTTCCTTTGCTTTGCTTTGAACATATGCCATACCTATGTGTAAACTCAAGAGACAGGTGTTGTCACTCTCCCCTAGTTTTCTCTACTATAGTAATTGGGCTTCTGTTTATTGACCAGGCCACGCATGTCAAGTGCTTCCACACCGTTGAACTCCGTTCTGTTAAGTGGGCTTCTGAAGAGGAAAAGCACATCACTCGCGTCCATACACGTTTAACTGTGCGCATGTATTTTGGTGTCATGCTTCTTATCCTTGGCTGCTTATTAGACCTGAATGGTGCGAAAAAGCATCTCTTGAATTTGCGAAGAGCTGTTTACATCAGGATGCTGCCACTTGTGGTTAGGTTTCTTTGCTTAAAAGTGGAAGTTCCAATTTCCTGCTCATCGTCTTTAGCTGAAGCCAAACGGCAAGTGTATGTACATGTTTCTAGTTTAAAAGTATGTGCGTTATTTCAATTTATATTATCAGAGGCTACTAGCTACTTTTGTCCCTTTTAAAAAACTGTACATTGTTGGACAGTATGTTTCCTCTGCATCATGCAAAGTTGCTTGATGTGAGCCAAATTGTCTTCTCAGACTCATTATTCTTAACACACCATGCAAATTTGAAAAGATTATTTACACCGTCTGGCAAAAGGATAGCCCGCCTACTGGTCCTACTTCACCTGTCTGATACTTTTGATACTGTTGGCAATTAAACCCTCTTTGACGTCCTGACCAGGTGCATGGCCTTCTATTGTGCAGTCCTTCACTGATATGCCTTCTACCTCTCCAACAACTCCCATCTTGTCCAAATGGCCCCAAACAGACATCTGTCAGTATCCTTTAAAGTTCCACTAATCACCCTTATAATGGAACCACTGCAGGAACTGCTGGACAACACCAACTGTAAGATACAATAGTGTGCAGATGACAATTGCATCAACAATATCTATGGATTCAAGAAATGTCTGTCCTGCATCCAAGCCTGCTTGTGAAGTGTTTGCCTGAAGCTCACCATGAGAAAGACCAAATGTATTCCACTTGCCAACCTTACCAGGTTGGACCAAGCCTTTACTTGGATGTCTGACTTGCAGCTCAATGGATTCTAGCATCAAATCGCACATGGCACAAAATATCTCAGCTTTACCATTGGATCTGACCTTTCAATCAAAGCACATATTGCCTAGAGCCAAGCAGCATAGTAGCAGCCGGCACTCCTCTGATAATGCAAGCATTTCATTCCTTCTCCAAGGTTCAGAATAGATGTCCAAACCCTGGCCATTTCCCCAAAAGCCAATGGCAATGCTCTACTCATACAATTCTCAGGTTCCTCCTTGGCCCCTCTGAAAGTCATCCACCATGGTGCAGCAGACCTCATCACAGAAGAACATTTGAGCATGTCATCCCGGTGTCTTCAAGGAGATGTACTGGCTACCCTTCAAGAACACATTATGTTCAATGGAGCCTGCAGCACCTACAAAGCAGTCACAACTGAAACACTGAATGGTGGAGTGGCGGAGAGTGACAGTCCTGCACCTGCTGGGAAGACTGCCCTCTGTGACTCGAACCTGCTGCCTGAGTCTTTCTACCAGCTCTGTACTAGTGGGTGAACCTACAGTACAAATATTGCTTACAACTGCGGAGCAGCTGCGGAGTGACGGAGAGTAACAGTCCTGCACCTGCTTGGAAGACTGCCCTCTGTGACTCGAACCATCTGCCTGAGTCTTTCTACCAGCTCTGTACTAGTGGGTGGGCGTACAGCACAAATACTGCTTACAACCGCAGAGCGGCCACAGAGTGACAGAGAGTGACACTCCTGCACCTGCTGGGAAGACTGTCCTCTGTGACTCGAACCTGCTGCCTTAGTCTTTTTACTAGCTCTGTACTAGTGGGTGGACCTACAGTAAAAATACTGCTTACAACCGCAGAGCGGCCGCGGAGTGATGGAGATTGACAGTCCTGCAGTCCTGGCAGGCAGGGCTGGCATGGCATCAATGCACCTCACTCCCTCCTTCCCCCAAGATGAGGATGAAGGACCCCACCTGAGAAGCACCCGCACACGAGCCACAACAGACAGCAAGATGCTGGAAGAGCGAACAGCTCCAAAACTGAAGAACGGCCATCAATCAACAATAACGCCCAGAGGTAAAACACTGACTCCTGTAATGGAACTTGAACCTAACTCGTCATTGCCACTAACCTGTGAAGATGTGTGTACAAAATTAATGCTGGACAAGACCCTCGTGGAGGAGGTAGGTTCAGAAGAGTTGGGAGCGCATGCAGCCTTTGGCTGCTTTGTCCCTCTTGTCTCGAGTTTCCTGACTCTGCGTTCTGAGCCGTCGATCCCTGAAGGGGGGCGCCATGTGGAGGGGCAGGCGGGGCTCTCTCGAGAGAAGAGCCGGGACTGGGCCCGGAGTGTGACGAGGCAGAGGCTGCGCCCCCGGGGGAGGTGCCCCCCGGACAGATTATCTCTGAGGGGGCCCCAGTCCAGATGATGGGGGAACCTGGGCCTGTGAGCACCGTGAGGGAGGCAATGTGAGCTGGATTGCCGCGGGCGTGGGCCCCGGAGCTTCTGCTGGACGAGCACTTGACTCCTCCCCCTACACAGACCTTAACCATAAAGGCGCTGGTACACACAGAGCACATGCAAATAGTAGAACCTATTGGACAGCTATTGCAGACTATGCAATCACTGGGCTCTGCTATTCCTAACTTGGAGGAGAATATTATAAAAAAAGACACTTTGAACAATAAAAAGCAACAAAGAAATTCATACTATATAGGGCCTGATGAATTCAAAAAAATATCCCTTCGATCTACTAAAGGGTTGTGTAGGAAAAACACACCAAAGAACCAGAGATTTAAAAAAGTCCTTCAACCAGAGACAGAGAGCAAAAGAACAACGCCCTAAACTGCAAAAAAGGGCAACAGAGCCCTAGACAGGCCTAATAGTCTAAAAGATTTCTTTAACATCAGACCTCAGGCAAAAAACTTCGAAGAGAGGAACATACTGACGCAGAAATCCTTGTGGTGCTCAAAGAATGCTTGCCTCTTTCAAAACAATGACGAACTGAGGGTGACTCAATACATACCAACGTGTCACTCAATCAAGATAGCAAAAAAACAACGCAGACTCCCAATACATCGGACCAGCCCAGAGATAGAAGCAACCTCCCCAGTCTACCCTCCACGAACCCTGTGACTGATGAGATTTCAACAACGCAACCAGGGCAGCAATTATTGCTGCCTGGTACAAATCCAGTTCCAAATGACTCAACCATCATAAAGACCCCAAATGATTTGGCTCTGACAACTGAGACGTCGGCTAAAGTCACGAAGGAAACTCCTCTGGATTAGGAGAAATCTGCCACATCAGAGGCTGCGCAAGTGCTGGATGAGGCCACAAAAGATCAAGCTGAGATCCCTCAACCATGTTGAGAACATGGTACGTCTGGGGGAGTGGGAGTAAATGAGCCTCCACAGAAAATTACATCACACATGAGTGGAAGCTCGTTGCACGAGAAAGTGAACCTTCAGAGACCACGCAGTGAACAAGTCCTTCTGGACCAATTAAACGTGGCCTCAAATTGAAGAAACTCACTGGAACCACATAGAACACCTAACTTCCAACGGCCAGCACTTCCTCCACTCTGGATTGACTCTCCTTCGAAAGAAAGACACCACCTTCCTACAGACTCTACCCTGGGGGCCACTCTGACAAAGAAACCTGATATGTTATTGATTATGTCGACAGTCACGATTGCGTTGGCACCTTTCATGAAGCTGTATGAAGCGGTCAGCGACACCTTGAAAGACCATACATCAATACAGGCCATGATGCATGGCAAACTCATCTTCTTGTAGGCCTACATCATGGCATTGGACAACAAAGAAAAAAGACAGCCTCTGATGCAGGATCCCTCATTAAAGTCGGTACCAGCTCCACAGGCGAAAACTTCACCATCCGTGACCACTAAAGAGGTGGAGTCTCAAACGACAACAATGATCGACCTAACAGTAGCCACTAAGGAAAAATCTCCCACTAGAAGTGAAAAGAAGAAGAAAAACATGGAAAAATCAGAGAGGCTGATCAAGACCAACGTGCTGGAGCCAGTCTTTATACTTAATCAGCCCCTGAAGGACCCTCATAAAGAAACAGGAAAAATGGCAAACCACATCAGTTCCGGGGGATGACATCAGCTCGAGAAGAAACTATAATCAGAGGTAGATGAGCCCATTTGAGGTAGAATTTTGTGAGGTCTTCTATGAAATCCTCCACTGGGAAGTTCTTGAAAGATTTGAAGGCTTGTTTGCTAGGTTTTCAATGGGTTTGTTTGAGAGGAGTGGTGTGACTAATCTCAAAGAGGATTGCAAGATTGTCTCACCATTTGAACAGGAGAGGAGACCTGTGATGGCGGATGGGCATAGAATTGATGATGAGGTCTAATATATTACCTTTCCTGTGAGTTGGAACATTCTTGTGCTTTGTACGGTTCAAAGTGTGCAGTAGGTAGTGGAGATCTTCCTTCATGGACTTGGTTGCTGGGTTGCCAGGGATGATGAAGTTGTCAAGGCAGATTATGTTGCCATGCATGAGAGACATGTTGGTGAACAAGTCAGGGAACCCTTTGATGAAGGAGATGTTGGGGATGGGTTGTCTGCAGATGAGTTGAAAAGTCACTTTGTCTTTTGTCAAGAGCGGGAAGTGACAGGGTAGATTTTTTAAAGAACCAATGGTGGTGATGTCCAGTTGGGTGCATGGCCATAATGCTTTGTAAATCATGGCGAGGCCTCTGCCAATCTTGCTTCAATGGTCTTGTTGTAGAATTATGTAGCTGTTGGGGATGAAGTCATCTAGGATGTTGGTGGAGATTGATGTCATCTAGATCTCACTAATGAAGATGGCATCCAAGTCATTTGTGGTGATGATGTCTGCAATATTTGCTGCATGGTTGATTGCTGAGTGAACATTCGGGAGCATCAGTTTTCATGTAGTGGTGTATGATGCAGTGCTGATGGGGTGTATAATGACATGGGTGAGGTTACTGCAATGCTGTGTACATGATGTTGCTGGTGAGCAGCATGGTAAGTGATGACTGGTGATGATACGGATCAGCTGTTGGGACAGAGGGGTGAAACACATATTCAGTGGAGCGTACCTGATGTTAGAAGAGCAGGGATTCTGGTTCTGGGTCCTTCTGATCTGAACAAGTCCAAACAGGATTTTCCCTTTTCGTTGACTAATGTATCAAAACAACTAGAAATAAGGTCCTCATATAGTATGGATATTTGAGGACCTGCTACTCCCTTTTGTGTTCCCGACCATTAACTGAACATGGGCAAAATGTAGTTCTGCCACTTATGTCAGTTGTCAGAGGCTTCCAGGTTATCCCGTTGGTGATTATATGGATGTTAAAACCTTATCTGGTGAAGGAACCCCAACACTTTAAGGTTCTACTTGACCAGCTCTTCATTCCATCACAATATCTTGTGCTAGCTAATTCTAGTACAGTGAAATAATGCACCAGATAATATTTGTTCTTGCAGGCAGCTTTATTCCCAATGTTCCTGTTCAGCACTCAGTTTGATCCAGTACCAAGGATCACATATGCACCTCTGCTACTACAATCAGGCACCCTACCCCTCAATCCCTGTCTATTGTTCCAATTGGTTGTCTTTGTATATCTATTGTACTCCTACTACACCTATCCTCTCACGTATGTTCCTTGTTCCTTTCCCCAACAGACCACGGTCTGATTACCCCTGGAGTGAGCACAATATGCAAATATTCATAACAGCATTGGCGCCATAAGACCATTACAGCAGTCTTTAACACAACACAAAAGCCTAATAAGATTCCATAGCAAGCAAGGCAAACACTACTAGAGCCTCCACTGTGAATAACTGGTCTTTCCCTAGACAAGGAAGTTGCTCACATGAAGGGGCAGCTGGCCTTGTGAGTTATAAGAATGTGTAGAGGTGGAACTAAGAACCCCCATCCAAAGCTACTCCGTCTTCTCGACTATATGTTGGGAGCCAGAGTGCGAGAAATGTGCATTACCAGTAGGAATACCTATACCAAAGAGTGTCCTGGAAGTAAGATTCCCTTTGAGAAAGCCATACATGCATACACGACAATATGATGGCCGTTTGAATTACATCCTGGAGGAAGCGTGAAAACTGAGCAAACGGGAAGACATAACGTCATGAAAAGCAGAGCTGATGCACCCAGAAAAGATGCAGAGATGAGAGAACATAAATATTGTATAAGCTCTAAAGAGGAGGTGTTCAAGATGAGCAACATTTCAGGCTCAAGATGAAGATACTCATGCTACGGAAATAATGGAGAATATATCAAGTCATTTTATAAATTAAGAGATGCAGTAACGCAATTAGACAAAGTATTCATAAAGGCTAACTATGTAGTGAATAGATTGCGCTGCTGCGCCAACTATACATAGGAAATTTACGGACTATGGATGATTCCACAACGCACTTTAGCAGAGCGGGATCCCATGACCAGAAATACTTTTTCAGTGTGTCACAGTTAGAAATCAGAAAACTTAACCATGGAGGTAAATCAAAGAAAGGCTTGGTTGGGTCAACACCAAGAAGTCAAGGCCACTGTGGGCCTGGATATCCGTACAAACAATTACAGAATGTGTAAAACTAATAAACCTTCTGTTTTAAGTGAGGGGAGAGAATGTTAAAGATGTCAGAGGTTCATCAAATAATAGAATTTCAAATGCAGTAAGACTCAAAAACATGATCTACAGTCACGTGGTCAGATGAAAGTAGATACTATGATGAGCAGTGTCGAAGCCAAGAAGACAGAGTATGCTATACTCCGCCATATTCTCCAACACAGAGAACATTTTCAAGGCCGAGTTCAAAGCCTTAATTGACTAGTAGACTGCAAAAGTGATGATGGATGCCAAGGCAAGTTGCTGGGAAGCTATGGTTATGACCAGCCCACCAGCACCTCTGTGCCATCCTGTGTGCTGCTTGCGTAGGTGAAATATTACAGAGGGGTACAAGGATGCCAACCAATTATAGAGGGATGCGTAATAGAGAGCACTATAGTCTGTATAACCAATGGGATGGTGTGTTTTTGATTACATTTGTAGAAACCTGCCCTAGAGGAGGGCTCAGTTGACACACCTGATTTTAGACACCCAATCACCTTACCTGGCACGTATAGAAGGTATACCTAGATTTTCCCTGTAAGACTATCACCATGCCAAGTTGGTTTTTGTAGTTTGCAACATAGATTTACATCAATAATTATGAGTTTTTAGTATATAACCTGCTTTTTTATGTTTTGCATCAAGAGTGAAGATCGAGCAAATGCGTTGATGTTCGTTGGAACTCCCTGTTTTAGATAATTGATTTTAAAACAGTGCACTTTGCCAGCTTTCTGAGTCAGTTTTGATTATTAATGTTTGAGTAATATTCTTCATCTACATCTGTCTCTAAGTATTGCTGCCTCATTTTAAAGGGCTGGGTCAGACACACCAGTTCACGTGATTGCAGAGCTGATGGTTAAAAATCCATTGATCTATTAATCTTTGGGATCACGGAAATATTGGACGTCCTCTGCCGTTCAACTGGAAGTATGTGAGGCTCCCTGTAGATAGCGGCTGTTAGTTTAAAAATCTTGCAAGTACAGGTTGTGAAAAGAGAAACAAAATATCGAGGCTGAGCACCCCAAAAGGAAATACACCAAACACAGGTTTCAAAGGAACATACAAAGTACTTTATTCTCTATCGAATACAATTACAAAACAGTGCAAAGTCAGATAGCTAACGAACTCCAGCGTGGTTCAGTGTGTTCAGTGAGAGACTGTATATTAGAATGCATTCGCTTTTTATACATTTTGTGAGCGCTATGGCCAACCCTTCTTCGGGTTAATATTCTACTTTATATGTTACCAATCCTAGGGTTCGTTGCCTATTCTCAAATAACCGCATCTAACTGGTTCGTTCTTTATTTCACGTAAGAATAAGCGTATGCATTAACTGTGTATTGTAAGTTTCATATCACAGGTCTTCTTAACATTAATACAGTATAGTGAAACAGATGTTCTTTGTCCAATGTGTAAATACATTATCATAATATATACTCGTGGATTGGTTTCATTGCGTGAGTAATCCTTTTAGACATAGGTCAACGTAGGACGAGGTCTCAATTCATGACCTCAACAAGTAGCCTGCAGGTAGATTACACATTAGCGATGTACAGAGGTCAAGACGGCCATGTTGTATTTTGCAATGACATCGTCCACCATTTTAGTTCACAGGGTGATTTTTCCACATAAATCCTAAAATGGCAGTTTGACCTAAATGGCGACCTCCGTAGATTAAAGGTCAGGACCTTGTAACACAGATCTCGCAAATGTCTTTCGAGCAGCTTGGCGTAGGCCAATATTAATATATTTATTACAATAGGAAGTACGATATACTTTTATTCCGAAAAGGTGGGAAGGGTCCCTCATGTTCAAGAAACATCCCTTCTCAACATCTACAGGAAGGTGAGCAGACTGAAGGCTGAAGTGGCTGGTTTGAGGAGAAGACAATCCAGGGGGTCGTAAGTCTAGAACGCAAATGGTGAGTAGACTGAGTGAGGTGGCAAATTGAATGAGCACTGAGTGGGGAAGAGTGACAATGGGGATAGAGTAATGGAGGGTTTGTTGGGGTATTTTATTATTATTTTAAAGATGATAGTGTGAGACGATGAGTGTCACAGTTTAAGGTATATAGATGAGGAGCGATCTATATAGTAAGCCCATAAACCTACGTCAAGGACGTTTAGAAGGAGCTCGTCCTAAAGTCCCAAGTGGACATATATAGGCTACGTAATGATGAAGGCAGTGTCAAAGAGGACAGCTCATACTCCATTGGAGTCAGTTTTAGGGGCAGATATAGTTACGAGGAGTGTAGACTAAGATTTATGTGGACCGACCAGTCTGTCAAGTATTGTCTGTTTGTCTTAATATTGTATATGATATATGTGACAAAGAAATTAAATATTGAGAAACAAGAGAATAAATAGACTATGGTGGAAACAATGAGATTTGAAATTTGATTATTATTAGTTAACTGATAATGTTCAGTGGCGTAGATTGAAGTAAAAGGTGATATAGAGTCTTGGAGCTGCGATGATTAGTGCGCGCTCTTATTGTATTAGTATTTAGTTTTGTGAAATTACAGTAAGTATTGACCTTCAATTGTGAGTAAGTCATGATGGAGGATATTACCCCGCTCATACACTTGTGCAGACAGCTGCCAAAACAGGCAACCAAGCTTAAACAATACAGTGCAGAATGGGTTAAGGGTACAGCAGATAAGATCTTCATGCCATGGCCACAAGGGTGATCACTGTCCAAAGTGGTCCTGCAACATATTATGACATATTTGCATGCAGCATATACAGGCAAAAAGTTAGAAAAAAGGTTACTGAGCTTAGAAATCTGGAAAATGTACCTAGAGGAAAGGGAAGAACCGCCTCCTGAGGACTGGATGCTCACCCAGTGCTAAAAGGGGGATGAAGAGCCTTCTGCTCCCCCTACCGCACCTGAAGTAAATGGTGATAGTATAAAAGATGAAGGGTCATATGCTTTGAGAGAGCTCAAGGCAGCAACGGGGTATAGTAACCCAACATATAAGTCACCTGCATGTAGCAGCGACGAGATTCCCTACAAGACTTCAGAAAGAGATGTGATTCCTAAAGTCCCATGGGACAAGGAAAGAAGTGACCAACCAGGCATGTCTCTAGACGTAGAGAGAGACATAAAAAGATGAAAAGGAGAGAAAGAAAAAACTGACAAGGTAGCGCTCATACAAAATTAATGGATGGGCAGTCAGATATTGCTCAAACTTAATGGAAAGAGCATCGAGGATGTAAGGCAAAAGGAAGATCAGGACGAGCAAAATAGAAAAGATGAAGAAAGAGAGAAACAATTAAAAGAGGATGAGGCTAAAAGAAAGAGTAGAGATAGATAGGAATAACTGTATCAAGATGAGGAGTTGAAAAACAAGAAAGAGCAGAGGAGCATAGCAAGTATGATAATAGACAAAGAGCAATCAAAGTACGAGATAAGCTAGGAAAAAAAGGATTAAGAAGAAGAACAGAAGTTAAAGGATAGAAGGATACAAAGACGAAGAGATGAAGAAGTGCGTAGGGCAAATGAGAGAAGAGAGGTGAAAAAACAAGAAGAGGAAAGGGTAAGAGAGGAAGCATAGAAACAAAGAGAGCTTGACAAGGAAATAGAACTTAACAGAAGACAGAGGGCATGCAATATTGATTGCATAGAGAAAGAGTTAATGAACCTAATCCAGTAGTCACATGAGAGGACAAAGAAGAGTTCTTCTTGACACATGAACCAATGCCAGGTCCGTCTAGAGCAAATCTAGAAGATGATTTTGATATAAGAAGCATTGGGGAGAAAATGGATAAGGTTTTCATGACATGAAAACCAAAAGTGAATCAAAACATAAGGGAAATATGATTAATTTGAAAGTACACAATCGCATGGTAAAGAGGGAGATTTGAATATAGGTGCCAGCATATAGCTTTGTCTTTGGACAGGTTGACTCTGAATAGAGATGAGAAAGAAGGATGTCACACGAGCTGGGGACAGGCTATGTTAGACGAAGATAGAGAAACCTTCCATGGAGAGGAGGCAACTAATGTATATGGTTCTGAAGGATGTTCTCCAATAGACAGAGAAGTAAGATGGTCAGATCTAGACTTACCTAAATCTCGAGCGTCCGAATCTCTGGCATGGCTAGATCACCCCAAAGGACAGTCCCATAGGGTGAGGGGGGACTTGCCACCTTATGTGAGTAGACTGAGGTCATTACCAGGAATAAGATGGTGTGAAAGCATTGTCCCTGCTCTGGACAGCCAGATGATGGGGGCTGAATATGAATTTGGGATCTCATAATTCCCATTGCTAGAGAAAGGAGGGGTCAGATCACAGTATATTCCTTGGTCCCAGATGGATAAGGATAATTTAAGGTGTAAACTTCTGAGTTTGACATCGGGTGCCAGAAAATGGATTTATGAATTAGAGAAAATGACAGGAGTAAAGACGTTAGCAATGGCGGACATTAAGGGTCTTCCAGCAGCTATACTTGGGGAGAGAGCTTATGACATTTGGTCGAGAGCAGGATACGCTAGTGTCACTGCTCAGAACACTTCTTACGACAGAGAACTGTTTACTAATTGTAGAGTGGCAGTCTGGAAAGTGCTTCAACTACAGTATCCAGACATGTCAGACATGAGAGCTATAATGGCATGCAAGATGCAGGAAGGAGAGGATCTGTTGATTTATATTCAGAATTTCCAAGAGCAATGGAGCATGGAAAAGCGCCAACCGTGTGGGAAATCTATACCTGTATTCTCTCATATATTATGTCAAGGGCTGCCAGAAAAGGTGCAGAGACAGCTCAAGAAATTGGTGAGCATGGAGGCCAAACCTTGGCCAGAAATACAGTTGACGATAGCACATCATTGCCATTTCTTACAGGAGAAAAGCCAAAGAAAATAAGAAGGTAGGAAGCTTGAGGAGGCTAAGTTAGTACAGAAGAAACTATTGAAGTATGCTATAGACAAGGCAATGTTAACTAGTGGAGAAGAGCAGGGATTCCAGCAAGCAGTAGGTATGCCACAGGTGAATAACCAACTGCAGTTTGATCAAGGAGGGAATGGCTTTATACCATAAGGTAGTGGAAACGTCAGCAGAAAAGGAGATGTATAGAAAAATCAATGGAACTTCCTGAATAACCAAGGTGGGTTTCAGCCTATGCAGAATGATAATCAAGGCATGCAGGGAGGACTTTACTTTATTTTAAGTTATTTGTAGTGCGCTGGCATGGACCATTGCGCTTTAGGGTGCTGACATAGACAAAAACGGACAAAAAACCAAAAAGAGATCAAGGGATAACCTGACTGGATTACAAATCAGAAGGTTCTCCAGTTCTGTTCTGTCCAGTTCTCTAATTTGTCCTCCAGCAAGTAAATTGGCTGGAGGACAAATTAGAACCTTCCCTCCTGTATGTTGGACATGTGGAATGAAAGGGGATATAGCATGAGCATGTGGGAGCCAAGGATATGTACAGAATGGGCAGTTCTCAAGAGGGCTAACCGCTTATCCGCCTGCATATGACACACAAAATAGGGATGGGTTTGCCCAAGATCAAACAGTGTATCAAGCAAAAGTGTCAAGAATACAACAGGCTTTGCAACAACAGCAAGCACCATTGAGTCCGCCACAAGGGCAGTCACAGCACTCCACCCATGCAAATACAGCAAAGCACAAACACAGGACAGTTATTGACTCCTAGGATAGGGGGTGTCACTGTCAAGGGAGGGAATCCTTTCACGGGCACAGGAATAAGCATATACCCGCAATAAGACAGCCCACTGGGTGACTTGATGTGTTCAGTACTATCATTAATGCCAAATCCTCAAGAGGAACCAAGGGTTGATGTCACGATAGGAGGGAGATCTATTTCTTTTTTAGTAGACACGGGTGCAACTCGCTCATGTATATGAGAGGGAACATGTTTACCCTCGGCTAATGCCATAAATGCTCAAGGTTTCACAGGAGCTACAAGTAGAGTTCCTTTTACTGAAGAAGTACAAGTCTCTATAGGAGAATGTGATATATCTGTACCATTGTAGTATTCAAAGCAGACACCAGTTAATATTCTGGGTCGAGATTTAATGACAAAGCTCAATATGACAATTTCATTTATAGATGAAGGCATAGTGTGTTCAATACCACGAATACATTATTTAAATGTGTGCACATTCATTATGGCATTTACAGGGCAAATAGCCATACGAGGAGTACCGTTAGAGCCATAGGTGTTTAATTATGGGGTACATACTCTGTTGACATGGCTGCCTGGGTTAATAGGTAAGACCATGACAATACCTGATGAGTTTCTCTTCAGACCAGAGATCCCTATGGACGAAGAAGGGGGACAGATTTTTCCCTTAGAACTACAAGCAGCTGTGGTGCGAAGAGTTTTGGCTATGCTCATAGTATTTGATGACAATGGCAAATCATGGAGCACAGTAATTGCTATCGGAGAAGGTTACAGATTAACTGACGTCACTGATGAGGACCTGCATTTTTTGATGAAGACATGGCAAAGTGCCAGTTTATTTAAGGACTACAGGCCCCTATCTCGTGGGCCTAGTAAAAGGATTTGGAGAAGTTAATATTAAACTGAAGCCAGGAGCAATTTTACCTCCGACACTACAGTATCCCATGTCTCGAAAGGAAGATGGGGTATTTTTAAGATGATATCTGCCATGACGGATCAGGATATTTTAGTGACATCAGAGTTACCATGTAATATAGCCATGTATCCTGTCAAAAAAAAATGAAGGGGGGGTCGGGGCATTTCATTCAAGATATGCGCCCGATTAATCAGATTCTAGAGGCTGAGTTTCCTCTAGCTCCTAATCCAGCAATGATTTTGTGTAGTATCCCTTTTGAGGCAGGATATTTCACAGTGATTGACTTGAAAAAGGCGTTTTTCTCATTCCCATTGCCTAAAGATTCTCAAGATCTGAAGTTCAGACAGACTACATTAAAAAGCACAAGATTACCTCAGGGGCACTGTGAGTCCCCATCGACTTTCAATAGTGTCCTGTAGATGTACTTAAGCAATATTGATTTACCAAGTACCATGCTGCAATACGTAGATGACATTCTGGTCTGCAGCATGTCAGAAGAAGAATGCAGACATGATTCAGTTCAGCTAATGGTTGTTTTAACTGAGAAACAATATAAAGTGAGTGGACAAAGAAAAATTGCAGTATTGCCAAGAAGAGGTGTTATACATAGATAAGTTAATTTTGCATGAAGGAAAGAAAGTTACACCTGAAAGGGCTAAGTCTATTTTGAAGACAGTGAAACCACACACAATAAAGCATATGCATCAATTTTTGGGACTATGCAATTATGTGAGGGCATGGGTATTTCATTATAGTTCATACAAGAGGTGATTGTTGCAGGCCCTGAAGAAAGGCTCAAGTAAGTCAGGAAAAGATTGCATGGACCGATGAAATGGAGGAAGGGGTTAATGAGTTGAAAAAGGCAATTTGCACAGCTCCAGTTTTGGGGATCGCGAATTATTCTGAGGAATTATTTTTATTCTTGCACACGAATGGATCAGTTATAACAGCAGTACTCATGCAGAGAACTACTTTGGGGAACAAGTCTTTAGCCTATTACAGTGGGATTTTGGACCCAGTAAGGAGGGGTCACTTCCCCTGTGAACAATCTTTGGCAGCCGCCACATTCGCCATTGAGAAGTCGGCTAGCATAGTAATGGGATTTTCCATGACGATGTTTGTTGAACAGGCATTATTTGTTGTTTTGGAAAAACCTAAAGTACACTGACGTCTCAAAGAGCTTCTGCTTATGAGGTGGTCATATCGAATAGGGCGATTAAAATAGTCAGATGTAAAACGGTGAATCCTGCCATGTTTTTAGCCGAACCACTGGTAGAAGACGAGAATGCACATGATTGCTCGAATTATGAGGGATTCTATGATGAGATTCAGAGAGTGAAAGAAAATGCTCCAGCAGCCGGAGAGAGCCTCTTTATTGATTGTTCATCATGGATCAATCAAACTGATGGGCAAAGATATTCAGGTGCCACTGATAAGGCACATGGCTAACAGGGAATTCAAAGTAATAACAAGTGCACGACTACCGTCCCAATTTTAAGCACAAGCTGCAGAATTAGTGGCGCTGATTGTCACGCTTCAGAACCACACAGACAAGGAAGTAACCATGTACAGTCTCTCTGCCTATGTGACGTTGACAGTACATGCAGGTTTAGCACGTTGGAAAATGAGGGGTTACCGCCAAGCGGACGGGACTACAGTGCAACACGCCACCTTATTGGAAAGACTTAATAAAGCACCACAGCTCCCAGTAGCCATTGCAATCGTTAAATGTGCAGCACACACTAAGAAAGCAGACTTTATTTCACGTGGAAACCAAGCCGCAGATGAAGAAGCAAAACAAATTGCATATTCAAAGGATATTATGAGCATTGATACACCTGACGTGAATGAAAGAATGGTGGTGATGATGATTATAAATGAATTTTTTAATAACTTTATGAAGACACAGTTAATGGAAGTTCTGGGTGAAGCATCACAGGATGAGAAAGATCTGTGGACATGGAGAGGCTGTTCTTTATCCACTTTTGAGGTATCATGGTGACATAATGCACTGGTAAACTGGTGATGCCTGTAGCCTTATTAAGGGTGGCGTTAGGATAGCTACACTACCCTGCACATGTAACTAGGGAAAGCCTTACAGCAACTAACATGGAGGAATGGTTTGTACCAGTGTTAGAACACGTTGCATATAATGTAGTAAATTGCATTGTATGTCAAAGGATTACTGCTGGGGACGGTTCCTAGTCACTTTTTCAACAGTAATATTGTCGAAATACAAAAGTTTAAACACAAAAAAGTACATTAAAAAATGCATTTGAAAAACATTTTCCGACGATTTTGTTTTGACATAATTCTATTTTATAAATATGTTTTTGAAATATTGACTGGATACGGCTGGGCACACGCTGCAAACAGTCAGAGCACTCATACCTCAACCTAATGGTCCTTTTCAGAATTTACATATGGATTATGTTGACATGCTGCTAGTCTGTAATGGCTATAGACATATCATAGTGGTGGTGTGCCCCTTCTCAAGGTGGGTCGAAGCTGGCCTTTGCACACATCCAGATGCCACTTGTGCTGCGAAGTTCCTGATTCGAGAAGTATTTCCTATGTGGGGAATATGTGAAATATTAAGATCAGATACTGACCCACATTTTGTGAATGAAGTATTCGAGTAGATCAGCTTATTGCTCAGTATAAAGCATACACTTTCTTTGGCTTATCACCTGCAAGCCAACGGTTTCTGTGAGAGACTCAACAGCCTACTTAAAGAGAGGAGGGCCGAGCTTAAGTTAATGTTGAAAAAAGGATTGCTGCATTTCCTGCCTCTTGCATTATATGCATTGAGGAATCAACCAGGCTCTGACCATCATGTTACGCCGCATGAATTAGTAACAGGGAGTCAAAAGAGAACGCCTCTCATTCCTCCATCGATGACTAGAAGTGATGCCCAGAAAACAGCAATATTGTAAGGAGATGAGCGACGTGCGTACTTAACATGTATGACTACAAGTATCTCTGTCATTTCAGACCAAGTCAAACGGACGGGGGGCCTGTCTCAGAACAAAGATGAAGGCCATACAGCAACCAGATCAAATGAACTTCTACTGCCAAAGCTTTTTCCCAGAGATTAAGTTCTGATCCAGAATTTAATACGCAAATGGCATCAACCCAGGTTTAACGGCCCCTTCATTGTCGAGGATGTTACTCCATCAGCAGTCAATGTGTTTAGGAAGACACCCTTGGATATTCCTGGGAGATGTGAAGATCTACAATGGCAAGACCCCTCCATCCCCACCCCATTCAGAAGCAAGCAACAGAGAAGTAGTTCAGCATGTGCAGACTAGATTGATGACAAGGAAGAGGGATGCAGAGACTGTGCTGTAGATACTCTTTGTAGCTGCTAAACAAGGAGTAAAAGGAAAAGCTATTGTTCTTGAGCCACAGGAGTTTGCTCAACATTCGACTGAGACATATTGAAGTCGTGAAGGGAAAAGAAATGCCACACGTAGAGTTCATCTTTAACAATTGACAATTGGAAAAGGGAGCAGTACCCCGATTCCTTTCTCACCGAGTTTCTCTTTGGAAGTACCCATAGTGGTGCCTAATGGCAATATTCATCAGATCTTTCTTACTGTTTTCCTCTTCATTCTTCGTGCATATCCACTTTACATATTTTTGCAAGATCCTAAATATGGTCCATTTGTGAGGAGATTGCTCGCAGCCATAATAGAGCAAATCCACCAATTGCCTGAGTACTGTAAGGAAAACACTGATGCCTCTGTCTGATGAAGACACTCATAGACTAGTTTTAATGATCTTTTATATCTTGATTGAGGAACGCCTGCACCTTGTTGGATGTCAAACCAACACTTGTGTATTCCTGTGAGACCCTAGGAAACAACTGGCAATTGATCAATTTGCTCCGTGATATAACTGAGCAAGTTTGTCTATTGTCTGATCCACACAATGAGCATCCTGGTGAGCTTATCGAGTGAGGATATCCATAACCTAAAATGGAGGCTTGATTAACTTAAGGTCACAACCTTGCGATGCGGATTTCTTCGCAAAGCGACTGGGCATAGGCCAACATATACAATGAAGACGAAACAATATTGTATCAGTTTCGACACAACAAGAGGCCGCCACAACGTGAAAGTGGCTATTGTTGTGTACGTTGGTCTTACTGGTATATTATCTACACATGCATTATGTTCATTATCATACTACTTTCTCTCACAGTACGCACTGTCTATTATGTAGATTCAAATAAGGCAGTAGTTCCTGTGTATCTTCCTATGCAGCAGGAGGGTACAGATTTGCAAGTGTAAGACCACTGAGGCCTTATGTAATTGTTCCTACTACAAGGGTGCATATGATTGCCTAGTCCTGTGACAGATAGGTCTAAGCTTCCTTTAGGGAGTAGGTCAGCATTGCAAATTATTCATGATTCTTGGTTACCTTTGTATTATGCCAATAGGAAGAGGCCTTATATGGCTGCCACTAAACCAGTGGCTCACCGGTTGTACTGACAAATGTCCCTATGATTCCCCAGTGGGAAGGAATTATGCAGATATACTTCACGAGATGATTATCAAAGCTCATGAGGCAAGAAGGAAACCTAAGAGAAGTACAAGGGAAGATGATCATGACTTGAATGATTATCTAGACAGCACAGCTCATTTGGGAATCAATATGTGGAATCAGCACGTGAACGAGGTAGGCAAGAGTACCTCAAAGGGGGAATGCTATGTATTGGCACTCCTGCTTTATAGTATGGGGAAGTCTAAGATATTCATAGCTATTGAAATAGATGTTCAGACAGCACACCTCCTATCTCACATTGAACTCTGCCGAGTAAGGGGTCAGTTCAGCTTATTTAGCATGGGCAACTACATGGACAGATCCAGATGAAGATGACTATGTGCAAGACACAAAGACAAGAGCACGAGTCCACACAAAAAATTATGTGATAAGATTTGAATAGCCTGGAGTGAAAGCGGCTGGAATCAGATGGGAAGTAAACAGAAGACTTGAAAGTCCAGGAAAATCAGCAGAAGACATTTGAAGATGGAAGAACAGAGGCCAGGTGCAGATTTGGGAATCAGTACTTTCTCTAGCTGGATGGGAAGATGGAGTGCTCATCTGCAGAGCTTGGGTAGTAATTGGCAGCTATACATCAACCATTGACATTGTACAAAATGGATGCAAACCATTATGGCTGAGACTTGCTAAACTACTGACATGGGTTGAAATCAAAGGCGGGCACTTGCAGATAGTGCCTCTGGAAAGTGCAAAGCTATCCTTTAGAAATAATGGGATAAGAAAGCTTGGAGAAAATCAGAATTGTGGCTGAATCTTTGACGTGCCAGGAATGAGCGTTGGAAGAGCAGTGATAATGGATCACTACTGGGCTCGCGGATCCAGAGCTTATATGAAGCTGCCCAGGGATTGCGGAGGACGTTGTTCTATAGTGAATGTTCATGTTCCAGCATTGGTAATTCCGAAAAGTGACTTGACCATTGACGAGTTTCCAAAAGCAGATGCTCCCCTGAGGAAGAAGAGATCTGCTGAAATCTTGAATCAAATGAAGACAGAGAACTACTTCTCAGCCAAGTCGATAGAAGCCTTTGATTCTATTCCATATGAACACAGATTGTTTAGAAGGACTTCATCGATTTTCACAATAATCTTTATGCGCAGGATCCAAACAGATGCAAACACTAAGTGGTTACAGATAACCAGATGGGAATTGCTGCTGATGATCAACATAACTATCATGGATTTAATGCAATCTAAGAGGAGCTGAAAGCCATTCAACTGATGACTCTTCAGAATAGATATGTCTTGGAGATGATCACAGCCATGCATGGAGGTGTTTGTGCCAAAATTGGAGAATCATGTTGCACGTTCATACCTGCTCATGATGACGAGAATGGCAATTGACAGAGGCCATAGAAATGCTGACAAAGTTACACGTCCAAATGATAGACGAAGTGGAAGACATTTCTGATGACAGTTGGTTTGGATCACTCCTTTCGTGGGTTCCACAATGGATGGCAGATATATTCAAGATCCTTGGAGCCCTGATAGTGATGGTATTGCTTGGATTCCGTGTGATTAGGATAATAATCTCACAATGTAACAAGACTGCAAAGAAAGCTTTGGGAATGAAGATCATGATTGATGTGGAATCAGGATGGAAGACGAAAGAACTGACAAAGAGATCAGAGATGATGTGAAAGCCAGTGCCCATGCACCTGAAGGAACGAAGTTCCTATAACCAAGGAATCACAAGAAGTATGTGAGAAAATGCATTTATTGCAGTCTAAATGGACAATGCATGCTCGTGTCTTGGAGTAAGGATGAGCATTTGAAATCAGCAGGATGCCTGAAAGGAGTCATAAAGATATGGGTCCCAAAGAAGCATTTCTTCAGACAAGGATGTCTAGATATGAAAACTGATGAGAGTGATCCATGAATAACCCAGATGGGGGAGTGTAGTGGAGCCAAGTACCCCCATTCAAAGCTCCTCCTCCTTCTTGCCTATGTGTTGGCTGCCAGAGTGTGAGAAACATGCATTACCAGTAAGAATACTTATACCAAACAGAGTCATTTGAATGAAATCCTGGAGGAAGCATGCAAACTGATCAAAAGGGAAGACTGGTGACATCATGAAAAGCAGAGCTGACACACCCAGAAGAGATGCAGAGATGATAGAACATACATATTCTATAAGCTCTATAGAGGAGGTGTTAAAGATGAGCAACATTTTGCGCTCGAGATGAAGATGCTCATGCTATAGAAATAATGGAGAAGATATCAAGTCATTTTATAATTGTACAGATGCAGTAAAGCAAGCAGAGAAAGTATCCATAAAGGCTAACTATGTAGTGAATAGATTGCGGTGATGCACCAACTATACATAGGAAATGTAAGGACTATGGATGATTCCACAATGCACATTAGCAGAGCTGGATCCCATGAGCAGACATACTTTTTCAGTGTGTCGCAGTTACAACTCGGAAAACTTAATCATGGAGGTAAATCAAAGAAAGGCTTGGTTGGATCAACACCAAGAAGTCAAGGCCATTGTGGGCCTGGATGTTCATACAAACAATTACAGAACGTGTGAAACGAATACATCTTCTATCTTAAGTGAGGGGCGAGAACATTGAAGATGTCAAAGGTTCATCAAATAATAGTATTTTAAATGCAGTAAGACTCAAAGACATGGTCTACACTCACATGGTCAGACCAAAATAGACACTATCATGTGCTGTATCGAAACCAAAAGGACAGAGTATGCTATGCTCCCTCGTATTCTCAAGCACAGAGAACATTTCCAAGGCAGAATTCCAAGCCTTAATTGACTAGTAGATTGCAAGAATGATGATGGATGCCAGGGACAAATTGGTGGGAAGCTATGGTTATGACCAGCCCACCGGCACCTGTGTGCAAGCCTGCATGCTGCTTGCCTGGGTGCATTATTACAGAGGGGTACAAAGGTGCTAACCAATTATAGAGGGACACGTAATAGAGAGCCGTATAGTTATTTATAACCAATGGGACATTGTGTATTTGATGACCTGCACTAGAGGAGGGCTTAGTTGCCCCACCTAATGTTAGACACCCAATCACCTTCCCTGACAATTATGGAATGTATACCTAGATGTTCCCAGTAAGCCTGTCACCATCCCAAGTATGTCTTTATAGTTTGCAACATAGATTGACGTCAATAATGACAAGTTTTTAGTATATAAGCTGTTTTTGTATGTGTTGCATTGAGTGTGAAGATCGAGTGAATGCGTTAATGTTCGTTGTAACTCCCTCTTTTAGATAATTGATATTAAAGCAGTCACACTTTGTCAACTTTCTGAGTCAGTTTTGATTATTGATGTTTGAGTAATATTCTACATCTACATTTGTCTCTAAGTATTGGTGCCTTGTCTTAAAGAGCTGGATGGGACAACCCAGTTCAAATATACCATTCAACACAATGGCTGTGTGCCATGAAGTGTCTCTTAAACTGCTGTCACTGACTTTGCAGATTGTATCTGTCTTCTGGGTGTACTGACAGGGATTCATAATACATAACCTGGGGAACATAAAAAAAGACAAAATAATGCACCTGTGCATTTGTGGGATGTGACACTAATATTTCCTCTTCTTACCGCATTTTATTACCTTCTTGTTCCTGTTGTTTTCATCTTCTCAACATTCATAGAGCTCATCCATTCCTTACTTTTCAAGCATCTAAACTTCTAATTTCTTCTTTTATTTTTTCCAGACTGTTCTACTGCCGGCCCTCTTTGGACTTCCTAGCTCTCGTCTTGCTCCTCTTAAATCAATTTTCAACTCCTCTATTCGTCTTTTGTGTCTTCACTCATTTCGGGATTCTATCTCTTTTTCTCTTCTAACTCTTGGATGGCTACCCTTTTACTCTCAAATCAAATTTAATTTTCTCTGTCTTGTTTTTAAATCTCTTCATGGTCTGGCTCCTAGTTATATTACTGCATTAATATCTCTCTATATTTATTCTTGCATTCTTCGTTCTTCTTATGAGTTTCTATTGGTAGCCCCCCATCCTCCTTGTGGTCAATCTCGTCTTCGATCTTTTGAACTTCTTGCCCCTCCTTCACTGGAACCTTCTTCCTCTTTCTCTCCATTCTATCACGGTCTACTCTTTATTCCGTGGTTGCCTGAAGTCATACTTACTCCAACATCCCTGAGTGATTGTTCTCTGAATGATACTGTTTATTCATTTTTTTTTACTGTTCTTCATTCTCTGTACAGAGCTTTGGTTTAAGGCGCTTAATAAAATCCAAATAAAATACATATACAAATACAAGTAATAATGACATACATAACAGCGCAGTAATGTCAAGGACTATGTCACGTTTATTTGTTTTACCTTTGCTTCTGGTTTTGCTTCCTCTGTCACCGTCTTGCTTGGCTGTCGTATAATATAGCACAAAGTGGTGTACCAGAAGACCCCTGGATTGGTAGGAACCCACTGAGAACTCTTCCAGTACTACAAGTCCGGCTTCCCCTGATTTACGTGGTACCAGGACAGTGCAAAGCACTGATTAGCGATGGTGAGGTGTTGTACACAGGCAGTTCATGTGCAGGCAACAGCAGAAAACATGAAAAGCAGACAAGGACTGGCTGGTCAGGCTGACAGAAGATCATAGACAACAAACAAGAAGGAATAGTGAGTCTGTAAATTCCAGAAAAGGATTGAGGAATCAAAGAAATGCACAGTATAAGAAAAGGAAACAAGATCAGGCTGGTAATAGAGAGGGGAAAAATGCAGGACTGGATGGTCAACGAGGAATAAAGGAATAATGGGAAAAAACAGAAGTCAGAGCAGTGGAAGCCTGTTTTTATGGCTTCCGGAAAGTGCCGTGTGCGTGGTTCCATGGTAACTAAGGAACACGAGCCGGAGAAGCAGAGCAGCCCAAGAGGGCCTGGCCACTGCTCTGATGCGGCACAACAATCACGGAAGACACAAAAGCGCGATCATGGTTTCGCCGCCGCCGGGCCCTCAGTTGCGACTCTGCCTGTCGCATACAGCGGTGAAAACGCCAACGCGTGTAAAGCCGCCAGCCTAATACAGTTGTGCACTTTGCTCAGCTTCGCGCAGCAGCCGTGACAGTAACTTGGCCACAGAGTGTATCAATGTTTGCTTGCAGGTAAACTGTATGCAGTTAAATGTTATGACTAATGTGATTTTATATTTGTCTGTGGTTATGTTTGTCCATGGCGACTGGGGCTGAGCTCGTTGGCCCACTGGATTATAACATCCAGTCGTGTTTTCAAACTGATCAAAACAATCTGTAAATTGTTTCATCTGGAATTGCTTTTTTAGTATTCAGCGTTGGCAAGTCCATCCTTCGATAGAGCTTTGTTCTGCTTTTCACCAACCATTCCAAATTTTGACAGCTAAGACAAATGGGGCATGTTTAGATTACAAGATTTGCTCAGGATCACTCAGCTTGGCCAAGTAGAGAATGCATTGCTAGAACTGTAGTCTGCTGCTTCCACGCTTGCGCATGTGTCACTTACCCTAAAGTGGACTCCCTCCCTATATCTCAAGGACAAGAGCGTCCACGTGGTGGACAGCAAGGCTTACAGGCTGAAAACCAAATACCACTAGAGCCTCAAAATATCCCCCATGGGTTGTTTGCTTGACATTGTGTTGGGGTCCACGATAAAAAAGGATTTTTTTAAAAAAAGAGAAAACGTTCTCGCCTTGAACCTGTTGGCCATTAAAGCATGAACATGGATTTGCAAGAATACATGGTTTGGAGGTCATAGTAAATTGATTTAACCAATGAGGATCTGGTTGTTTACCAGCCAGAAGTCGGTATCCTGCAGGGATTTGATGTGTTCCCACACTCTGTGTGAGTCAGCCCATTAAAGCGACAGGACCCGTTAATAAGAAAACACGAACCAGACACCGGACTGTAAAAAGGACAGGGAAAGGCAGTGGGAAGCAGAGACTCCAGGCAAATACAATGAAGGAGAGAGAGAGAGAGCAAAATTAAGATCATATGAGCGTTGAATGCGGGCATATGGACGCATTGCTGGAACGCATGGCCGTCCATATGGTTGAGATACTTCGCTGGAAGCAATATCGTCCCCTCCGACACGGCAGTGACTGGATCAACAGATGATTCATGTTACAGTGCTGCTCTTCTTACTGTTCGCTCCAGGGCTCGGTGCCATCTTCCCTGAACAAAGGGGAGCAGTTGCGAATGTTCCTCAAAAGATCCCCTTTATCTCACCTTTTCATATGCCCCCGCGTCTTCTGCAAAGCTGTTCCCCACGGCCCCGTCTGGCTCAGCGAGCTTGCTCTATATTCTCTCAGTCTTCCACGGAATAAATATGTTTTTGCAGATTGGGTGTTGACCTGTTAGCCCTGGAGGGAGAGCGAGACAGATGTTTAAATAACCTTGATATGGCATCTGAAGACAGCGGGAATCCCATCACGATTCTTCCTGCGAAAGCCCTGATGGACCCCCGCCCCATCTGCCCAGGGTTGGAAAGATGTGTGGTGTGGATGGCACTCGCTACTGGGCATCGCCATTCAGACTTGCTTGCTCTTTTCTTATGCTAACATCTCCTGCCCGGCAAAATCTACCAAGTGCTAAAAAGCGTTGTGTTTCCTTACCTGTCCGTTAACGCTGTCCTGCTGCTCTGCTGCTCTGTCTGAACGTTGCAAGCTTAAGGATTGTAGGCAATCAAGCACTGATCTTGTCATTTGTTTAATCATAGCATTCCCGGGACAGATGGCGAACGGTGATAAGCAGATGTGTATTGCTCCTAGCATGCAAGGGAATTCTACAGCATGTGAAGATATGCCACACGAGAAAATCTTGTACAGGTCTGCACTGAAATGAGGCCTCCCAAAATGGCGGATCTTTTTGGACATGGGAAGGACAGGACGGACTCACGGAAGAACATCACTGTGCTGCTTTGCTTACCGTCTGATTTTGAACTGTCTGAGCAGGACATATACATCTGGAGAGCACCTGGAAGGACCAGGAGTACTGTGATCATGCAGTACAGAACTCAGCAAGGGCGCACCCTGCTGGAGTCGGGATCACCCAATGTTACACTGACACTTGGATCACCCAGTGCACTGGCTCCTCGGCTCTGTGAGCACACAACTGATCACCATACAAATATGGACACTGACACAGGGTTGCCACTTTCTGGGTCTTCTACAGCAGTGCCTTCACGTGCGCACAGAGGCCCCTTTTATTAACTTCAGGCATGACAAAGTCATGACTCTTTCTCTTAAACGGCAACATGCCCCAGTTAAGGGGGCCACACCAGACTCCTCCTTTACCATTAACAAACACAAATAATAACAGCAACACTGACCCTGTAACTGAGGCCCCAACTTTGTTGCATTCCAGTCTGCACACCAGTACTATGAGCCATGTACCTAAACAGAGCAAACATATGTGCTTTCCAGTCCACGCACCCACACAGTTAACATTTTCATGGATGCCAACAACCCAATCGGACAATGGCGATCATATATGCCTGGATCAAACTGTTCGTCTTGGGAAACCATGCTGCGGTCCTCCCGCATTTGCCGGAGATGCCCCTGGACATTTGTCTGGTTGCAGGACAGGAAGAATACCTCCTTGTCGTCATCATCCTCGGCATAGTGAAACTGCCCTCTCTGTGCTCTGCCAGCTGGACACAGCTGTCTTGGCCGGTTTCTTTCCCATTGCTTGTCTCATGTCTTCCTTTGAGGCACTCCCTGCTGCTGGCATTACTGGGCTGGCGGATGATGGGGCTGGCAGACCCTCGGAAAATGGTATTCATTCCCCCACCTCCCCGACGTATGTCCTTTGGCTGGGCACTTATGTGCATGCAGCAGGCCCCATTCACACTGCTGGTATAACGTTATGCCTGCCTCTTTTTGTGGTCACTCCCCTTTTCTTGCCGGCTTAATTCCTTGCCACTTGCCCACAACACACACCTCCTCCAATTTCACCAATTGCATGGGGCCTTCCACCTTGAACTGCTGCCTGGAGATGGCCATGGCCGAGTAACGTACCCCTTAAGCTAGCTCCTGGGGTCGTTCCAATTCAAGTATTTTTTCCAAGGTTAACCCTGGCTTCCTGATAACTTGCTTCCGCAACTTGACGGAGCTGCAGTCATAAATTATCTGAGCCCTGATCTCATCATCCTCAAAGTTGCCCAAAGCGCAGGAAAGCACGATGTTCAGAAGTTTGCCATGAAATGCAACTAAGCTCTCCCCTTCATCTTGTCTTGCACATCTCATCCCGAACCGTTTGTGGTCACAATTGATCATGGGCATGAAGTATTCATTCAGTGTGGCAATGGCTGCAGCATATATTTGATCCCTGGGCCGCAAAAGTTTGAACAACTTTTAAACTGCGGGGCCTGCTGAGTATAGCAAAGTTGGCCGTTTCGCCCGCTCCTTGATCTCCACCGCCTTAAAATAAAGTTTGAGGTTCTCCACCTACGCTGTCCATCAGAGTTCTAGACTGGCAGGTGTTCCTACTACATCAAAGGTGTGCAGTGGCGATACACCCACCAGCGTCCTCCTCTTCATCCCCCATAGCCATCACCTATGGTGGGTACCAGATGTTAGCATGACCTGCGCACGTGCCAGCAGGTGGGCCACCATGAATCACAATGTGTATTGTCAAGAGGGTGCATGAGCACTCACTGGAAGCCACAACCCTCTGGTGTCTACCTGCCAGAGCAAAATGTGTAATATATCTCTCCACCCTGCCGTTTCTGGATTCTTGTGGTCCTCTAATGTGACCACACTTCTTCTATAGAGGACATGTTTAGGACACCTGTTACAGGTTGTACAGAGTGTTTTAATGCTGGTTCTAAAGAGTGTTTTAATGTTTTGTCCCCCAGAGCCCTCTGCTGTCATGAGATATTCCCAACCACGCATGCAGACAAGTACCTGCTCTGTTGCTTTATGCCTGCATCACCAAAGTTCCTGCTGTCTACCGCTAGACCCAGGACATACAAAAGGGGGTGAAGGATCCTGTGCATCTGTATATAAGCGCCACCACGGAGTACATTAAAAATCACTGCTGCTCGGCCTGGGCATGGTGGGGGAGGGGCATCGGTAGCCACTTGGCTCTTCTTTGCCCGCTGCACAGGGAGATGCACGGAGCACCTCTTACATTCACCACCGTGTGGTGCAGGATCCTCCAGACTACGCTGGCACAGTTCCTCTCCTTCAGTGTTGCTCCAACACATAGCACATTAAAATTCACTGCTGCGTGGCCCAGGTATGGCGGATGAGGGACGCGGGCAGCCATGCAGCTCCTGTCTCCCCCACTGCGCAGGGGATGCCAGCAGCTGCAGTTCTTGAAATGGAGCACCTCTCCGAATCACCGCCAATGGGCCGGGGATCTTCCAGGGCCTGCAGACGCAGCTTCTCACATAATGCCAGAATGACAGGCCGTCCTCCTCTGGCCGCAGATGCCGTTTTCCCTCCTCCTTCCCTGCGGGTGAGGGACAGCCAACAGGCTATGCTTTCTACACAGTTGGGGCACGGGGCATGCAGTCCCTCGTCGCCAATATAGTGGCCAGCTCTGGGACACCAGAGCAAGACACAGAACAGCTGGAGAGCACTCGGCTGGACCGGGAGTACTGCGATCACGCAGTATGGAACTCAGCAGGGGGCACCCTGCTGCGGTCCGAATCACCCGACATTACACTGAAACTGGGCTCACCCAGCGCACTGGCTCCTTGTCTCTGTGGTCACACAGGCCAAGGATCCATTACAGGCCGGGAGCACATGGCTTATCACCATACAAAACTGGACACAGATCTCAGGGTTGCCACTTTCTGGGTCTTCTGATGCAGTGTCTGCACGTGCGCACAGAAACCCCCTTCATTAACGCGAGTCATGACAAAGGCATGACCCATTCTCTTATACGGGCAACATGCCCCAGTTAAAGGGGCCACACCACACTTCCCACAACGCAGTGAACTTTTTGTTCAGATTCATTGAGTAATCACTATCGGTTTCAGGGCAACCAGTGCATAATGGGTGATGGAATGTAGCCTCAGGTAGGAGTGCTCTGCCTGACAGAGAATGTAATTCACATAGCGCCTGAAGTGACAGAGGCCCTTCAACCCCCCTCACATGGTGTGCTGTTCTAGATGTCGACCAGGTCTTTGTCCCTGTAAACACTAGGTGGTGCTAGGCTGCAATGGCCTATTACATGCACTGAGGGTGTCCATTTAGAAAGTCTCATGGTTTTGAGTGGGCCCCTTAAATGCGGGACTCCTAGTGGAACCTAGTAAATCATTGGCCTCTTTTCTCCCCTTTCTCTTTGTGTGCATAGCCTACAGAAGAGGATCCACCTATAGGTGTACTGGAGGAAGATGATTCATCTATTGGTGTACTGGAGCTGAGGGACTGGGAGGAAAAGATGAGTGCAAACAATTGGCTGGGTGGGTGTAGGAGCGTGTGGATTAGAGCATGAGCTAAGCCAGATAGGCCATCATTCAGGAAATGTTCTGTCAGGCAAAGGTTTTCGATAGTGGGCATTTCCTCCATACACAAATGTGGGTGTGTGCGTGCGGTTTTTGGAGGTCTGCATGTGTGCATGTCAGCATTTGTGTGCATGGTATTATTGGTCACTGGCTACTGTATTGTTTTCTATGCCAGCAGAAAGCTATTCAACCAAAAAAGGAGAATTGTTGGTAGCAGTTTGGCCATGTGGGTACTACAAGTGTTCCTATATGGTAAGACATTCACAACAGAGAGTGGCCATAAAGAACATCTTTCCATCTATGTAAACGTAAAAAATCCCACTAGAATTGAAAAGTAGTATCTGAAACTTCTTGAATACAACCTCAATGATGTAATTTCCCAACACCTCCCAAAGCAAAGGCTTGCACCATCCTCACTTGCTGGGGAATATATTCACTTCTTTACACAAGGATTAATGATGAGTCTAGTTATTCTATCAAAGGTTGCCACAGACACAACTAGCAATCTGATCAGTGATATTCACCAGTTAATTGCAACCAAGTGAAATAGCCACAACAATGATACAGGACAACTGTTGGTTTTTTGAAGGTGAATGGTTTATTTTATGTATTTGTATTTCTTATTGTATACCTACATTCTGCAAAATTGTCTTGTATCACTATTCTTTTTGTTCTATTATGTTGGAATCTTTCATCCCAGTAAAACAAGATCTACGCCCTGAAGTCGTGTTTCCTAAATTGTCAAGGTTTATCTCCACCTGCACAGAACATTCATTACGGGTCTGGTGGTAACCCTCCCAGTGGTAACAGCGGGTTGCCGCTGGACCGGTAATATTTTACTAGCGCCTGACTTCCTGGTGCCACCAGCTCAGTACGAGTCCGTCAGCCCGGGAAGTCAGGCGCTGGCAAATTGTAAGTTCCCATTCCCATAGAGCTCTATGGGACTTTATGGAAGTGGGGACACAGAAGCACCGGCACTGTTGCTAACGGTGCTGGCGCTTCCGTCACCAGTCTGCCTACCGTGGCCGCAGCACCGGGCTTGGTCAGACCTGTTGGACACAGCGGCCACGGCAGGCAGACTCAGAGTTTGCCGATACGGGAACAAGTGTGCCAGTGAGCTTACCAGCACCCTCGTTTCCGGACCGGCAAACTCGTAATGAAGCCCATATGTTTCAATGATAGTATTCATGCCGTGCCACAGGTGTGATAGTGCTTATGAAAAATATCTCTTTATTAATCAAGCCAAGAGAATCACACTACAGGACAGTAATTCCAAGGCAGAAGCAGTGACAGAGTTGTCATTCATTCAATGAACGTGAGCTCAACATTACAAAACTCATAGAAAAACAACCACTTTTCTGTGTTCTCCATGAGAAAATTCATCAAACTTTCACTCCTAGAAACACTTGTGTACAGGCGCGTTATAAATGCCACATCATGTCATATATGCAATACGTGGCCTAGTGGCATTGCAAATGTATGTCTTCAGTGATTCTAGACCTACGGCACAGAAAAACATATTTCTAATTTACCATACATGGCCTGACTTGGAATTATAATGTGTAGACAGAACAAAGCATGGTACTGAATACCAGCTATGAACCCTAACACCTACTGAAAGGTTAGTTTTCTGAATACATAGTAATTCGTTCCCCAAATCTCATGTGGTCACTAATCTCCCCACTTGTTTCTCTGTAACTTAAACTATGCCAACTTTACTTCTTAAAATGAAGCACATGTTTAATTTTAAAAAGATCCCATAATTAAATATGTGCACATGTGTTGTTCTTGTTGTATTCAGCCTGAACAAGATTGCCACATGGCTGTTAAAAGAGTGTTTTAGAAGAGTGTCTCCCACCTCGTTGCCCCACGCTATGCCTCGGATTCCTCTTTTTCACTGTAATGGCAGTGAGCAGTCGACTTGTGAGGCCTGTATCTGTCACAGAATGGCTGGTTCACTTGCAAAATGTTCAGAGCCAGCAGCAAGCTTGCATGTTCAGAGTACAAGGCATAGGCTCCATCCAGCCAGGATAACGCCAGCCATGAAGCCTCCCATCAAGCAAAAGCCCCCTCAGTGACGTGCATTCCCTTTGTGTTGCTCTTCAGCATAGTATACCTCTTTCATAGGCTTCCTTGAGTCCATTCGAGCAGAGCTTCATCCCTTAACTAAAATGCTGAGTCACTTTTAACATTTTGACCACCTACTCTGGCCACAATCATAGCATAGGTTGTGTGAGGAATGCACACAATGGGCCTCATTACGAGTCCGGCGGTAATCTGCCGGTTTTTCCGGCTCGGTTACCGCCGGACTCGTATTACCATTCCGCCTCCGTGATTCCTGGAATTACCGGGGCATTAAAACCCGGTGACCCGGGAATTCCAGAGGCGGAATTCGGTAAATCCCCATTCCCATTGAGTCCTAAATAAATAAAGAATAATTCTTCCAAAAGAACATGAGTAATTTGTCCTATAGGACTCAATGGGAATGGGGATCATGGAAACACCGGCACCATCTCGTGATGGTGCCGTTGTTTCCACGTCTGCCTGCAGGCGGGCGGTGTTAAACCCTCCAGGTCAGATCTGGCGGGAATGACACCTCCGCCTGCAGGACTCGAGATCACCCGGTATGGAAACAATGGTGGAGGCGGGTTTACCGCCACCGTTATTTCCATACCGGGTGACTTGTAATGAGGCCCAATATCTTCTTAGAAGAACTGACCATATTATAACGTAACTGCTTTCTAAATCATACCTTCTTAGTTTCTTTGTGGCTGTTCTCCCATCTAAGACATTAACCTTTCGTGTGTTGCCTCATTCTTCTTTTGGCAAACATGTGTTGTATTATATTCTCACTTTGGGCGTGTTTACTGCCATTCACAGCAGAACAGTGCTTTTGTTTCAACTCATCAGTGTTATTTTTGTTCTTCTTCTCCTGGGACTGGCACAAAGTGATGTTCAATCCCACATCTTATTGTTCATGTCTTGTTTCATTCAAAGGGAACCCTCCTTGGCTTTGTACAGGCACCATTGTCCTTGTTCGAGATTGTAACAATATGTAATTCTGACTTCAACAGAATTTACAAAAAAAAGGATTTTTAATGCAGGTTACCCTCTCCCAAAACAGCACTGTGTGTGTCATGCTTTCAGTAGAATGGTGGTGGCATTAATCCATTGTCTAGTATGTAGTTTTATATTTACAGATCAGAGTGTGCATATTACTAATTGCTGCATTTTTTATCTGACTACAATTCCATTATATTTCTTGCTCATGATGCAGACTGCACTGCTCCCAACACCTTTTCACCTTTATTGTTGACGCAGCACAAGTCTTGTGTTGATGTTCAGGAACTTCTAGCATTGTATAAACCCATTGGAGAGGAACTCTCGGAGTCATCTGATGGACATGGCATTGTTATTCTAAAGAGGCTTCTTCGAAGAAATGTGTATATCACTCATAAACTCATGGAGACAACAAGGGCTTCCGCGCAACTAAGCACCACATTTCAGATGTGTTATTGATACCTACACTCGATGTCATGGACAAAAAACGGGTAGGTGCATGAAACCTCTGCCAAAGCACCTGCAAGCAAGCCCACAACCACTGAGAATGGCAGGACTCCACAGTGCCCTTTTCCCGAAAGTTGCTATTTATTTCTTCGTGGTCTTCAAAGACTTGCTAGGTCATTTTGAACACGTATTTCAAGTATACTGTAGTAAAGACAATGTCATCCACGAATGCCAGTTCCATCATTCCAATCTCAGATTACATTCTCTCTGAATGTAGAGGATATTAAATGTCACGGCACTGTTCTACAGAATTGTGTCTGTCTGACCACATGCTGGGTGGAGTAAGCTGCATACAGGATTGCCAAAACTACCAGTGCGCACTCGAAACTACCAGTGTGCACTCGATCGAATCATCAGGACGTCAAAGGTCGAGACATCAAGAAAAAACATGAACAAATACGTGGATCAGAGAAGCCATGCTCAACCACAGGATATCAGCGAAGAAGTAGTTGCAAAAGAACTTGGCTGAATATAATGGGGTGAGGGGAATTAGGGGTGAACAGGGGTTGGTCACCTGATCGTTAAGCAAGAATGATCTGATTCAGACAGCTGGATGTTAATTGGTTGAACAGTGTGGAGGGGGGCAGCAGGGGACCCAGGGCCACCTGCCTGTGCAGCGCCCCGCTGAGGCACTGCCATTGTTCTCAGTGTAGGTAAAGCATAACGAGAGTGGTGGCAACAATGCATGAAGCCATTTCTCTTGTCTCTCTCTATGCACAATTCAAGAGGAATAGGGACAAACGGGAGGGAGGGTGGCAACTGGCTGTCTGTCTGTATGTGGAACTTTTAACCCAGTAAGGGCAGTAAGAGACTGACATCATGGGATGCTTGAAAACAAAAAAAAAATGGCGGCCGAGGGAACATAAGCAAGAATGTCAGTAGCAGGATAAGTGGGGCACACATACAGAACAGTGGTGTGCGAGGTACCCAAGTTATGGGGTAAGGTTGCAAGATAGGATGAAGAACTTACTTAATGAAGAGAATATTGGGCCGTAAGCTCTGTATCTGGGAGGGTAATTTCTCTTCTCTGTTTCCAGAGCCCAGAATCCATTTTTGGGGGCAATGGAGACAGTGAAAGTGAAAAAGAGAGAGACTGAGAGAGAGAGAGAGAGAGAGAGAGAGAGAGAGAGAGTTGTTGAGCTGGTTTTTTAACATGTAGGCCCCCTAAGGTGCAATGTAATGTAATGTAAGCAGTCTTATATAGCACCCTCCTGCTACTATGACTGGTGACCTTGCTGTGCTTGGCTCTGTAAGAACAAAGGGAGGTGGGGTTAATGGGTGGACCAGTGGGAAAGACAGATTTGAAACCTGTGGTGTTGATTGGTGCATGTCACAAGTACCCAGTTCCTGATTGGCAATCTTCTTTACATTGGTTTGGTGGAGAAACTAGTGAATTTTATCCATAGCGAATAGCCAAGATCTGATAGACTACATCACTTTGGGTCTGGTTAGCTAGTGATGCAGGAGCGTATGGCAGGGCTAAAGAGGGAAGATTAGTTGTGGCTTGGTTGCTGGTGATGTGCTAACAACTAGGCCTGTGGTGGTCATCTGTGAGGAGTTTGTGTGTGCAAAGTAAGGTGGTTAGAGATTACAGTAGGAAGTGGATTAGTCAGGAATAGGCAGAAGTAGGCCTTACAAGGCAACACAACCTGCTACTCTGCATCCCTAGCCCTTGCCATTTGCAAACAGGTAACATTTTTCTAGCTCCCAACGCCACCTCTCTCTTTCTCTCTCTGTCTGTCTCTCTCTCTCAGTCTCAAGTAGATACTTTGTACCCTACAAGGAAAAAAACAAGGATTCTTAGTTGGTAGATAAGGGAAAGGGGTGGTGTTGAAACTCAGACATTACCATCATTTTCTAAGGCTTATGGGAGGCAGGAAGTTAAGGTTCAGTAGAAGGGCATCTTGAAACATGTAGACTGCAGTTACCCATTTCATCTTCTTTTGTATGTTGGCTAGCAGTCTGAGAGATTCATCAATTCTCACTCTAACATGCTAAGGTACCACGTTTAGTAGCTTGCTGGGACTTTTGGGAATCGAGGCCAGGGCAAGGCATTTTGTAGATTTTTGTAAGAAATTGGTCAGGGCAAGGGCCAGAATCCCTGCTCGTTTCACCTAGAGGTCTACCATGCTTTCTCCCACAAACCCCAAGCTCTTCTCACACAGTTCCAAATGAAATTGCACCTCCAAAGTCACAGGCACACCTCACAAAGTTCAGACATGCACTAGGCCTTTAGTATAGGAGTTTTGTTGCAACCCTGCAAGGGAATTTTTATGATAAAATTAGGAGCAGAACAGATGAAGGTGTAGTGTGGATTTCTCATACAAATGCCCAGCACTGTCACCTTAAAAAGGAGATGGGGTGAGAGGGACTTCGCATTGTTGGGAGCGAATGAAGAGAACCTGGTGGTGGTAGGAGGTGACTTTAATACCATGGCAGGCCCTTCATTTGATGGGCAGCAGACAAAAGTCCAACTCCGTAGAGCCCAGCGGTGGGTAAGCAGTACGTTTGCAGCTACCTTGGGTGAGGAGGGCATCTGGAGAGCCTGCAACCCCGGGGAAAGAGGGTACACATTTAAGTAAGTGCTCCACGACACCTTCACGCAAATTGATAATTTATGGGTAAATAAAGAACATTGAGCTAGGGTGCTGGATACGGTGATTCGCCCGGTGGGATGGACAGACCAAAACATGGTTTTAGCGAACATAGAGATAGAGGAGATAGGCTGTTATAATTCCAAATGAGGTGTAATGACTGCATGTGGTTGGAAAAGCTGTATGCTCAGGAGTTGAGGGAAGCAATAGAGGAGTATTACAAATTAATAACAATGGAGAGGTAGACCTGACCACGGTATGGGAAGCGGGTAAGGCGGTGTGGAGAGGCCGCCTCATAAGGGAAGGAGCTAGAAGGAAAAGGGAACGCAAATTAATTGAAGATAGATTGAGATGGGAAATCACTACACTGGAGAACAAGCTGCACTCTCAGGGCACATACCATAAAGAGCACCTGGCGACTCTAAAAGACAAGCGGGACGAGTTGAAAAAATTGTGAAATGGGGAGGTAATCGGAAAGTTAAAATACCTAGAACAAAAGTTCTTTGAAAAGGGGGGAATAAGCTGATAGTATGCTTGCTACTGGACTCCAGGCACAGAGAGCAGAGAGTTGGGTGGAGGGCCTTCAATCAGATGGAGGAGAGCTAATTAAAACATTGATAGAAATAGTGAACCAATTTGCTAAATAATATAAAGTGATGTACACTTCGGGGGGTGCCCAGGGGGAAAAGGAAATGAGGGAATATATAGCAGATGGAGGCCTGGCTAGACTAACGGAGGCAGAACAAACCCGTTTAGAGGCGGGCATAACCCCAGAAGAGATCCGAGCGGCCATAAAGAGACTTCCACCGGAGGGGGGACGCCAGGAGAGGATGGATACGGAATGAGATTTTATAAACAATTCAGACACGTCATTTCCTCACACCTAGCAAGTCTCTTTAATGTGATACGGGAAAAGGGCACAGCACTGCCATCATTCTCTAAAGCTAATATAGCAGTGATCCCTAAGGGAGGGCGGGGAGGGAGGGACCCTACATACTGAAAGTCATATAGGCCTATGTCACTCCTCAACACGGACGCTAAAATCTATACAAGATTGCTAGCGTCTTGCATGGTGGATATTATGCCTGGTGGGCTTCATAAGGAACAGGCAGGGAGCGGACGCAATGCGAAAGACCCTGGATATAATGGAGCATACGATGGGTAATGAAGCAAACCATGCCCTGGACTCAGAGAAGGCATTCAATGGAGTAGAATAGAATTTTCTGTGGGCGGTGCTGATGAACATGGGATTGGGTGACACATTCATAAGGTGGGTTCAGGCACAGTGGTGGAAGCGTGCGAAAAGAAGAAGTTTAACTATGTTCCTTGCTGACCTGCACCCACTCCTCACAAACCCCATCACCACGTCCCCTCCCACACACATTACACACCTCTAAACACTTGTACCTGCTGTTTAAGGGAACGTTCAGTGCAGCACACTGAAAGTGCAAGTTTAAGCTTCTTCCTACACTTTTATTTTAAAACGAAACCATTCCAGAATGGATTCTTTTTCAAATAATAGTATAGGAGCTGTAACAGGTAATTTTAAAAAAGTAGAGGAGCACCACTCCCGACCGCTCCCACTCACTTCGACCACTGTTCAGGCAGTGTACAGATTCCCAAAAGGAAGGGTTGTGGTGAATAGTAAAATGTCTGATGAGATTAGCATGACCAGGGGGACAAGGCAGGGGTGCCCCCTCTCGCCGATGTTATGCACGCTCTCCATGGAGGCCCTGTAAAACAACATAAGGAAAAACAAGGATATTAGAGGGATAAAGTTGGGCGCAGTTGAATACAAATTGGCAATGTTTTCTGATGATATTCTATTGTATTTAATTAACCCGCAAGAAGATATCCCAGTAGTCCTCCAAGTAATTCAGGAATTTGGGAAGTGGGCGGACATCAAATAGAACACAGATAAATCCGCTGTCTTTTTATACAAAAACAAGGAAAGGGACGGCCACAGTGAGGCAGAGGTTGGGGGTATCCCAACAAACTACCGAAAACTCAGATATTTGGGGATTAATATTACGAAAACCACAGAGGGACTCTACGAGGCTAGTTTACCCCCCCCCCTCCCCTCTTGAAGGAATTAAATAAGGACATGGAGAAATGGACTCACCTAACTATGTCATGGCTAGGCCGAGTGAACACCCTAAAGATGGTGGTGTTCCCGAAATTATTATACCTCTATCAAATGCTCCTGATTTCAATTCCACAGCACCAATTCTCGGAAATAAAGGAGATTATCCGGAGGTTATTATGGCAGGATGGGGCCTCCCTCTGGAAAAGCCTCCCTGCCATTCTAAAACTTGAGGAGAACCATCTCCGGTTCCGGAAGCACCTCAAGACCTTCCTCTTTGCTTCTGCCTTTGCTCCCCCTCTCCCCTGCTGATCTGCTCTCTCTTGGCACTGTGCACCTGGCCACCCTTTGTCCCATGGGCCCAGGTACCTACTCACCCTGCCACCCTCACGCACTGCCTTCTGGCCACCCCTTGCACTGGGGATTGTATCTGTACCAATACAGCCCAGCCCTTTTTTGTTCCTTCTTTTTCTGCACTTATCAGACTTACCCAGTCTGCTGCCTTAAACACAGCACTTGTCACTTGCTGGCTGCACTACCACTGTTTATTGCCTCCATTTTCTATTTATTTTATTTATTATTATGTATCTGCTCTCCTCTGCTCCATACTTTCCACTCTCCCCTTCCATGCACGTTTTCCCTTTTCCCTTTCCCATGCACTTGCACGTTTTCAATGTCACTGGGCCTCGTAAAATCGTTGTTTTGTTATGTTGTTTCTCCCCTGTTCCCCTCCGTTGCCTAGTCATGCTCTTACACACCTGTGTATGAGCGCGATACAAATAAAATATCATATCATATCAGGGTAAAAAGCAAAGAATAGCATATGAAACACTTATCCAGCCGAAAGAAAAAGGAGGGTTGGGACTCCAGACATGTATGAGTACTATCGAGCTTCACAGTTCAGGGTGCTAGTTCCCCACTTACGAAAAGATGACCAAAAGCAATGGGTGGCAATCAAGAATTACCAAATGAGACCGGTCTCAATGGGTGAGTGGCTGTGGACCCCAAAGAAATCTTTCCCAAGCAGCGCCCTCAAGCATTTCGCGATGGGTTCTCACTGGAGGCTATGGCGGGGTAAAGGAGAAATGAGGCAGCTGACGACATAGCCATCACCAATGAGTTGTATATGGGCCCCACCGATCCGGGATGCCATAGCGGACACAGCACGGTTTCAGAACTGGTACGAGGCAGGACTGACATGGTGGGTCAAATGCTGAAGCCAGGGGCATGCATATCCATACAGGATCTTGAAACTGGATTACAAATAGGTCCACTTGAAGTGTTTAGATTCTTGCAGCTCAAGGGGGTCTTGTCGGTGGGGAAATGGAGGGAAGAGCTGATGAGGGACTTCATTCCCATGGAAAATATTCTGAGTGGGACTACCAGCACAAGAGGTTTCATCTCCAGGTTCAATGTAGCTTTGATTGAAGCGAAGGGTGCTAAAACAGAGGGTGTGAGAAAAAGATGGGAAAAATACATGGGCTCACAGATGTCAGATGCCTTGTGGTCCCGAATATGCTCAACAGCCCATGGAACGTCCATATGTGAACAATATAAGTTACACGGAGTGAAGTTGTTACATAAATGGCAACAGGACCCCAAAAGACTCTCAAAAATGTTCTCTCAAACAAGTCCAATGTGCTGGAGAGGATGTGATCAGAGGCGGTCTACTGGCACATGTGGTGGTCATGCCCTAAGTAACAAACGTTTTGGAAAGAGGTCCTGGGATGGATTAGAACATTGGAGGGGATCCGTAGAGACATAGACCCCAGATTGGTCCTCTTCGAGATGGAGCTGCGGGAGGAGCGGTGGAAGAGGATACCACATGGCACGCTTTTTGCTTCTGGCTGCTAAAGTGTGCATAACGATAGGGTGGAGGTCGGAATCCCTCCGAACGGAGCAAATGTGGGTTAAAAAGGCCAAAGAACTATATGAAATGGAAAGTTTAATGGCTCAATTGCATGACGTAACATCAAGTAGAGAAATGGAGTGGGCCCCCTTCACTGAAGCCTACAAATAAGGAAAAAGAATAAGGTTTCCAACTACCATGTGACATGCTATCTCGACCAACTCAGAGAGCTTCCGATTGTTCCCTTTTGAACCGTTGGACTTGGGGGGGAGTGGTTTGGGGGAGTACTTTTCTCGTTACTATGTCTATGTTTTTTAAAATGTTTGGAACAGATTGCTTTACCTTATCACAAAATGACAATAAAATCAAATAAAAAAAAAAAAGAAAAGGAGATGGGGAGTTTTTACACATGGTGGTAAAATGGCTGAGGGAAATGTCATAAAAAGTAGCAGAAGTCCCACACATTCGCTCCTAAACTGGTCACTTGTTGTGTGTACCCTCTGTGACTACAAAAACAATGCTACATTCCCTTCACCCCAGTCTCATGCTAAACCAGCTGAGATATGCACACGGTAGATGTGCAATACAGAGAAGCATGCAGGTTCTTCAAAATGCAGCAAATTTGCATCTGTGTGTGTAGGATCAGTCCTTCTGTAAACACCGAGGTTACTCTGTAAACTGGGCTGTTGGTTGTAGAATGCTGCCCATAAGAGCTCATTTAGTCCATCCTGCCCTGTGCATAAACAGACATGCATGCACACACACATGCACATTGATGCAAACACACCCACACACACACATATTGGGATTGGTAAGGCACTGACATCATATTATTCGATACTTGCACAATTTTCCAGCTGTTGCCATGTTATGTGCAGGTCCTCTGTGGCAGTTCTTTGGAAATGTCTACTTACTGATTTCAAGCTACTTCGATCATGTAGTAACATCAAAGTTCGTATAATGTAGCACCAGCCAGTGTTATTTTTAGCAGTTTTATGAGTGTCAATGCCTTAATTGTGAATGTAAATGAGTTTCTATTGTAATTAAAATAAGCCAGAAGTTTGGTCTTGAATATGTTCCTGTCACTTAAGTCCTGTTAAAAACAAATACTAACAAAGGCTACTATTTAAGCATTTGTATAGGTAATAGGTACTCATTTGCGAGGCACTGACATCATACAATTGGGTACTTCCCCCATTTTCAGGCTGTTACCATGTTACGGCTAGATCCATTATGGCAGTGCTTGGGAAATGTCTATTCCTGGATATTTCTATCATAGAGTATCATCAAACATCCCAAGAGAGGCATCGTGTTCAGTGATGTGGGCATTCTAGTGCAGGGCATTTAAGTGGAACTTTAATACAGGAAATCTTCCATCAGTGAAAGACAGTATATGCACCTAGTGGATCATGTGACCAAGTATGCAGCCTTAGGAAGATAGATTTGAAACACATAAGTCACTGTGTTGGCACTACCTTTTTCCACGTGGGTTTGTCAAACGGTTAGAACTTGTAAACAGTCAGCAGTGGGTGCCTTACCAAGTGCTGGCAGGCTTTAGTATACTGTACACTAAAGGCTGGTGTCACAGCCTGACACCAGAAGTCAGTGTACATGTATGGAGTCAGTACTTACGTGCCCAGTGTGTTGAGACCAGCTCGAAAATAGTGCAAGACCTTTTGTCATTTGGTGGAAAAATATTGATTGTGTATGAAGAACAAATAAAAAGGGCAGCCTGCACCTTGTAGCAAGATCAGTTTTCATTGTGGCCCATAGACCATGCAAGATGCCATTATTAGACTGGATGCATAAAACTGCATGTTAACAATGGGTGACAAAATCCTGGAACAGATATTCTGTGCACAACCAGCAACCAGTGCAGACCGACACAGCAAGTGTGTTGAGGCCAGTTCGTACAGCATGCTCGGAAAACCACAAATATGTGCAGGTTACATGTGGAGGGTGCGAATTAGCCCACCTGCTCCCCTACAAAGCACCCTTATTCCACAAAATACTTCCTATCATCCCCCTATATTCAGGGCCCCACAAACGGGTTAAAATCGTTTCAGCCACCAGCAAAATAGCATTTGGAAATGTGTGCCTTGTGAGGTAGGAGAGAAGTCTGATCTCGCTCGCAGGAATCTACATTTTCCCCATAACTCTGAATCTCTGGAAATGTTTGAAACGTTTGTAGGCTCTAAACCTGCAATTGGAGTGGTTCCATTTATCTTTAAACTAGTTTGCGCAGCACTGCACCTGACATGTGCAGGCAGATCAGTAAGTGTAGTTTATAAGTAGCACACACTTCCGTGTTATGCCCTTCATGGTGCGAAAGAAAGCGGATTAGGGAAATGGAAGAAGGAGGGGCCTTTGCCTTCATGGGTGTCATTTTATATTGTCCCTATTCATTTGGCTGGGGCACCTTTTCTTCAGATGTCATGTCCCCCCCCCCCAACATTTTCAGCAAAGTTACTCCACTGGTTGCCTTCATGAATTTTGCTTGATGGTTTTGAATAGAGCAACTGTTATGGGGTCGCGTAGGGCCGGCGCCCCTCCTGCATTCACGCAATGATTGTCAGTCAGGAGCCAGAGAGGTAGGTTGATAACTGGCGCACGGGAAGTCACGCGCCCCTTTTGTTGGGGCCATTCCATGGTGTATCACGTGTCACCAACACGAGACATTGCACAAGTCCTGGGAGGGGCTCGAAGTCACAACATCCCATGGCAAGTATATCACCTTAAAGTAATGACATGATGCAACATTAGACACAGCACCAAACATCTACATTATCAATAGTTCCATTAATCACATAGATAGACACATTCCAGTCGGGCAGTTGATCATAGGCGGGCAAACGCATCATGAGGGAAACTTTTCAGCAAAGTTACTCCACTGGTTGCCTTCATGAATTTTGCTTGATGGTTTTGAATAGAGCAACTGTTATGGGGTCGCGAAGGGCCGGCGCCCCTCCTGCATTCACGCAATGATTGTCAGTCAGGAGCCAGAGAGGTAGGTTGATAACTGGCGCACGGGAAGTCACGCGCCCCTTTTGTTGGGGCCATTCCATGGTGTATCACGTGTCACCAACACGAGACATTGCACAAGTCCTGGGAGGGGCTCGAAGTCACAACATCCCATGGCAAGTATATCACCTTAAAGTAATGACATGATGCAACATTAGACACAGCACCAAACATCTACATTATCAATAGTTCCATTAATCACATAGATAGACACATTCCAGTCGGGCAGTTGATCATAGGCGGGCAAACGCATCATGAGGGAAACTTTGTTAAACAGTGGAGATGGTAACTCACCCCCAATGGACGACGCTGTGCTCTGTTACTGGATCCATTTTAAGCATGCACTCAATATGCTGGATTGCAGCGTCACATGCACACAATTGCTGGGACCCCTTTAAGCACTAATGTGTTATTAACTTGTAGACGTGATTTGGAGTTTGTAGGTATTAATAAGAGATGGCCTAAGTCATCAGCTCGATAAAACCGGGTAGAAAAGATTTACCCAACCCTTAAATATAGTCCCGTAGAGCAATGTATATACAGGGATTTCAAAAAATGAACTGAAGACAGAAAACAACACTTCCGCAAAAGGTGGAAAACCAGGCACCCTCCCCTCCCCCCAAATGAGGCAGTTAGAACCGGTAATTCCTTGAGGTTCTATGTCTACCGGTTTCATGGGTTTTTACTAGAGTTTCCCCACTTTCTTCAGGACAGTTTTCTTTAAATGCCAGAAACAAACTGGCAGTGAACAAGGAGAAAAGAAGGACGGATTGCAGGTTGCTTAAATCCTCCTTCCTGGTACTGCTGTGCAGTCTGTGAGCGAACGTGGTGGCCCTGTAAAGAAAATGCAATGCCAGGGTCACTGTTGTGATCGGAGGGCCCACTGTGGTGGAGTGCGGGCCCCTCCTAGATCTGAGGCCCTGCGCGCAGATGGATCGCGCAAGAACGGACACTGGAGACGTCCGCCTGTTCCGGCGCTCCGGCGCGAACTGCCGCCGGGTGCCGCCTTTATTAACTAGCGCGCATGCGCCGGCTCGAGGGCCGCGCATGCGCGTTACGTGTACCACGTACACAACATCCCTCCTTTTTCCCCTCAAACAACAAAACATTAAACATGGGGAGCCAACGTGGCTCAAAACATTTTATACTTAACAGACTTGACTGCTCAGGCTGCTGAGTCCATAATGAAGTCTTGGAACCTTTGTGGGGGGCGGCGCCCTTCCCTGCGGGGGTATCTGGGCGGGCTCCTTTCAAGGTTCTCTGGCCTTCCAGGATCTCCGGGCGGTTCAACGTTTTCCGGCGGCGCTTCTGCCGCCAGCCCTTGGCCGGGATCCCGTTCTTCTTCTGAGGTTATTGGTCCTATGCGTTTGAAGAAGGACACATTTCTGGTCACCGTCCCACGCGCGTTCGCCGCCGTGATCATCGACCCTTTGACGTGAGTTACTCCCATCGGTTGTGTTTCATAAGCCATTGAGAGTTTCCCCTCCGGCTTCCTGTTTCGGACAAGGACGGTGTCTCCTACTGCTATCTCTTTCTCCGGCAGCTTCCGCCTCGTTGTCTCACTCTCGTTTCTCGCGGCCCTGTCTGCTGCCACCTGTGCGTCGTCGATCACCCCTGGGCGTCGTTCTCCCGCTTCCGGTATCAGCCCTCTGGGTATTCGCTTGAACAGTGCCTCGGCGGGCGCGATTCCGGTGGACTGATGTGGGGTGGACCGGTACTCACGGAGAAAGTCGATTAAGTTATGGTGCAGGTCTTCCCCCCATTGACAGAGATGCGAAAAACTTTGTTAAGCGTCCGCATGAAACGCTCAACCTCTCCATTGGCCCTCGGCCACAGCGGGGTCACCTTGCGGTGCTTGATGCCTCGTTCTGCGCAGTATTTGGCAAAACGCTGCCCTTGGAACGGGGCTCCATTGTCTGAGCAGATCTCGAGTGGGAAGCCGTGGGTGGCGAAAATTTTGTCCATGGCCAGGATGGTGTGATCGCTGGCGGTGGATTCCACGAGTTCCACCTCCGGGTACCTCGACCACTGGTCTGTCACTACTAAGAAGTATAGGCCTCTACCGGTCGAGCCGAAGTCTGCGTGAACGGTCCCCCACGGCACGTCGCTCCGTTCCATGGCTCGAATGGGCGGGCTCTTTTCCGCCGGACTCGCGGCTTGGCAGGGGATGCAGGTCCTTACGAATTCGGTCACCCTGTGTTCCAGGTCGGGGAACCAGACCTTCAGCCTTAGGCGCGCCTTCATCTTAGCCATGCCTTGATGCCCTGTGTGGGCTAGCTGGAGGACTCTCGTGACCAGGGACCTGGGGATCACGATCTGGTCTCCCCGCAGTAGCAGACCGTCCGTGGACACCGAGAGCTCGTGTCGAGCCTTCCACAGTAGTTGTAGGTCTCTCTGCACCTCTGGGTTTCTTCTGGCGTTGTTCTGGAGGACGTCCCGCCATTCCCCCGTGGCTACCGCTCTTTTCACTCGCAGGAATGCCTCGTCAGAGTTCGAGTCATCCGCAATGTCCTCCCTCGACAGGGCCACTGGCAGGGCTGATTCAACGACAAGATGCACTGCGTCCCCAGCGTCAGACAGCTCCACAGGACTCTGGGCGTTTCTCGTGCCTGGGTGGCGGGACAGGTAGTCCGCGGGATTATGGGTGCCTGGGCGGTACACCAGCTTGACGCCGTATTCGATGAGTGACAGCATCCATCTTTCGATACGGGGAGGCGGCTTGGAAGATGTGCCAGACAGGATGGGAATCAGGGGTTTATGGTCTGTGACCACGACAACAGGTTTGCCGAGGATGTATATCCTGAAGTGTTTGCACCCCCATAGGATGGCAAGGGCCTCTCTCTCAATTTGTGAATAGCGCCTTTCCGTGTCGGTGAGGGCCTTGCTGGCGTACGCTATGGGTCTCATGGCCCCCAGTTCGTCGGCCTGCATAAGGACTGCCCCTAGTCCTACAGGGCTGGCGTCAACTACGATCTCTGATTCCCGGCTGGGGTGGAAATAGGCCATTGTCTCCTGCTCTGACAGGGCCTCTTTGATGGCATTGAAAGATCTTTGTTCGGTCGCTGTCCATTGCCACGGCACGTCATTTCTGGTAAGTGCCCTCAGTGGTTCTGATAGGGAGGCCAGGTCTTTGATGAATCGGCCGCAGTAATTGACCATCCCCAAGAAGCTCCGAACTTCTGCTGGAGATGTGGGTGGGGGCGCATCTCTTATGTCTTTTACTTTTCCAGGGTCTGGGGAAATGCCGCCTGCATGAAAAGTGAACCCGAAGAACTCCAGCCGGTCTTTAAGGAACTCGCACTTTTCTCGGTGCAGGGTCAGTCCTACCGCCTGGAGCCTCTCAAACGTGCGCTCTAGCCTTTTAAGGTGTTCGCTCTTTGACTTGGCGAAGACTAAAATGTCGTCGGACATGTTGATGACACCCTTCAGACCGGACAACGCTCCTCTTATGGCGTTCTGGAAGACCTCAGCCGCGGATGAGATCCCAAAGTTAAGCCTCTTGTACTGGTACAACCCCTCGTGCGTCGTGAACGTCGTAATGTACCTCGACTCGGGGTGCAGTTCCAGTTGATGGTAGCCGGATCTGAGGTCCAGTTTGGAGAAGACTTTGGTTCCTTGGAGTTCACCGACGATATCATCCAGGGTGGGTGTGAGGTGGCTCTCCCTTTTGATAGCGGCATTTGGGAGCCTCATGTCCACGCAGGTGCGCACGGCCCCTGGTTGTTTCGGCTTTGGGGCTACTACGATGGGCGAAACCCAAGGGGTGGGGCCTTCTACCCGTTCGATGATGTCTCGGTCAATCAGCTGTTGCAACTCCTCCTCCACTTGGGCCCTCAGGTGAAAGGGAATTCGGCGGTGTTTGAGGGCTGTCGGCCTTACAGACTTGTCGATGTGCAGGTGAATAGGGTCTGCGTTCAGTTTGCCGATGCCCTTGAAGAGACTCTCGAACTTGTGTAGCAAGCTTTTCAGATCAGCGTGGTATACCCCAAATGTGAAATGGACAATATCGAGCGCTTCCGACGCTGCACAGCTCAGCAAGGAATGTGGGCTGACGTCGGTGACGAAGAATCTTGCTTTGATGGAGTTTTGCCCATGAGAGACTGGGGCGACAAACGCACCCTGGATGGGTAAGGGAGTGTCCCCACCGAATGCATATATCCTTGCTGTGGATGTTGACAGTTCTGGTGGGCCTGGCAGGGCTACATAATGTTTGGTGGCTAGCACGCAGACTGAAGCTCCGGTGTCAATAAGGATGGGGGTGGGAATGTCATTGATGTTGACAGTGCACGTGGGTTGGCGCCTCGTGCTGGGACCTTTCGCGATGCTGGAGATGAAGAAGACTTCTTCCTCCTCCTCTTCTTCTTCCGCGAGGTCTAGGTCTTGCAGGCCCTGATCAATCGAGGAGATGCCTCTCACTCTGCGAGTACCACCTCGCCCCACTCTCTCTGGTCCTCTCGCTGCTGCAACCGGGGAAGCCGCATGGCACATTCTGGCAAAATGACCCGGTGTTCCGCACCGGGCGCATGTCTTCGACTTCGCCGGGCAGTCACCGCTGTGGGGGAGGTCATACCCACAATTCGAGCACGATGGGGCGTTGCTTGGTGTGGACGTGGTGTCAGGCCTTTTCGGCGCCCATCTCGACCTACCCGCAGCCGACCGCCCTACTGCGAACGCGTCTTCGTTGTGTCCTGGTCGCGAGGCAGCGTCCATTTTCGCGCCTCTGGCCTCTGCTAGCTCATGTGCTCTGCCCAGGTCTAGAATCTGCTGGAGGGTCAGGCCAGGCTCCCTCAATACTTGCCTGCGAAGTTTTCCGGAGCTGCACCCCTGCAGTAGTTGGTTGCAGACCATTTCCTCCTCGTCGGCCCATCTGCAGCAGGTCGCCAGGTGTCTCAGGCGGGCGCAGAATTTGTCTAGGGGCTCATCGTCCAATTGTCTCTCAGCGCCCATGACAAACCTGTCAAAGTCTACATTGGCCATGGGTAGGAAGTGGTCTTTGAGTGCCTGCTTGACCGCGTCGTACGTGGCCACGGGGATGACGAGGGAGTCGTAGATCTTGTGGACTTCTGCGCCTGCCGAATAGATCATGGTTGCAATCTTTTCGTCATCATCGTCAACCCCAGATGCCCTAAAGAACATGTCCAGTCTTTTGACCCACAATAGCCACTTCGGGCCTAGTTTGGACGGGGGGCCAGTGGCATCGAATTCCGGCATGGGGGCCAGGGAGTTGCGAGCTCTGCGGGGGATTGGGGCTGCGGCGCCCTCATCGTCGGCACCTTCACCCATTTCAGTGCCACGTACTCACAGTTGGCTGTCTCGGGAGAGGATGGCTTGTCTCGGCCTCGTGGTAGGGTTGGGTGCGAAATCCCCTTCTTTCTTCTCGGTTGCCACAGTCTTGCGCCTGCAGGACTGTGGGCGTTTCAAAAATTGTTCTTTGGTGCCTTCCGACGCCGTTGGTGAGTGGCGCACGAGCACCCTGTTGGGCCGCAACCACTGTCGCCACGTGTGACGGGGAGCGGGTGGAAGAGAAGATGGCCGCCGGTGCTCCGTGGGTCCGTGACACGGTAGACTTCCGTCACTCCGTGGTCGTCGGGCACGGAAGTGGACCATACCTCCTCGTCGCCAGTGTTGTGATCGGAGGGCCCACTGTGGTGGAGTGCGGGCCCCTCCTAGATCTGAGGCCCTGCGCGCATATGGATCGCGCAAGAACGGACACTGGAGACGTCCGCCTGTTCCGGCGCTCCGGCGCGAACTGCCACCGGGCGCCGCCTTTATTAACTCGCGCGCATGCGCCGGCTCGCGGGCCGCGCATGCGCGTTACGTGTACCACGTACACAACATCCACTACACTAGTTGCTGAGGCTAAATCAATTAGAAAGGACAAAACTACACATCAGTATGTCCATCAAACATACATAAAATAAAGTGGCTATCCCATCTCCCAATTAGTTTAAATGCAATTGCAAAATACTTGAAATTTGTCCTAGTCCATCTCTGTCTGTTTATCCTATGGTATGTCCTGCTATTAAATAAGATTTGCTGTCAGCTTTCCCACACGATAGGAAGTGTGTGTTCTGTTGACTTAAATCACCTGCGCATTATTGCCCACCTGAAATAGTTCTTCTCAGGCGCCTCTGTCGATGTCCACGTGCTGTTCCTGTGATGTGCGGTGCGGCCCATTAAGTCATAGCCATGACTGTGTTTTTGATACTTCCACCAACTACAACAAATGCGGTTGCCCGTGAGTGCCTTGCATATAGTAGCAAACATTTCTAATTAGTATGCGCAGCGGCTCGGCATGATTATTATTACACCAGTAAATACCAGTAAGGACTGCCGTTGGAGAGAACCGCCGGAATATCCACGCTGCTGCAGCACAATCCAATAAGAAACAGATGTCTTGATATCACTATAGCCGCAAAACTGCGTCGTGTCTCTGTAATGGCAACAGGCATCGTGTAAGGTCACGATTGCGATCTACTTCCTAATGTAGTGAAGCTGTGAGTTATTCCAGACAGAAAATTACCTTAAAGCGAATGCTCTGCCGAATGGTAGCAAGTCCAGCCGTATTCCCATGAAAGACTGGCGTTTATCACTATGCGCTATCTTTTACCCATCAACCATTTAGAAGTGGAAACGGGTGGCCTGCCGTCGTTTGTCAACTAAAGATCACGTGTGGACAAAAACTGATCGACATGGCCTCAACAAATCCATCGTTTGGCATATTCTAGCCACATTAACCTAAAACGGTATACTAGTGTAAGTAGTTGTGGCTGGTTGGTACCATCAACCACAAAGACTCTAGTAGGCACTGATGTTTCCTACCCGCAGTTTTGGAATTATAGGGTGTAGTCCACACATCTGCATTCTCTATGATTACATCCATAACTTATCATGACATTTATTCTTTACGCATGCGCAAGAGTGCAGGATTACTCGTCATTACAGCCAATATAAAGCATAAGACTCTACCATGGCCCAGCTCCTCTACGACTATATGAGGGCCTTTTCCCAGTGTTCTTGTTAATTGTTATAGGGCCTCATTACGACCCAGGCGGTAAGTTACCGCCTGGGCCGTGACTTTACCACCATGGCGTAAACTACGTTTACGCCATGGTGGTTGGCGGACTTACTGCCCCATTCCGAGGTTGGCGGGGGCGGTAAGTCCCCAATCCCCATTTACCCTTCCCATTCCCATTTTTGCCCCATAGGGCATAATGGGAGTGGGGAAGGCGTTAATTACGCCACCGTAAATTACGGTGGCGTAATTAACTCCATGGTCCCTTAGCGCCATGGATTTTAACACCTGCTAAAAACAGGTGTTAAAACCTCCATGGCGCTAAGGGACCTCGTACTCAGGCGGTAAGGGTCGGCGCTGTTTACGCCGGCGTAAACCCCTTACCGCCTGAGTCGTAATGAGGCCCATAGTCATTAAATTATTGCCCAAAAGAATGAATCCCCTTGTGAGCTGGAAACCGAATGTGTCCCTTTGTTTAAACTATGCCCTGCTAAACGATTTTCATGTGCAAGTGTCATTCCTTTTTGCATCTGTCATCCTGAACCAAAACCGATTTTAGTTTTGTGAGCTAAACCCCTTTCCCAGATCCCACCTGTCATTGTAAGCCTCAGTGTAAACAAATTTCCATTTGCCACTGTATTTTCCCTCTGTGTTTGCTTTCTCCCCAAAACCAATGTTCCTACTTTATTTGTATTTTCCCTGGTGTGCTGATAAGTACTCTCTAAAACCTTGCCTGTCTCCTAAGTGTAAGCAGTATGAATGTCCTTCTATTCTGTCCCCTATCCATTGTGAGAAATAATTAAACCCCCATTCTTCCATTTTGCTCCAAAAATGGATTTTCTCTTACTTTGCTGGCTTCCCATATTTTGGTGGTAGGCTTCACCCCAAAACCGAATTTACCCCTATATTCCTACTCCTTGCCACTGCTTTCCATTCAAAGGAATTAAGTCCAATTGATGTTTGTGGGTGAGTGTTGCAGGGGTGGTGCTTAACTGAAGGTGCTATCACATTGTGTGGAATAGTTATTTTCCTCTTTTGTCATTAAAACAAAAGTGAGTGTAACAGTCTACTTCAACCTGGTCACTCTAGTTAGGATATTGCATTTTTGTTGCCACCATTTTGGTGGCTGTTGTATTTTGATTATCCTCATTTACATTGAATAAAAAATTAATAAATATTTTATTAAGACACACCAGCCTGGTTCCTAGTCCATTGTGACACGGGATGCTGGTGGAGGTTGGGTTCGAGACGGGTTGTGGGCCTACTAAAAACGAATCCGCAGTATACTAAAAAAAGTGTTTTATTTTGCGCCACATTCGTTGTAGGGGAAGGAGTTCCCTGGCTGGCGTGTGCCGTGTAATAAACCGTCACACCTGCTAACACCCTTCTGAGCTTTGGGCCTTCCGGCTTGAAAGGAGAGGACCCTGAGAAAAAGTTAGGCGGAGTGCCACACAAGCATCAACCAGCGTCAATCTTTTTAAGGACAATTTCGAGACAGTCGTGTCCTTGTACTGCATCCGTCTGCACTGCTGACTGTTGTCAAGCCCCAGTCAGATGCCTCGCCCAGCATTCCAGATCTGCCAACCAGCACAGAGACAACGATTCTTGGCCCAGAGCCGCCGCGACAGACAGCCTGTAGACGTCCATCCAACCTTGCTTGCCGAACTGCCTGCCACCTGGTACTACCTGCAGGTGTCTACTGCCACTAACTCTGTCTCAAGGGCGCAAAGCACCCTGGAACCACCTTGACCCTGTTGCACACAAGTAACCTCTTCAGTACCATGTACATTGTGGTTCTGCCCCCGTGGTCCTTCTGCGAAGGCCCCTAGATACAGTTATGACCCTCTGCCCCTTTGGTGCTGGAACCAAATAATCTTGAACTATAAGACTGATTCCTTTACCAATTACCCTCCTGTCAGTATCCAGAGTGCATCCATTTCCTTCGTGAAACTGTTTGTCCTCTGTTTTCTTTCACAGTGTGGGTTGTAATTGTAATGTGCTAGAACTGTCTGTTGTAGTAATAATAAAGTATATATTTGTATATAACCTTAACTGGACAGTCTCTTTAATCATTGGGTGATAATTGTATTTTCGCTATGTTGCAACTAACCAATGATCCAGGACCTTGCAGAGATAAGCCTGCCATTCCGTCCACGTTACCAAAATTGAACAAGGAGGTCTTATAATTCAGTTGCATTACAATTTGTTCGGATCCCTGCTGGTGTACTAGAGATGTGAGGTTGATTGATGGTTTAGAAACCGATATTCATCCCTGGACCACTGGTTTCCCCGGAAATTGATTTGTCACACTGCGTATTTACGATTTTCTGAGTTCTTAGTCTTTACTTAACTGGCAAACTTCAGCGTTCATGAATTGACGGCACCTCCACCAGGAATACATTAAGGTTCATGTACAATGTCAAATGCAGGGACGTCATTTAGGGGACGCCAGAGGTCTCAACTGCGACCTCTTTGGTCTCCCTTGCGACCTCTTTGGTCTCCCTTGCGACCTCTAAAAAAATAAAATTAAAAACAAATATATATATTTTTTTTGTCAAGCAAGCTCCTGGGCTGTGGCCAGCACCGTGTGGCTCTTTACTTCTGGAGTGGCTGGCTTTCTTGTTTAGGCCCCTTAAAAAAAAGAAGAACAGGATTGCCACAAGTCTAACACTTTCAGCACTGACTCTAAATAAGAAAGAATAGGAATAACAAATGTGTCTTTCTGGAATTCTATACAATAATTGCTAGACTCATTAAAGGTTTATTTCAGGCACACTTCAGGGGGTAAGTCACTGATTTAGTCTGTTCTTAAACACCTCAACTCAGCCTTTCATCCTCTAAGGTCGACAAATGAGTACCAACATAGGTTGGATGATATTGGGTGTATATTTTTTTCTATATAAAGCGCTTACGCGTAAGTGCTATATAATAACACATCATTATCATTTGGTCATGGACGTCTGCTTGCATTCACAGTAATTTGGTAATATGGGCCTTTACACACTGATCTTAACGATACAAATGGCGATCCATTCTTGTATGAAATGAACATCACTTTATAGTGATATCGTAACCATATTTTTCGTAGTGTACAATGCTATGTGATGCCACCTCCTGTTTTGTCAACGGGTGAAAGGTTGTGTTCCATCGCTTCCCGTGATATCATTTTGGGGTGTGGTCAAATGACATCACTTCCTGTGATGTCATCATGGGGGGTCAAGGGTCATGTGATGTCACTTCCGCTACCACTTGCATTTTGGGGAAATGACATCCCTGCTCAAATGTTATGCATACGGCAGTAAACGTCTAGAAAAGCATTCTGGAACTTGTAAACAACACTAAGCATGGGTTCTTGCAGGGTCGGGTGTATATAGTCCGGGTCTCAGCAACATTACGCTGCCTCCTAGTGCTTTGCTCTGGAGGACAAAACGGAAGACATCTTGGTGGACTTTCCAGTAGGAAAAAAGGCAGCCATCTTAGCGCATTTCTGATGTACAAGTGTAGCCCAGGCTGCAGTGAAGATCTGGGTGGTGAAATACTGTATGATGTTTCTGGTATGTCTGTTGATAGGGGATTCTTGAAAGTTGTAGTGTTGTGTTTTTAATTGTTTAATAAACTCAAAATAAAAATAAAAATTAAAATACCTTTTCTAACACCAATGGTGTAAAGTACTGATAGGCCTATACACTCTTGAAACAGATCAATATTTTCTGCAGAGGCTGACCAACACATGTGAATATTATTGTGTTCTATTTTAGCAAGGTACTGCCCCTACCCACACTATAATAAGAAAGCAAAACAACATTTTTAGCATAAGTGCACATGCAGCCACCGCCACTGTATTTTCCCTGCAGCCCAAAGCAAGCGTGGTATTAGACATCTTATTGGTAATGGGCATGTATGTGGGAGCTTTGAATGATGGCGCATGAAGACCAGGGGTTGTTGCATGGGACAGCAAATAACAGCATACAGTTACCCCAACTAGTTGTTTGAGGTTTGTGACAAGCAAGTTGCTTTCAAACTGACCCAGAACAAATCACCTGGAACTGAATTTTTTATTGTACCCTAGATTGGTTTTCTGGAGTCACTGTGTAGGCAGTTCGAGCAAGACTAGAGGTAAAAAGGGATTAATTTGTATTTATTTGTATAACAGGGATTTCAATTTAGATCGCAACTTACTTACAACAAACCATTTACGAATGGCAGAGCTGCACTCCCCAAAAGGGTGTCTGCGCAACAGCACGAAGATGAAATCAAGGGGTGCACCAGTTTCTGACGGTGTAAACAAAGTGGAAAATATAGCATGGACACAACAAAAAAGTGCGCATGCAATGCTTGTCTGCCTGCCACCTCACTATGGTGGTGGGTGGATTTCCAGCTCGTACTAGAGTTTGGCTGAACAACAACCAGGAACACAGTTTTCCTAGGTAGGTGTATCACAAAGGGAAATATCAGCCGAAATTCCCAAAGGTGATGAAAAATATTCTGCAGAGGAGTTTCTCAGAAAGGTCTCTTCACTCAATACAGGAGCAGTTAATCGTAAATGGAAAATGCTCTTGCTAGCACAGGATTCTTTCCCGGGGTTATGATTCTAGAACTGAATATTACCGTTCTTGGATGGTGTTACATAAAAGACACCAGCCACTGCAACATATGGGTCCAGATGACTGACACTTTACACTGGTGCAAGTGCACTGTTTTATGGTATTAGCTCTAGGGCATACTTTGCCCTAGTGCAAAAACCTATCCCTTCAAGACATTTTTTCCAGCAGGTCAAAGTTTGCCTTAGTGCTAACTTGGAATGGTATTATCACTAGGGCAGACTTTGGACTTGTGACTGGTAGAAAAATGCATTGAAAGCATATTTGCTCGCACCAGGGTCTTATTTGCTGTAGTGAAAATTCAATGCAATATTGCACTTGCGCTAGTGTGAGTTTCTATAATCTGGCCCAAAGTGAACACAAGTTCTCAGGGTCCACCACAAGCAAATATTTCTGTTTCATGAGCATAAGAATGATTAATGAACCAATATGTTAAGATAACGCATAAGTGCACATCATCATTTATTTTATTTTTATTTTTTACATTTGTAAAGCGCACTGCAGCCCGCAAGCATAGAGGCACTGAAAGCGGTGCGTAAGAAGGCTTGATTAAGGGTTACAAAAAAGCCGCCCCAGAAGAGTTCTTAGAACATACATACAGTGTTACAAATACATAAGTCCTAGGTTGCGGACCAAAAACAGGCACACTATTTGAAGAGACTAGTCTTGATGGCCTTGCGAAAGGCAGTGTGAGAGTCAAGTAGTCTGATGTGCGGTGGAAGGGAATTCCAGAGGGTGGCTGCCATGGTGGGGAAACTAAAGCCACCAGCACGCACTCTGCGGGGTTTTTGGCACAGTTATCAAGTTGGAGTAGGCCACTCTGGAGGGCCTGGAGGCACAGGGTTTAGAGAATCTCTGGACAAGATATTTAGGGGGCTGATCGTGAAGACATTTGTGCGTGAGGGCAAGAGTTTTGAACAAGATTCTTTCCTTGACCGGTAGCCAGTGGACCTGACGCCTGAGGTCAGAGATGTAGTCCCTGAGTGATAGTCCAGTGGCAGCCCTAAGGGCATTGTTTTGGACTAGTTGAAATTTAGCGAGGTTTTTTCCTGGCGTCCCTATTAGAAGGGCGTTGCAATAGTCCATTCTTGAGCCAATGATTGCCCTGGCCATAGTGAGGCAATTCTGTTGGGAGAGGTACGGTCTGATTGCGTTGAGAAGTTTGGAGTAGTAGGATGAGGAGGATGCAATGGCATTGACCTGCCTGTTCAAGTTCGGGCCCAAGTAGACACCCAAGGTTTTGACCGTTTGGGAGACAGGGATTGGAATGTTATATATGGTGAAGGAGTTGTATTGCTTGTCCACCCTGCCCAAGGTGGACGGGGAGTCAATCAGCAGAAGCTCGGTTTTCTCGCTGTTGAGGCATACATACATTTACCGAGGACAAATCGATGTTATTAATTGCCCTAGTGTTAAAAAAAAGGATTTCTAAAATTATTTTTTGCACCAGGGCAAGATGTCCTTAGTGCTAACACAATTTCATATTAGCATTAGGGCAAGCATTGCTTTAATGCAAAACTGAATTGGATGTATTCGTTTTTTTTTACATTAAGGCAATATTCACTCTAGTGCTAAAACTATACAACATTGCACCGGTGCAACGTTTAAGTAATGAGTGTCCTGGTAGCAAAGAGCACAAGTGGGTTGCACACCGAAACAGAAAACAAATTAAAGCATATGTGAAATGAAGATGACCTCAAAGAACATCTCCATGTTCTTTTTAATTTCTTGAGTGAAATATTTAGTCAAGATTGAGTGAAAGAGTTAGGAAATCGAGTGTCGCATGGATCTATGGCTCTTGATGGTCGGTGTTATTGTGCGTGGGAGAGAGACAGAGAGCGGCAGGATAAGGGTGGCCACATTGCCAGTGTATTGTGTGTGTAACATGATATTGAGTTCTCCGATGAGGACGGGTTCATGCTGCATGACATGTTTTGTGTGAGTCAGTTCCTGGCAAAGTGAAAGACTGTCAACGGACAAAGAGGATCCGAGAACAGTGTGCGTGTGTGTGTGACAGTGGGTGATTAATGGGTCCCTGAGCCAAGGAGATATAGTCTGCGCTGCAGCCTCAGTTCACCTCATACCTCAGCTGTGGGGCCAAGCCAGAGAAGGGAAACGCATAACATACGTGGAATTCTGAAAGAGACAGATGCTAGGATCTGCTGCAGGCCACATCAACGGGTCATCAATGTTCTCATTCCCGGCTCTCAATTAACATAAATGTGCATTATGGGAGCTTTAGTGTTGGCTATTTTCAATTTACAGAAAATGGATTTAAGCACCCAGGATCAATGTTTTGCAAAAGTAAAGCCTAGGATTGGAAAATGGTGTCCCTGTGGCATAAATTGGATCCTGATGAACATTGTGGCGGGAAATGGGGCCAAGAGGAGTAGACTTACTGCTGGGGGAAAGCAAGAGTAAACTAAATTGTTGTTGGGCGAGATCGGGTGAGTTGTGTGACAAAAGTAACAAGATCTCCACCGAGACAAATGACCTACTATCCACACTATGCACGTGTCTAGGGAACCCCGAGGGTACACGATGGTAGCAAGTCTCACATTCCATGATGCTTCTGTTCCGCAACTGCTCTTTGCTGTTTAGAAAATCCCTTCAAGGTCCTCCACATTTGCTTGGGGACTGTTTTGGCCTGTTCTGTTGTTCCTGCATAGTCCATGTCAGAGCATGGGAAAAACATGGAAACAGGCTTCAGCACGCTATCGATGCTGCCCAGTTAAACACTACTGCAAAGCTCGCTCTACAATGGAACTCATGGGTCTTCAGTGCTACTAGCCAGTGCTGGATTATCCATTAGGCTAAGTAGGCACCAGCCTATGGGCCCCACTCCTTTTAGGGGCCCCACGACAACGGATCAAAATAAAGTGGTGCAGGAAATTAAAAACTTTTTAGAAGATAATTTGCACGGGGGCCCGACATTTCGACTGCCTGTGGGACGCCAGAGGTTTTAATCTGGCACTGCTACCAGTGGCAGGCTATTCCTTTTGGGAATTAAATATAGTAGCCAGCATTATTCTTTCATATGTCACTGCACTCCTCTTTGCAGCAGTATTTTAATTTGCTTGTGGACAATAAAGAAAGGAAAGCAAAATATGTTTTTCGATTTGTTCGGCTTTTAGAACACTCTTAACACACATCACATTGTTCAGTTGCCAAAGGGCGCCAAGTTATAACCATCATGGTATTCAGTCCTGGCTTCTTTATCAAGGTCACTATGGATGCTGGAACTTGTAGGTACCCACAGATAGATATGCAACATTACTATAAAATGCCGTTTGTTGTATTTACATCTACAAATTAAATGCGCCTGGGAATCGAATGAATTACGCAGTATCTGCTTGGTCGTATCTACTTTATTTTCTGCTCTCTCCCATTCTGCCATCCCCACCCCCTTCCGATGTCCTCACTTCCTTTCTCTCTCCTTGCATGAACACAAAAGGTGACACTACGCCACTTAAACAATAAATTCACACTTAGCCCGTCGCCTCAATCCACCGCTTGGGCCTTTGTATAATCCCATGTGACCGCCCTCTGGAAGTGACAAGGCAGTCTTTCGCATCATCCAAGTTCCCTGCGGACTACCTACATCACCGTCTCCATCTTCCACATTCCTCATATCAGTCTCATATGAATCAGAGTTTTCATTGAAACTGTCATTTGCCATTGGAGCCTTCCTAAAGAATTCAGAAGTTCCCATGATCTGATCCCTTCTCCTTCAGCTGGGTGAACGTGACAAGACCAGTTGATTAGAATTTAGAAGATGGACAGGAAAAGTTGCATCCCATTGTCTTGCAAGAAAAACAGCATCCCATTTTAACCATACACACCAAGCCAATCTGTGCTGACCCCAACTCCACAACCCTTTTCCCCCTCCAGGCACCCGACCTCATTACTTCATTAGGTCTTCTGGTCAATCAATTCCAACCTACCTAAAACAATAGGTTCCTTGTCTGTTTGAAGAAATCTGTCATCTATTTCCATAATTATTCAAGCTACAAATGACAAAGTATATCCGGTTCAGATCAGCCCTCACACCGACTTCTTGTCCCATCCTCACTCAGGTGAGGGGAGTAGGTCCACCGCTCCCTCTTAAGGTCATCTGCTCTGGATAAAAGCCCCATTGTTGGGGCTGAATAAAACCAGTTCAGTCCAAATATGGAGGCTAGGTGTTCTTCACCAAGTGCCCCTAAATGTCTGGAAAATGGTGAGCTTAGCACACTTCATAGTACATGCACTGCAAGCAATCATGCAAGCATTGTCAAGTGTTATATTCCCAGGGGACAAATCCTAACCGAAATCCACTACAATTTAAAGAAAAATAAAAAAAAATAATAAACACTTGGGTGAGAGCTATATGGGCATATCAAAGGCAACCACAAGGGGAAGCTGAAAATCCCATCCATTATATCAATTTGCCTTCCTAGCCCCCTATATTGCAGCCATGATAATATAAGATCATTTTACAAATTCAGATGAGGAGACTGTCACTGCTGACAGATGCCTATTGTGCTTTCTGCGCAACTAATACTACATTTGTAGAACCCATAGGGGTTTATCTCTTTCACTCAACTCTCCTGTTTTTCCTTTGCACAAGGAGAACTACCTACTGTTTCTACTGTATGATTCTTTGGCTTTTTTCTGTGCAGGGAATCTCCTAACAACCAGGGTAAACACTTAGGTATGCTCATCAACAATGCAGGCAGTAGCATTCATTATCAAGCACTCTGCCAGCTTCCATTCTGTTATTGAATTCACGTGTGAGTGCCTTAGTCTCTCTATGTACCTCGAAGAGTGTGAACAAGGAATACATATTAAGGGTTTATCCAAGGGGAGCAGAGCTGGAGGGAGCTGTGATAGAATCTCTATTGACCCATTTCTAAGACAGCATTTACAGCAATAGGAAATAATGCCTGCCAAAATGAAAAAGAAAATTGTTAAGCACCAAGCGTTATAAGGTTGATCAGACACATTCTGGTCAGTATCACTAATAACATCACCAGGGCACATTAGGAGCTATCTCAAAAGACTGTTATACACCAATGATGTTACCTAGAGGCTCTTCTGGTTTTCAGTTGCATGATTTCTAACTCAACATTCTCTATTTCTTCAACCTCTTGGATAGTTATCATAGTCTTCCAAACATTCTACATACAACTCCACTGACATTCATTCTACAACAGGCCAAAATACATTGCACTGTCTAGTCTCTGTGTGGAGCATACAATGGACACACATTTCTGGTGCTACAACCAATTCTACAATTCTACACATGTATCCTTACATCAAAACAATCTCCTACCACCAAAGTGTACATGGATGTTTCACTTTCCCAACATATCCTAATTTCCACCAACAGAATCTGGCCTCAGCCTAACCTATTTACACATTGCAACTGGGGAGGCTTGAGGGACCATAACTTCCAAGTAGAGCATATTCCAAACCACAGATCAGGGGTATTTCCGGGGCACTGGTCAGACAGTGAGCAGCACCACCAGAAGCCTCCCTTTCCCTAATCTCTCAATGTGCCATCCAGTCCTAATTCCATACTGCTCATGGACCAAGCAGTTTTCAGCTTGCATGGGCCCATACCTTTGATTGGGTCTTGGCTGTAAAGGTGCAGTCTTTCAGTTCACAAAACCAGCCACTATAGTGCCAAATGTTTCTCCAAGAACATCGGTACTCTGGTACTCCTGAATCAGGACTCTTTCGAGGCCTAATCCAATAGTTGTTGCGATTGGGTGTCCTGGGCCCTTATGCATCCTCAGAGCCCTGACCTCCCTCACCCAATCGGCCGAGCACCTGTCTATCTGCACTTGCACTTACGCCCTCCAACCTGATGACTTGCAGTTACACCTCTCGTGGCTCCAGGCCGCGTAGCACTTAACTTTCCTAGCACTTCATCTGTGGATCACCCATGAGCTCAGACTCCATAGCACTGACTCCCATGCCTTCTTACTTGATGCACTTGCACTTTCTGAATGCTCACAAGGCATAGTCGGTTCGTCCTCTTTTTCCCTCTCCCCCCACTGCTCTTATCTTATTGTGTTTTTAATTCATTTTAATGTATTTACCACCCATGCTCCCTCCCTTGCCATCTGGGTGCTTTGAAACAGCGTTTTCTTATTGTATAAGTGCCTAAAAAGTAAACAATAACATAAAATAAATACATTATTTACCAGCAATCTCGGTTAACTGTTGTTCTGCACATCTTCCCGGATGGATAACAGTTCGATATTCACGTCGTCTTGCACTTCTTCACACGCCATATCACAATGTAAATTCATCCTGCTACCATCACAATCTTCATCAACTTCTCTATTGCTTATTTGGTCAGCCTGCTGAGCGTGACAATAAGATGATGTTCACCAATGTTAATGCTGTTTGAGAACTTTAGCCCAAAAATAAGCCCAGCAGCTTCTTTTAAGTGGTCTATATCACCATGCAAATATTCCCCCATATAGATACCCCAGGCTGCATGGGGGATAATTGGGGAAGTGCATGGTGACCCTAAATGCAGATACAGGCATAGCACCCTACTAGTAAGCAGGGAGGCATTAAAAACAAAGTATCTATACCCAGATATACCCAACTTGGAAACAGCACCGTACGAAAGAGTTTGAATATCTATCTCAGTGTACTTCATAAACTCACCAATCTTAACTTCGGGACAGATCAAATGGTGAAACAAAGCACAAGTCCTATTCTCTAAATTCCTAACAAAAAGGCAAAAAGTATTAGAGGAATTTGAACAGACTTGTGTCATCTGAGTACCATTCTTGGAATCTGATATAGTGTACAGATATTGTTCTAACTGCATGAAACAACCAGAGTTCCTGCCTGGCAATATACTCATATGCTCAACTTCACACTATCCTGGCACAGCAACTCAGTGCATGCCAAGGGGCAAGTTCACCATGTCTGTGGCCTCATTCCCATTACCACCTTGTGTTTTCCTTGAAGTCACCACTGTAGTGCCAGGTACTTTTGAATATCAACCAATATATCATCTTGGAAATCACTTGGTTTCTTCTCCTAGTTAAAATAACAGAGTGACAATAGTGAATAAGGTCAAAAACAGGGAGGGCTATGGATTTTATTCAGACATTTCAGCGGTTTGAGAAGATCGAACAACTATAAGCTCAGTTCTAGCACTTTTACGAGATAGAAAAGTGACTTCTGCGATCTGAGACTCTACATTCAAAACCGGGGGTAGTCCTCATCACTCCTCCAGTTTGGAAGAGACGCACAGGGTAGGGGCCCACACCATGTTTGCTATCAGCTGGCTGTGGGATAAATCCTAACCTGTAACATTTTCCATACCAAGGTCATCCCTTACTCTCCGAAGTGACAAGTGTGTTAGTGAGATCAAGTCGGTTCACAGACTCTAACGGGGGGGGGGAGGGGCATTAGATACCGCAGAGGTCAGAGTGCAATTGGGGTAGGGAGCAGGTAGGCTGGATTCAGAAGTCAACTTCGGAAAAACATGATGTTGGATGAATTAAAAAAAATTTATCTCAAATTACTAGCCCCTGAAACAGATATATGCTGGGTCTTGCTTTTCAAAAACAAAGAGGCAGCAACATATGGTAAAGCTACTTTCAAAGGTGACCATAACACAATATTTTCATGTTGCTCTACTGCTAAGCCTGCGGCAGTGACAAATCCTAAACACTATGGCATGCCTGTGCTCACAGGAACCAATTCTTTACTGTAATAAGCAATAAGTCTTTAATGGGTGTCATGCTTCTGAGTAAGCACGGCCTATGTAAACCTATCTGTTTCAGGACAATATATGGTAAATCCCTTTTTTTAAATCCAGCAAGCACAAAGATCTTCCGCCAAGCAGGATATGAATAGGCTTCCTCTGCCTCTGGGGTCCATTGCAAGGGATCTACTGCATTTTCTTGAGTGTAAAGTTGAAGCAGCCTCACTATCTAGGCATAGCATACGTTCCTTTGCCAGCAGTAACCAACTATTCCTAAAAAGTGCTCACAATTGTTTGAAAGTCTTAGGTTTAGAAATTTTATAAACAGTCTCCTTCCTAGAAGTGTATGTTAGTTGATAGCCTTCCCTAATATCATGTTTTAAGTAATGGGCCCTTCATTCACAAGTTACAGCTTCTGTTTAGATGCCTTATGCCTCTTCGAAACCAGAGCAATTAATAGTAACTGAGTAACATGTTTCCAGGCTTCATAAGAAGTCGATGCTATCTGCAAAATCAACCACATATAGATGAGTACTGACTTCACAGGTTATTTCTATGTCATCTAAATCCTGTTTCAAGTGTTGTGAGAAGAGGGTATGGGACTGGGGTAACATTGCCCAGGTGTACTGGACTCCTTTGTGCATAAATGCAAACAAATACTGACTATATTTATATGCAGGGACAGAGAAACATTCTGACCATAAATCCATAAGTGTAAAGTGGGTGGCCTCAGGGAAAATAATTGAAAGGATTGTAGCAAGGTTCAGTACCAAAGGGGATGGCAAGACTACTACTGCTAAGAGCCCTCAGATCTTGAACAAAATGATAAGTGGAATTCCCTGGCTTCTTCATCATCTGAACATCCCTTTCCCCTCTTTGTTTCCCCTATTTTCTCTTGGTGAGCAATAGTACTGTCTCAGTATTCACAGAAGGCACACTCATAAATTCTATGTCCTGAATGCAGTATATGGCGCACCTGAGTTTACATTAAATATCCCTACCTTACAGATTCACAGGTGCAGTTGGACTCAAGAGAAAAGCACTTTGATCAGTAATAGGTCCCATTGTGATGGTGAGGGGCTCTATGACTGAATTTATGATAAGGGTGTTAAAAATACTTCAATGTTTGTCTGGACATCAGGAAAAGTATTTCTCCGTAAGGCTGACCTATTTGCTCCCATGTCTACTAAACATGTCACAGAGTTCCCTCCACATGACACTGTGCATATGGGCCATCTTGGTCCATTGGGATTAAAGGAATTTCCAGAATCCTCCCTCCTGTGACTGTCAGAAACTATCCTGATTAATCAACATGATATTATATGATATGATATGGCATTTGTAACGCGCCTATACACAAGTGTTTCAAGGCGCAAGTATTTGATTGTCCAGGAACACATGGATTAGCATTAGGACTGGTAAATAAAGGTGGAGCTCCCTCTGGGACTCCCAGGCTTGGGTATATCCCTCGTTGTGGGAGTGCAGAGGCCTCACCTGTTCCACTACTCCTTTGTGGATATGATCTATGTGGCCTCTAGAGTCAATTGATTTTTTCCAAGGGCCTGTGATTGTAGTTTGGCAGGCTTATCCAACCCCCAGGTCTCTGTTGGTCTACTCATTCCTACGGTATCTGTTGGTTTGGTAGGCCCCTTGCATCACTGATACCACAGTGGCCCTCCTGACTTCTACTTCCTGGAATACCCCCTTTTTGTGGAAGTGCTTGTGCATTCCGCATCTGTCCTTGTATTTGCCCCGATGGCTCTGCATCTGTAAAACGTACATACAGCAGGTCATACCCGCATATTTTTTGTTATCGAGGGTCTGTGATGTAAGGGGTACATATAATGTGTTCTATAGGAATCACAGACTACCTCCTACTCCTGTATTGCAAAAACTGAATTTTTGTTAGACCCAAACCAGCTGCAATGAAGTTGACACAAATCTCAACTTGCAGTGACCAAACTGAAAACTTCATGTTTTCAAAAAAGGAAACCGTCATTTTATTGATTTCACATAAAGTTTCCTATGTTTTAGGCATTTCGTTTTAAAACAAAAACATATAACACACTGTGGTTGACAAATTCACATATCATAATGACTCTCATTCTTTCTGGGTTAGTATACAAAAAGCATCTCTATTATGCCATAGAGACATTGGTTCTCCAACATACAAAGATTCCATTAAGAAACCCTTTAAAACCCTCCCCTTTTCCCAGCACGGCTGGAGATTCAATGTTCTGCTTAGAGGGTGTGCCCTCAGATTCGTTGAAAATTTGAGATGTCTGCCAGAAAATTGGAGACATGAATGGTACGTATGTGCCTTAGTGTGAGGACAACTTTACCAGATTTTTGAAGAAATACAGATAGGATTTGGGGACCGCGCAACTGTCAGTTGTACGGAGTGCCAAGATATAATAGTATATCCAAAAACACGAGAGCTTGTGTAGGATTTACTCCAAGACATCTGCACACCCGCCATAACAAAACCAGGAGATGGTGTGGCTCATCCCAGTATTTTCGAAGCAAGACAAATAAGTATCTCGATTTGCGTCCTGATGAAGGTTGAAGCAACAAAGGGGCAAAAGTGTTAGTGCCCACTGTAGACAACCGAAACACATGCCGACAAAAAAACTCTGTTTGTAATGGAAATAAACAGATACTGAGATCTGTATTTAAGAAAGAGTCAAAAAATAGTTTGATGAACTGATTGTGTTTTTTTTAGGGTAGGGATATATGAATTGTCAACCTTTTGAAGAATTTAAGATGTGTTTTGTATATATGAATGCAAGTATGAATGTGGAATGGAAAAAATGTCTGTGAGACAAGAATGTTCTTTTGGATTACTACTTTGTATTTAATCAATGGATGTATGTATGTAGGGTAAAGACAAAATAATTAATATTGTAGTTTTGTATTTTAGTGATAAATAATGTTTTTTGAGAACAAATAAGAGAGCAAGGGAATTCTTGTCATCCAAAAATCCACTGCTCCATATTGTATTACTGAAAATAGGGCCATGGGGATGATGATATCCCAGTCCTTTCCATTTTGAGGGGTGGTAGTGAGGTTTCCAAGACACAAAATCTACACCTGATGTTTGTTTCTGTTGACAATTGGTTGAATATCCTTCTTGTCCTATAATTAGGAATGACCGTGCATGTTCATTGTTTTGAACATATCCTTCAGCTAATGGTTACACATTTGAGCAGTAATTTCCAGCTCATGAGGATGTGATTATCATGTGCAGAATATCAACTTACACTTCAGCTGGGCCTACAGTTCAAGATAATTGCCAATTGCAAGTTTGCCAGTATTTGTCACAGCACCAACATGTCTGTCACTCGCATGATAATTCCATGTTGCACATCTTTGACAGGCTAAGTAAACCATACAATGCCATCACTAATTATTGATACAGCCACATCAGAGTTTTAAATGGAGAATCTTTTACATGAAGGAAGTGGCAGCTGTTGTCTCGTGTTTGATGCAGGTATTTGAGGAGGCCACTAAACATGTTTGCACGCACAGTCCATCTAATTGCTGCCTCTGGTGTACCTGCCAGACATCAACCTATCCAACATTATAGTGGCCCATGCTTTCCCTTGTGATGTGAATACAGCACAGCTAGAGAGGACCATGATCTCAAAATCCCCTGTAGATCCCCTTATAGACTCAATGAAAAATAATAACCTTCACCCATGTTTCAACCGCATGAGAATTATGGGTCCCCAGAAACATACTGCATATTTCAGATGTTCATGTCAGAAAAGAGGAAGAGTAGGAGCTTAGAGGTCAGTGGTCATGGAGTAGACTGGGGATCCAAGGAGGCTGCAGGTCATGGTAGAGCGAGCAGTGCTAGCCAGAGCTTTTACACCATGGGAGGTAACTCACCCATTGTCTGTGTTAAGGGCCAAGGTATCCGTGCTTTGACAACTGGGGTTTTGTAGGAGCGCTGGAAGTGCAGTTACAGCAAGGACGTCTGGCGAGATGTCATAAAGCCAGAGTTGTGTGTTTATTGCTGGCGGTCATCTCTGTTTCAGCAGTGCAAAGGGTGGCGTGCATATAAATTCTCTGTAGTATAAGGAGGTCAACACAAATAAGCTATAGCATGCGCTGTGTAAACAGTGATGAGGGGACATGGTCGAAGGTCCTGACTGGGTAAGGTGAACAAGCTCTCTCTTCTTACTGTTGACTGAGTAAATCTTTTAGGACAATAAGCAACTCGCCCCAACCTTTAGAGACTGAGTCAGTTAGCACTACAACTTGTATCCCCTGCCGGAAAGCCCACTCTCTATGCTAGGCAAACCTGCATCCCTCATAGTGGGTTTAAACATGTCAAACACGTTACTATTATTTTCGGCCAACCAGTACCACTCAAACAACCTAGCCCTCCAAGAGTGTGCCAATGTTGTTTCGGTTTACTAAAGGTCTCGGGCACCTGAAACAGCCCCACCTTCCTGTCGGTCAGCCTTAGTGGCTTCTTTTTTTAAGGAACTTCCAGGCCTCTACTTGTGAACTGTTCTTCTGCAGGAGGCTGGCCATCAAATGCCCATTTCACTGCAAGGTCAGGGTGCACATTGTGAGCCTGCCACTCTAGGACGATGCCTATACCCACTAGGATCACATTTGAACGTTTATTTTTGGGGCTTTATTTCTCACTTACTACATTTTATTTTAATTCAATTATAGATTTGGTTCAAAACTTATACAGCTCTGTGATATGCAGTTGGAGGTGTTCGCTCTTTAAAACCAATTAATGAAATCAAAAAATCAAATACTTGCAAGGAGGATAGCTCAGCGTCTCGGGAGGATAGCTCAGCGCCAACATGCTCTTCTTGGAAGCAAGACGACACGGAACAACACAGGTTCGGTCTGCGCTTAGAAACCTCCAGGTATTAAATGTGTTATAAATAACCTATCATATATATTCATATTCATATATTCATATGCAGTTATGCAGAAGGTGAAGGTGAAAGTGAAATTGCTTGAAGCACAGCACCAGGAAAATAATACAACAACCCTGGTGCTCAACGAACCAGAGATGTCAAGAACACTGTCTTCTTCTGCATAAACTGACCAACTTCTGTGAACAGTACTGATAATTATAATCTAGATACAGCAAGGATGTGGAACATGCTCCTCACTCAAACAGGAAACCTCAATACGGGTGGGTCTCAAGGAACACAAAAATGAACTTCTGCAGCTCAGATGGTACTTGACTTTTCACTTGACTCATTTCATGTGAGGTGTCATGATAATCCACTACCATCCTTCAGTAACAGGTCCTCTAGCAAGAAAACATTTTGAGGGTTGCCACTATAATTGATAAGCTGTTACCCTGCCAGTGTAAGTATGATTGATTCTTTATTTCTGCTGGGCTATTATACCTACTGTAAGGGGAAGCCTGTCAATGCGCATTGTTGACAAATGAATGGTTATTAAAATGTTCCAGCTTTACATTGAGGAAGACTATGGCAAGACACCTTGGAGTTATAAATACGAAACCAGCTTTGAGTATGGAGACTAGTTAGCTGCTTCAAAAAGTGGACCAGGTTTAGTTTAGTGTGGCTTTGTTGCTTGTCATTTGGTGTTCGGTATAAATGTAGTAAAGTAAAAGAAACAATTGGCTCTAGTGAATGCCTCATGGTGTGACTGAGGTGTGACTGATATATTAGGATGTAATGCCCTATAAAGTTGTGCTATTACTCTTCTGTTCTTAAGCCTTGCACTTAGGTCCTTCTCTGGTTATGTTAAGACCACAGTAGTTAAGGAGCGAGATACCTTTCAACAGGGCTGAGAGATGCAAACATGAGATTTCTTTTGGTTCACATGGCTTCCTGAAGGTCACCAACTTGAAAACGTTTTGGGTTCTCCCAGCTAGGTGTGAGCCACCAACATGAGAATGTTTTGGGCTGTGCCTGCTAATTGAGGGATAATAACATGAACATTTTCTGTGTACTCCAAGCTACATAAGAGCTGCCAAAATAAACACAAATGTGGAGTTCACTTGACTGAGAATGAACACAGCCAAATATCATGCTCAAATGAGTTGAGCATCATGGATAGAAATGTCTTCCAGCTCCCCCATCTAAACACCACCCCACAACACAGGCAATGCATTCCTGAATGTCAAGACAAGTGATCACACTGGATGCTTTTGGATGTAGGCAGAACTAACCGAGGCACAACAGGTCTGATAGCTGTGGCCTGTGCTGCCGGCTGTTCTTGGGCCTCTTTCTTATGCCATAGCAACCTATACCTTAATGGGTAATGACCTGCATATCCAGACATGCAGCCCGATGATACTTTGCAACACTGGTGGAGGTTTCCCTGGGGATCAGGGATTGGGATGGTACATGGTTATAAAGCATTGAGGGATGCAATCGCCAAATATAATTGTGCATTGCAGTTGTGTCCAATGTCCAGTCTTCTTGCTGCAACCCATTTTCTTATGAATATATGTCGCACAGCTGCACAAATCATTAGCTGCACTTTTCCCTCGGGCTGGAGGAAGTGTTACTACAACCAGGAGAGGGTCCAGCCTAGAAGGTGTTGTGGTAGCCTCCTTCTTTTGTCCACTCCTCTGGTGATTGTTGGCACTCAACAGGACAAGAGCTACCAGCATCAACTCCACCTGACACCTCAATTTCCTCATCCTATTCCTCTGGTTGCCACACCTCCTCCTCCTGTCCTCCCTATCGCTCCTCCTCCTCTATAACCACGCCAGCTGCACTCATACACATCCAAGTGCCTTGCACATGCCATGTCGTGATTTGTCACATCATGCACCACCTGCTTTGCTCATCTGCCTCTTTATGTCCCCTCTTATGTTGTCTATTAATGTCTGACTGCTTGTGTTCTACCTCCTTCTGTTCCTTATCTCTGCCTCCTCCTCTGCCCACTTCGGCTGCCCCTTCATCTGAGCCTTCTTTTGTTCCACCTCCTGTTTCTAACCGTCCTCCTCACAGCCTCACAGAAAGGGAATCACTTGTTCCACTACAGTTGTGGGTGTGGGGGGACTAAGAGCCCTTCCTTGTTCTAGTATGTGGGTGGCATAAGGAAAAGGGATTAAAAACAACAATCACAAAGGGGTTCATGAAGGGTTCTAAAAAGAATGTTGGTTTTCATTGTTTCAGCTTACCCTGGTGGATGGAGGAAAATTAAGGAAAATTGATTCAAACCCGAACAATCAGAAATTGATTCATAATGGGATTTTGCAAAGGCTTCTTTGTGCTTTTTTTCCCTTTTGGGGTGAAAAGATGGAAAGGAAGGCCGATCTTTTAGGTGGAGAGGGCCTGTTCTTCTCTTTTACTACTTAATATTCTCATAATGTATTACTGTGATTGCTAAAGTTTGCACTGTTAATTGTCGGAAGCATTTCGGCAGCTGAATTTGTAAATCACAACACATATATATTAAAAAAAAACAGAAACTGGCTTCCCAAAGGGGGGGTAGTCAGACTCACAATACACTAAATCACAGTAGCATCGAATACAATGTGCATATAAACACAAAGAATGCTCTCAAGCTCTACTGCTCCCTCGCTGTCAGGATACACCCTGTTCCTCCATCTAACAGCCGGGGACAACACACAGATATCAAGGAAGGGATTGGAAGCCTTGATTAGACCACCAAACAAAAAGGGGCTCTGGTTGGTACAATGTAGGTCTGCTGAACCATTAGCATTTCTGATTGGCCCGCCATTGCATGGCACGCATGTTAAATCTCTCACCACACAAGTTCAGTTTTGAGCAGCTGTGTGGTAATTATGAGATTTTGCAGCGATGCCGAATATTGCAGCTGATATTCGCACTCCTCCCGTGGGAACAGTTGGTTGAGAGTTGCCCACATTCAACAGACTTTTGAACAATTTCCTTTCCTCATAGTCAATGCAGTGCTGCGGGTTTGATCACGTTCCATCAAGGAGCGTTGCGTGTAGGACCGGTCCTTGCATCAGAACCTCAATTGTATCTACTTGGAGACAGAGTGCTGTAAGAAATTATTGGCACCTCCAAGTCCTCTTGGAGGAGACAGGTTCAACGCATTAAATGTAGCACAGGGCAGTTCTCAAGAGTACTGGCTGATTGGGCTCAGTGACCTAGTGCTAAGATTTTCAGCGCCCCAGAATGCCTCTGCACTCACTGAGCCAATTTACCCTGGATGAACACATTAAAACAAGGATGAGATTAATATCATTCTAACTGCAAAGTTATTTAACACGATTAACAGCTGTGATTCAAAGCAGGAGAGGAGAGTTAAAGGCAATAGCCCCGTGCTCACCGGACTGCAGGTCGCCCAACGACGAATTCCACTAACAGACGACTTAATTTCATTTATGACAGTCCATTAAAAAAATGCCTGGAGCGAGCGGTAGATATATCGCGCCAAATGACTCGGTGTGGCCTGAAAAAAGGAACATTCTTGTGCATAAATATTGGAGTAAAGATAGACTACTGCGCTATGTGCATCTTGGAAGAGGGAGGGCACCATATGGTGGCCATTTTTATTATTTCCTGCCAGACTGGCTGCTAACTAGTGGAATGTAGGCTTGAAATCCGACCACTTGGATGATTTTTACTTGAAATCAATTATATTATATTATAGGGTTAGGCACGTTTGCATTAAATTGTGTGAAAGGATCTGAACCATTTGGGGCTGAAAATTGATATCATTTAAATAAACGGAATTTTGAATTGAGTGAGTTGGATTTTGTGCTATTTCCCTCCGTTCTGTGGCACTTAGGGGCTCATTTACCCAGAAATCAAGTTAACTGTTATAAGCACTTTAAAGGCAGTTAGAGAACGTAATGAGCACATGTTAGCAGGGGCGCCATTTCACCAAAATGCCATGGGTAGCGGAAGTGTCATCACATGACCGTTGACCTCTGATGACATCACAGGAAGTGATGTAATTTGACCCCACCCCGAAGTGACATCACGAGAAGCGATGGAACACAACCGTTTAACCTTTGATAAAACAGGAAGTGGCATCAAAAAACATTGTTTCTAAGTAAACTATGAAAAATATGGTTACAATATTACTGTAATGTGACATACATTTGATGCAAGAATGGATCACCATATGCATTGGCAGAAAAAAAAACATGCTATAACTGCAACTTGTGAAAAGAAAAATACATACACCGAAATAGATACTTATTCTACTTTGAACGCTTTTTGGAGGATTGTGTCTGCATTGTGAATTTGAGGTGTTTAAGAACAAACTAAATCAGGGAATCACCCCTTGAAGTGTGCCAGAAATAAACCTGTATTGAGTTTAGCAAATATTGTATGGAATTCGAGAAAGAAACATGGCTCAAATATCCACATGGCATTGACCACAGCCCAGGATCTTCAAATTGTAAAAAAAAAAAGTATTGTTTTTTTTTTTCTTTTTTTTCTGGGGGTTCGGAAGGGAGAGAACACGGGTAGCGACCCCTGGTGACCCCTAAAAGATATCCCTGTCTGTTAGTGCCCTCACATGGCTATTAGGCTTTTGGCAGCAATGTATTTTCATTTAATTCTGTTTTTATTGTTTTAAATATAATTTATTATAACACACTTAACAAAATAGACAAAGGGCCTGATTCATATAAAAAGGGCAAAGTCCCTGCAAAGTACATTGCACGTAAAACTACTTTGCACCTAACTGAATGCAAAAATATGTTTGACACGTTCCGCATATTCATGGACTTGGAAAGTAACCCTAGGCACAAAGAAAATAGAGTGGCGCACAGAACGCCTCTGACCCCACCTAACCAAAATGAGCGACATATACCAACATTTGCGCCTAACTTATCCCCACCATCAAGAACCCTGGCAATACAGTGGGCTGTCCACCCACACCCATGGCAGCACCCCGGCAACACTGCGTACAGACCCCATAACACAAACTTCATCCTGCTAGCCTGTGTATCAAACCCCTGTAATTCAAGGCAGCATCCTGATAATCTGCATATGATCAGTCCTAACTCCAAGCGACACCTCAATTACATGCCATCACCCCTAAATTGATAGGGAAACGTTACCTTTGCTCATTGGATCCTATGGACATATGTTTTGCGCAAACTATCATGTGGCAGTGAGTTCACAAAGTTTATGTGTGACTTTTCACAACGTGAAGTTGTGTGTTGAAATCCATGGGTTTGAGCTTGACTGGGAAAGAGATTACTTTGCGTGACCCATCCCTCAACATGCCCACGTTACTCCTTTTTCTTCCTTATTTTGCCGGGAGAATGGGGAATATGCATGCTCTGCCCCTGTTTATTTCTTTGCGTAGGCCTGTCCCACACTTTGCATGGAGTGTCGCGCAAAGCGTTAGACTGCACTCAAAGAGGTGACGGACTTGCGCTAAATCCTGGAAATTACCGCAAAGTCCGATCCATGAATCGGGAAAAGGAAATGTGCGCGCGGAAAAGTGCACAAAGCCACTTTTCAGCATGCATAAAATTCCATGAATCAGGCCCTTAATGACACATAAGACAAAACAGCGTGCATGTCCGTTTAAAAGCTTGTAAATACTTTCCTTACTACACTACAGAGCGGCATAAATACTGCAGCCATAATGACGAGGAACATGGTCGGTGGGCCAAGTTGATAAGCCAGAGCGAAGCGGGCCTCAGCATTACAGTCATTAGCACCTGGTTTGTGAACGTACGTGGGTGATATTGATGTTCGATTAAAAAAAAAAACGAAAGGAAATGACCATGCGGTTCGGCACGGCCGTGTAGTTTCCAAGTCAGTTCCCTACGTTGTTGATTGTCACGTCATCAAAAAGGAAAGAGAATTTTGAGAGAAATGTTTTTTTTTTAAATGTCACCTTGCCTTTAGCACCAGTGTGCACTTGCAGGGTGCTAAAGATTACTCGTGCGTGCTAGCGGCGGTATGGGGAAGGTGGGAGGGAGCAAGAAAGGCAAAGCTGAAGGGGCCATGTAGCAGTGAGGGAGCTTGGAAAGTAGCCTTATTGCAGCGAATCCAGCCCACGTTCTGATCTAACTGACTGACCAGCTCCCCCGCACAAGCACTCATTTTGTTTGTATATTCTGTAAAGACATCAGAACTGGCCACATATAAAATAATGGACTAGTTTTGCAATGGAACAATGTGCACATGAGAGACGTACTGTTTCTGTGATGTCCTCAGGCAAAGCCATTCAAACAAACAATCAGTGTTCTATTGCCCGTCACTCCAATTTATCTGTGAACACTACCCTCTCCTTGACTCAGGCCCATCCCTCCCTCATGGACCATTGGTGGCCCAAGACCCATGCCTGCTTCCAGGCCCATCCACTCAAGGTCCAACAAAGGTCATCACTGACTCGTGGTCCATCCATAGCCCAAGAATCACTTCTGCTCTGAGTCCCATCACAGTCCTTGGGTCTATACTATGAGGCCCAATCATGACCCAAAACCCATCCCTGTTTGAGACCTTCTTCCTTAACAGAGGTCTACTCCTGCCTTATGACCCATCCCATTCCCTTCTCAAGTTCTATTCCCACCTCAAGGTGCATCCCCATGCAGCCCTCAGCTAAACCTTTTCATTGAATTTCTCTCACACTAGAAGAGAGCAACATCTGTTTGGAGGAGGACCAGGCCACTCATCTGCATGGTCACCTGTTGCTGCACAATATTCCCTAACCACTGTGGCCTATAATCCATCACAGGGCATAGGCCATCAGGTTTGGTTGTATGCACCTATGAATGTGAACACCTTTTTAAACCTCACTTATCACTGATTCATGTGTGTGTGTGCTTGCCTAAGTAGCCCATAAGGCTACGATAGCAGCGGGTCCCTTTTTCTCCTATTTAGAGGCCATGGATAGGTTCCTGGTTTCTGATCCATTGCTATAATACTGGAGGCCATTCATTGGTAGTCCTGCACCCAATCCTCAAATCCCCCGATATCCACCCCCCCCTTCCCCTGGATTGTTTTGGCGAGTCTCAGGGTCCCTACATCTTCAGGTCCCATTGGCTGGCCCTGACAGCAACACACCCTTTTCTCCATAGTTGTTTCTGGATGCCCCCTTCTCCGTTTCTCCTCAAATATTTGTGTGTGCTCCGGCAAACTCTCCTTGTTTGATTATGGGTTCTCTCAGTCCTCCCTTGGTCTGATTCTGCATGGCCTCTCACCTCCTCCCTTGGGCTGGCTCTGTGACTTGCTCATCTTTCTCCCTTGGTCTGGTTTGGGTTGTCCTACCACCTCATCCCCTAGGCTGGTTCTGGTTGGTCGTTCCCCTTCCTATTCAGGTCTGGTTCTGGATTCCCTTCTCCTCTCATTCTCTCTTCACTGGTGGTCTCTGATCCCCCATGCACTTTTAGTTGTATTGTTGTAATTTACCCATACACATCTGGGCTTTTTGTTCCTTTATTCTCCCATAATGTCGGACTCAGTAATAGGATTAATACCTTCATTCTTGGTCCTATTTAAATTGCTCTATTTCAAAACACTTATTCTTACCATTTACCGTTATTGAATCACAGCAATTTTCACAGCGGCTATTTTATCTGTGATTTACAAAACATAAAACATATTATATATATATATATATATATTTCAAAATACAGGAAACCAGTGATGCACTCCTTAGAGGGTTTGCACTCCACGAATACACACCAACACATAACTCCACAAAAATAAGGAAAACCAGCCAGACAGCTCATCAATCCTTATAATATCCAGTTTATTTTCATGGTAAAAAGTTAAAAAGGAAAAAAAACACGGTACAGCGCGTTTCACAGCATCTTCTTCGCTTGTTCACATACTAGTAATGAAACACCCAATGGCAATATATATACAAGCACATTAGTCACTATGGTTAGTTTTTCATGGTTGTCCCTTTTCCATTTTGGCACTCTGCAGTTTGTAATGTTGAACAGAACATTACCCAATGTGGTGGCCATTTTAACAGTACTTGACCAAAATAGGTTTTATATTTTTCCCTCCATAATACAATATATATTCACAGATGTCTCGCATCCACAATGCACTATATGAAAAGATATCTTAATAATTCAAAAAAAGTATAGATTAATACAATCTTGTAAACATTGCTAAATCCTTTTCACAACAAATCAGATCTGACATAATTGTCATTTCTGAAGTGCTTTGTGCTTACTGCATACACTGCATGACCACACTGATCTATCTCACAATTAAAGTAATCATAAATGTATTGACCGTATTCTTGCAATTTTCTGTGATTTTGACTTGGATTCAAAAACGATTAATACAATGGCATTTCAATTGTTGCTTACCTTTGGAATCATTACGATATTGTAAGCCCCTTGCTAACTGTTCCAGGGACGTCATTTAGGGGTCACCAGAGGTCGCAAATGCGACCTATGAGTTCTCCATTACGACCTCTGTGGTCTCCCTTGCCACCTCTAAAACAAAAAGCAAAAAAAAAAAAAAAAAGTTATTTTAAATTATAATTATTCTTTTTTTTTTTGTAATGCAAGCTCCTGGGCTGTGGCCAGCACCATGTCACCATGTGGCTCTTTACTTCTAGAGTGGCTGGCTTTCTTGTTCAGGCCCCTTAAAAAAAAGAAGAAAAATAAGAACAGGAGTGCCACAAGTCTAACACTTTCAGCACTGACCCTAAATAAGAAAGAATAAGAATACCAAATAATGTGTTATTCTGGAATTCTATACAATAATTGCTAGACTCATTAAAGGTTTATTTCAGGCACACTTTAGGGGGTGAGTCACTGATTGAGTCTGTTCTTAAACGCCTCAACCCAGCCTTTCATCCTTCTGGTGTCGATAAATGAGTACCAACACAGGTTGGGTGATATTGGGTGTATATTTTTTCTATATAAAGAGCTTAAGTGTAAGTGCTATATAATAACACATCATTATCATTTGGTCATGGACGTCTGCTTGCATCCACAGTAATTTGGTAATATGGGCCTATACACACTGATCTTAACAATACATGTGGCCATCCATTCTTGTATGAAATGCACATCACATTATAGTGATATTGTAACCAAATTTTCCGTAGTGTACAATGCTATGTGATGCCACCTCCTGTTTTGTCAACGGGTGAAAGGTTGTGTTCCATCGCTTCCCGTGATATCAGTTTGGGGTGTGGTCAAATGACATCTGTTTTGTCAACGGTGAAAGGTTGTGTATCACTTTGGGGTGGGGTCAAATGACATCAATTCCTGTGATGTCATCAGAGGGCAAGGGTAGCGTGATGTCACTTCTGCTACCCCTGGCATTTTGATGAAATGTCGTCCCTGAACTGTTCACATGACAATCGTGTCATTATGAGCCACATTCTAAAGTGCTAGTGCATACGATTAATTAGCTGCCAAAAGTTTCATCTAAAATCCCAGAACACATCGCAGAATGGCATTGCAATATTAGGGACAGTGTTGTGAATGTCACATACATATTCCTGTTCTAAACAGAAATGCAAAATGGTCACATACTAAAATGCTATGCACATAAAGCCATAATCCATCATGAAGGGGTTCAGCCTCATTCTATTTACCTCAATAGGTCATATTCTGTATTTCACACCATCAACGATATCTAAAACCTGTGTTTTAGATAATTCGCTGAAGTCATGATATATTTCTAAGCAATGCAGAATATACCATTTATCGCCAATTATCAGTGTACAGATGAGAAGACTTCAATAAAGTGCATAGTGCAAGTGCATTTGATATCATCTTTGGGACATAGTTCATTTTGTTAGTTCATTCAAGGCCTGGGGAAAATATATAATTAATGTTTATAGGACAACCATTTAAACAAGACTAATAACAATTCAATAACCTAGCACTTCTAAAAAATCTTTAAAAAGTTGTATCACATAAAACATGTTATCAAAAAGAAAATACATTTTCATGAGGCACCAATACATGAGGAGAGCAGCTAGCTAATCCAAATTCATATGGAAAAATTATTTTTTTCTTTTTTTGGACAGTACTTGCAATCCATGAGGATATGGGTAATCAAAACATTATTTTTCATTTACACTATGTTACTTTCAAACTCTTTATTCATAGTCTTAAGTGCCCAAAAACATTTACAGTTCCTCATCGAGGTTGTGGCCCTCTGGTTTCTTGGTTTCAAGGTTTAGAATGAACCTTGTTTCCATTTGACGTAATTCGAGTTATCTATTGCCCCCACGAGGATTCTCTTTAATGTGATGTAGACCAAAGAATCTCAAGCTTTCAATTTTCCCCTTGTGAACATCCCGGAAGTGCACTGCCATAGGATACGATGCATCAACATTCTTGATTGCTCTCATGTGCTGTAGAATTCTTAATTTTAGTTTACCAATGGTACTCCCAATGTACCAAAGATTGCACAAGCTCATGAGAGTGTACACAAAAAATTCAGTGTTGCAAGTAATCCTTGTTTTAAACTCCACCTTGTGGCCCAGCACTGGATGCATATAATTAGTTTTATTCCATGCATGATGACATGCCTTGCACTTCGTGCATTTGAACAAAACACAGGTGCTGTTATTGAGCCAAATAGCAGTGTTTGAGGTTTTGGTCTTTGGGGGCATATAGCTATTTACCAATAGATCCTTTATGGAGGAAGATTTTCTAAAGGTAATATTAACTCTTTCCTCAGGATGTTGTGACAAGATTTCGTCTGACAGTAACACATGCCAATGCTGATGTAAGATCTTGAGAATTACCTTGGAGTGCATACCATATGTGAGGATTAGATGGATTGCATTATCTTCTTCTGATTCTTCTACTTTTCAGTTGGTTGAAAGAAGATTGGTTCGACTGAGGTTTTGAACTTTCAAATAGGATCTCTCTAATATAGCTTTTGGATATCTTTGTATCACAAAGTTATTACCAGTATATTTACATTCCTTGTCGGAGCATTCTGAACTTGCGGATTTACGTCGAATCCTCACAAATTCACCATATGGTATACTCGATTTCGAAGGATGTGAGGTGATTAATGTTCACAAGAAGTGGCGTGTTTGAGCTAGTTGGTTTTCAATGTAGCTCAGAGATAATTTCATTATGATCTGATTTCACCAGAACAACCAGGAAGATGATTGACTCCAAACTATGTGTTGCCGTAAATTTTAATTTCAAGTCGTTGATGTTCAGAATGTTTACAAAATTGAGCCAATTGTTTTCCTCTCCATTCAAAAGGATAAATTGGTTATCTATAAATCTACCCCATACGACCACTTGAATTGTATATTGGATATTGCCGTCAGCCCAAAATATGAATTTTTGCCACCACCCCATTGTCAAATTTGCGTACGATGGAGTGAAGCATGTGCCCACGGTTGTACCTCGTAACTGATTATATGGCCATGGATAAGAAAATGTAATGATCTACTGTTCAAGAAATGTTTGCATGCTTTTTTGCCATTGACATGCTCGATGGAGGTGTAGCGCGAAACTGCATCAAGTGTATCAAACATAAAATTCTGTTCCCATGCTATTCCATTAATTTTGCTTAAAAAATCTTTTGTATCACGCAAATATGAGGGCAAAGTAAATACCAGGAGCAGAAGAGTCTAGTCAATGTATTTGGACATGTTTTCTAATGCTGCTCCATTAAGTGTGACAATGGGTCTACCAGGGGGACAAGTGAGGTTCTTATGTACTTTGGGCAGAAGTAGAAGGTCAGAATGGTGGGGAAAGGATTTAAAAGGAATTTGCAATCATCTTCGTCCAAAATGTTTAGGTCTGCCCATTTGTTCAAAAGGCACTTTATTTTGTTGGTTATTTGCTGTGTCGGGTTGGTTGACAATTCTTTATAACAACTAGTATCCATAAGCTGCCTCTGAGCTTCTTTTATATAATCAAACCTCTCTTGGATGACAACGTTAGCCCCTTTATCTGAGGCTTTGATGACAATATCGTTTACATTTTTTAACTCACACAGAATTTCTTTATCCCCAAAGGAAAGGTTGGACTTGATTGGTTGTTTCTGTGCCCTTGCTTTTTAAGGTCATGAATTACTAGGTTTTGAAAGGCTTCTATAGGACCACCTGGATGGAATATAGGGTTGAATTTGGATTTAATTTTCAAACTGCTTTTAATATGCCTATCTGTATCTATATTCAACATTTCCAATGTTGGCTCTGTACCATCATCCGGTGATTCCCTTTATTTGAGCTGAGCTAAATCTAAAAGTCCACCATCCAGGTCGTCTATGGAAACTGCTGTCTTTCCATGCGGTTGCACTTTAGGCTTATCTTTGGGGGGATTGATGATAAAGAATTATTTGAATCTTATTTTCCGCATTTATTTATGAAAGTGAATCCTTGATTCAGCATAATCATAAGTTGCCTTACGGCAGAAATTGAAGCCATGTTGGATCACTCTGGTTTGTTCCTCAGAAAAAGAGTATTTTGATAGATTAATGATGGTATTGTCCAAACTGTTGTGCTTCATTCCATTGATTTCTTCCCAGAACTTGTTCTTGTGCTTCTCTCCGAGTCTGAGATGCTAGTTCCTTTGGCCCCTCCTTGTTTTCTTTTTCGCCATATCCTTGTGTTTTGCACGGTCTCTTCCAGTATTCTTTTTTGGGTTGTTGCGTTCGTCTAAACCCAACATCCTCATTTTGTCTAAGAAATGTGTTTTTCTTGGCTGGTTATCAATTTCACTGCTGATGGTATCTGCATCAGATGTCAATGCTATCTCACCAGAAGCAGGATTTGATGGTTTGCTTTCAGTGTTCTGACTCGTGATGTTTTTCATTAAATTGTCGAAACGGCGAGCAAATGTATATACTCTCCCTCTTTCGTGGTCTTCTTTGTCACAAAGAAATGTTCTCTGTTTGGGTAATTTTATTTCCTCTTCGTCTGTCTTAAGACTCTCATCAATATTTGTTCTCAATGTGTTGCCTTCTTCACTGGCAGTTACTTTTGAGAGTTGATCGCTTATTTCTTCCATTTTCATCAGAATCTTTTGCCTATCAATTCGGATATATTTAATTAGAATATTCAGACATTTTTCGGAGCATCCGTTAGTTGAGTCTCCCCATTCTTTAAGCATTTCCAGGTCCTGGTCTTCAAATGATGGTGAGATTAAGATAGGTAGACCTCGTGGGATTTTGTCTATGTCTGCATAATTTTGCAATGAATTTTCCTCCCACCACTTGCTTATTTCCCTTTTCCAATCCCTTCAACCAACGAATTTCATTTTTTTCTTTTTACATATTTCCTGTTTGTGGAGTACTTTTAGCAGCTGCATTCTCATGTCGTGTCTCTCAAAACAGAGACTGTGCTTGCTCTCGTCGTGTGTTTTCTCTATCCATTTGGGATGCCATTATAGATGTCACTCTTCAATATGCTGGAGTGGACAATCGGGTAGTTAGATCAAAATTAGAGATCCTCTAATCAAGAGAAGCAGAGATTGCTGGTGCAAAACGTTTGTGGTTAAATTAACATGTACATAATGTCATGTACCAGCTGCTGATACGAACGAGGATAGGAGCACACAGTAGTAACCAGTACTAAAGTCCGGAAACACTTACTGATGCGTTGGACTCCCCAGCCATCGTCCGATGATAAAGGGCTCCTTTCAGATGGCTGTGTGCCTCCAGCTCCCGCCTGGACACCACACGCTCAATCTCAGATCATCTGAGTCCCAAGCCTGAATCCAACAAGTCCATTAGGAAACTCAGAACTTTGCTTGCTTCCTTTCATCAGCCAATGCAAAAGCACATAATTATTTCAAAATACAGTAAACCAGTGATGGACTCCTTAGAGGGTTTGCACTCCACAAATACACACCGACACGTAACTCTGCAAAAAAGGACAACCAGCCAGACAGCTCATCAATCCTTATAATATCCAGTTTATTTTCATGGCAAAAAATTAAAAAGGAGAAAAACACGGTACGACACGTTTCACAGCGTCCTTGCCGCTTGTTCACATATAAGTAATGAAACACCCAGTGGCAATACATATACAAGCACATTCGTCTCTATGGTTAGTTTTTCATGGTTGTCCCTTTTCCTTTTTGGCACTCTGCAGTTTGTATTGGTGAACAGAACATTACCCAATGCAGCGGCCATTTTAACAGTACTTGACTAAAATAGGATTTATATTTGTCCCTCCATAATACAATATATATTCACAGATGTCTTGCATCTACATGGATTATTAAAGATATCCTAATAATTCATGAAAATTATAGATTAATACGATCTTGTAAACATTGCAAAATCCTTTTCACAACAAATCAGATCTGACACAATTGTCATTTCTAAATTGCTTCGTGCTAAGTTCTTAGTTCATACGCTGCATGACCACAATGATCTCACAATTAAAGTAATCATAAATGTATTGACCATATTCTTGCAATTTTCCGTGATTTTGACAGAATATATATACATATATTGTGTGTTTCAGTAGGGGATTTGGGGGTTGCGGGTGGCAGGGTAAGGAGGTGGGGTGGAACAGATGGGATGTTAGGGGGGAAACCCCCCATAAAAAAAGAAAAAACTTGAAAAATGACCCCGGGTAAAATAGCTGCTGTGAAAATAGCCTCAATTTAAATAAGTGAAACTATACTTATGCTTTCTCAAATAAAATGTAAATTCTAGATCCTTAAAAAAATACAAACACGGTTATTTGCGATAATGAAAACAGAAATATTTTCATTTTTCTTTATTATGGTATTATGAAGAAAATGTACATTGAAGGATAATAAAGCTGGCACAAAACATAGGCGTGTGTTTTAAAATCCACTTGTAAAGTTGGGGGTACATTATTCTTTGTAGTTTGATGTTATTCTTCAGATAGTATTTTTATTTGAATTAAAATTGATTTTACCTGATTTTAACCAATTGGTGACTATGTCTCAAACTGGTCTGAACTGATTCAGACTGCAAACAATGTGAATGGGGCATTTGATTACAAGTCACCTCTTTATAGATTGGGTTGATACAAAACATTATTTAAAGGATAAGTCAAGCACTTCAAGTATTACCCACCTTAAATGAGTGATTGAAAGAGTGAATGATTGAATGAATGAATTAATGATTATATATTTAAAGCAACAACTTCCTGAGTTTCACATTGCTGAGATTAGATTTTGACAAACATACTTTTGGATGGGAAAGATTGAAAAAATATATGAACACACAATATGCAATAACAAGTTCTACCTGACATATCATGTGGGGCATCCTTCTCCCCCACCCCCTGGCCAGCTGCTGCACTCATCTTTGTGCCCCACTTCCAGCCCTATCTGACTCCTCTCTATACCCAGATATATCCAGATGTGGGTGATTTGCAACGTGTTTGCCACCCGTCCCTTCTGCCTGGTTCAGGTTGCAGATGCTCCAGCTTCCCCCCCCCTATTGTCCTCATCGTCCTACAAGCTGAACGCCACGTCCACCCTCATTCCAGATGCCCCACTTATTTGAGTGCCACACTCTTGGATAATGATGCCCTCTGATCATTGTTCTTGATTCATATACTTGGCATTACCGCATAGATATCGGGCATGATGTAATTTTGTATGTCATTGTGAGTCCTGTGCTTATGGGCTTTGCAATGAGGGGTTGTCGAGTTGTGATGGTCATCACGTTCCACATCTGCTGAGCTTCAAGAGTTTTGAGGCATTAAATCTGATCACCTTAACTCTCTCTTAACTAAAGTGTTTCACTGAATACACATATATTACAGGGCCTTGGGCAGTGGCCCTCTAGTTATGATTAAGTTGCTTAACTCATAAGAAGAACACTTTTAGGGTGGCTTATATATTTGCCCCCCCGGACGAAATCTCACCAAACTTTGCCAGAAAGTATATGGCCCCCTCGATATGATTCTGCAATGTTTGCTGAGGTTTCGTCAACGGGGAGTAAAGTTATAAGGGTGGTCCCAAACCTTAAAAAATCCTAATAAACACAATGGAAACACAGTTTTGCTTGTGCCTACATCCCTAACCACTGGACGGATTTGTACCAGAGTTGCGGGAGGAGCGGTGGCTTGGTCCTGAAAGCGTATTTTAGCAAATGTGGTGAAAATCTGTCCAGTAGCTTTTTGAAAAAACGGCCAAAAAGTAGAAAAATAAATAGTGATAACTGGGTCCGGTCCGCTGACTTGTTTCCTGATTCGGAGTCCACAGATATCAGAGAGCAGCGTGACATTTGCGTGCATCATATGTTCCCTCTATTTGGTCAATTAAAAATGTGAGCTACGTCAAAATGTTTGAAACGGGCGCCATATTGGATTCACAAACAGCCCCCGTAGTCCAGGGACATTGTGCTGAAAACATATTAAAAAACACAACATGGCACTTGTCAAACAAATGAAACAATCTCTGGGGAGGTGAGGTGTAATGAGGGTGGGATGGGATATGGCCATAGAAAGCCAAAATGTGGGTGTTTTTACCTCAACAAACTCTGCAAACATTGTTATTTATTACAGGGTCTTTAAAAATCAGTTTTGGATGGCTTCCAACTTTGGCCCACTCCATGAAACTGTATGAAATTTTGAAATATCATTTTAGACCTGACCCTGAATGGTTCTGCAATGTTTGGTGTTGTTTTATCAAGAGGGGCAACATTAGACGGTGTGGTCTCAATATTTTTAGATGGCTTATAACTTTGTTGCTGTTTGACAAACCTGCACAAAGGTTTGCAAAATTATTATAGACCCAGATTTGAATATTTGTGCAAAGTCTGAATGGATTTTGTCGAGTGGGGGTGAAGTTATGGAATTATTTCTTTATGTACTTTTTGACACTTTTCAAACAATAAAACATGGATGGATTTCCAGCAAACTGGTGCAAGGAGCATTTGCAGGACCCAAAAGCATGGCTGTGCAAATGAGTCTGTGTTTTATTTTTGGAAAAGTGTGACAATGTAGGTACAAAAAATAGTGATATACCTTTGGTGACTGAGGTGTAGCCTGTGGCCATAGGCAGTGGCCAGATTATCTGGACACAATCTGGCTACTGGCTATTACCATTAGGAAATGGCAATCGTGTTAAACTGGGCATGGCCACCAGGGACCACTTTTGTGGTAAAGTATTTCTAAATCGGGCTAGGTTTGAATGGGAAAATAAATTCTGCTTGTAGTTACAGCTCGAAATGCTGGACAGGATTGCAGTAAACATTTGAGAGGAGCATCAGCAAGGACCTAAAAGCATGGTTTTGCAAATCTGTCCTGTGTTTTATTGTTTCCAAAGGGTAAAAATGTAAGTATAACAAATAGTGATATAATTTTTGTGTCTGGGCAACAGGGCTGGCCTTGAGCAAGGACAAATGTGTATTCTGATTTGCTTATTGGGGTGTGTGACATGGCCGAAACCCTAGGTTTGAATGGGAAAAAATATTCTGCTTGCGGCTACATCCTGAAATGCTGGATTACAAAGTCCTGCGCGAGGAGCATCAGCAAGGACCTGAAAGCATGTTTTTGCAAATCTGCCCTGTGCTTTACTTTTTTGAAAATGGCAAAAAGTAAGTCCAACAAATATTGATATAAATTTGCTGCCTGGGCAGTAGGCCTGGCCCTCGGCAAGGACACATTTGTACTCTGATTTGCCTATTAGGGAATGTGGCATGGCCAAAGCCCATGCCCCATGGATTGTGGAGACTGGCCATGGCTGCGAACCATGAGCACTGGCCATTGGTCACTTTATGAGAGTATTGTGGACATTGAACTAGGATGCAGGGTAGATGTCGTGGATAACGGGGTGGTTTTGATGGGGCTGGGATCATGGTTGAACCTCATGCCCTAGGCAATTCTATTATGACTTGCATCCCCAGCATGAGCTACTGTTAATGACACACATCAGTATGCATTGCAAAAAATATGTATGTTAAAGGAGGTTTACAGTTCTTTCATATATGTTACAAGAGGACTTATTAATAATGTATATACAGTGATGTAACATCATGAAACATTTTAATTCATAAAAACCTATGAAATTCACAGAAGGAAACTTTGTTAAAAGGACATTATGGATGAGGTGCACTAATACAAACCTATGAAATTCAGAGAAAAAACATTGTTTAAGGGACCTTATGGTTGAGTTGCTCCAATAAAGACCCATGAAATTCAATCAAAACACTTTGTTAAAGGGATGTTATGGTTACAATTAAAAAAAAAAAATAACAGAAATATGCCAGTTATGGTAACCTAAGCAACCATAACTCATGTCACCACTGTGCACTGCTAGGACTAACACCCTGGACATCAAAGAGGACATCACAAATGTCATTGATGACATCACTGATGACATCACATATCAAATTATTTTTATGAAAAGTCCCTACAATGGCTTGTGTTTATAATGTTGGGAATAAGATGTTGGGGGTGATCGGGAGATCTATTATAAACTACTTAATGTATTAAAGAATATTCTAATCTAAAAAATACATTATTTTGGAGTGCTGTTGTTAATACAGGAACCTCATCATACATACACATAGGCCATGGCTGCAGCATGCAGCGTAGACGTACAACATGTTTAATCTAGTAATTTTGGATTGTAAAATAATTAATGCTACCTTATCAGAGTTTTGAATAATGTTAAACATGGAATAAACCCACAATGCATACAAATCAGAGGCACACACAGGGAAACTAAAGAAATAAACAACATCACCAGAAAATGTCAATAACATTAAAGTTCATCTTCATGTATAAAAATGAATTGTGTGTTTGAGGCTTGTGTATCTCTCCATATATGGCACCATAAACTGAGACTAAATCATAAGGAAAGTACTTTAAGAAAATACAACAAGGTTAACGTCTAGATATATAGCACCTTTTGCATTTTCATATTCTGATTTTCAGTGAACAAAAACACCTGGCCTAGGTGTGTCAGTGAATAAAAACAAGTGGCCTAGATATGTGATGACATCAGTGATGTCATCAATGACACATGTGATGTCATCTTTGATTGTCCTGGGTTTTAGTCTTAGCAGTGCAGAGAGGTGGTGCGAGTTATGGTTGCTTAGCTTACCATAACTGGCAAATTTCTGGGGGGGTTTCAATTTTACTTGTAACCATAACGTCCCTTTCACAACGTTTTTTTTTACTGAATTCCATAGGTTTTCATTAGTGCAACTTAACAACAACGTCCCTTTAACACGTTGGTGAACAAATAAATGGGTTTTAAAAGGTTAAAATTGGAAGGTCAGCAAGGAGCCAAATATAAAAAGGAAAACATTTACAGACATGGTTCAGATACCCAAAACATACCTGCTTTTGTATGTGTTGGTGTGGCCAGTTGTAGAATGTGTTGTAATGCAGCTGCTCCAAGAGGCAGCTGAAAATCCAAAGAAATAAAAGATGCAGAGGGAGTGAGTGTAACGGGTGAGATGCGTTAGTGGAACGCTATATGAGGCAATCTGTCTGAGATGGAGGTCAAGTGGAAGATTAATACTGAGCAATGTGTGGCACTGAATGCCATATTTTCGCTGCTGTCTTAAACGTGCTGTTTTTGCCACTGCCGTTTTCAATGATTTTTCTTTTTTATATAATTGTGTTCTGTGTTTGGGGTAAGGGATTGTGTGCTGGTGGGTTGCAGAGAGAAGTGTTTAGGGGTGGGTTAGATGGGGGTTTGCTTCACAAAAAAAAATAAACGGGGAATGTCGCAGCTGCAAAACCCGTGGCTCCGTATGGCAAAATCTGTCCACCCATGGCAGAGGTGAAAGAGCTAAACGTTTTGCCTCCATGGAGAGTGTGAAGAAAAGGGAAGAAAGGAACTAATTGAGTGAACATTGAGGAGTGACCAACTCAACTCTGTATTTTCATCCAACGCAACATTTTTTCAGAGTTTCAAATATAATGGAAATTTGCGAGAGGCCAACTATTAATTTGAAACTGGAAAAAAAACAACATTACAGTTACATCCAACTGTAAATGTTGAAAGATCTATTTTGAGATATCTCAGAAGGGTGCGCAATACAGTATCAGCTATGTGTGGGGAGGGTGGATGCTGGGTTCATGAGAGGTCCAGAGGAGAGAGTAGACCTGCCTCAGCCAAAAGCATACTTGCCAACCCTACTGATTTAAGCAGTAGGCTACTGATTTTTAAGCGGTCCTACCGCAAACAGATTTGGGTGGCAGATCCTACTGCTTTTAACAGGGCCAAGTTATTTATGTAACTCTAAGGCAGGGTGATTGAGACCGGCCCAGGACAAAGCATGCAACACATTAGTTAGTCTGTCTGTGCGGTGGGCGGGTAACTGATTACTTTGAGTTATGGGCTCACACCAATCCACGACCCTGACAGCTACGTGACTCCGCCCTACACTCTGGCCAGGAGACGGCGTACGAGAACCACTAGTGAATGCAAGTAGGAGAGCGTACCATCAACACAAAGCATCTTCATATCAGACTGAAGAGGGTATCAGTCTCCAAGTTGTTCAGTCTTGCACTGCAGGAATAAATATGTATTGCCCAGGCTGCTGCTATAGAACAGTGGCAAACATTGTCCCCCCCCGCTCTGCGTGATTACCTTCTGTAAAGGAAGATAATTAAATTTGGTGTTAACTTACCATGCAGAATTATACATTTTAAACATTTGAATATTTTTCCATGTTGTGTTGTTTGTGTATTTTAGAATGCTCGGTGGTGCCAACCCTGTATGTTTTGTATTTTCCTGAGATGTAATTGTTATGCGAAGTATCATTTTAGAAAGTTGAGAAATCCTACATATTGTTGGTCACAGAATGTGTTGGCAGGTATGTGAAAGGGTGTACAGTCATTTTTTCGAAAACATAATGTCGAAAGACAATAATGTTGAAAAACAAATATCGAAATAAAAAGTTGAATTCTTTTTTTTTTAATTATATATTTATTTTGGGGTCCGGGAATAAAAAAAAAAGGGGTAAAATAAAAAAATAGAAAAAAGGGGGGTTGGAGGGAAACCCCCCATTTCGAAAAAAAAACGTATTGAAAAAGAAATTCGACATTTTTTTTTCGACATTTTTTTTCGAAGAAATGACTACATTTTTGTTTAAGAAAAAATGACTATGAACCATGTGAAAGCACTTCCGAGTGAAAGGTCATTGCAAGTTGACGTAGCTGTAGATGTGCATGAAGTGGACCACACATCACTGAAGGTGGCCAGGTCACACTTTTGGTTGCAAGGTCATTGGTGGAGACGGTTGTTAAGTGCAGAATCCGTTCATCAACACCAGGTGCAGCAGGTAACACAGTCATCTCTTTTTAGGGACTGCAGTGAGATCACAGGATGTGCCATCCCTGAGCAGAGGGTTTACTATAGGGGTATGTGGCACTGACAACAAACCACATATCAGACGGGGGGAACGCTTGGACTGGCCTCTTGATGGGCCCAAGGTCATCAATCAGCTTTTCACAATGCGCTCTACAATGACCCGAAATAGTGCTTTTAAGGTCCTAGTTAGAAGCTGGCCCTACTGGTTGTCACTATAGGACACAAGATCAGCATAATCAGGGTCGCCAAGAGCACAAGCTCTACTTGTGCTGAAGCTCAAGCTGCAAAAAGCCAGAGGACCGAGGACAAAGGGAGACCGTCCACAGCTTCAGTGGAAGAACTGCTTCTCTGAACATTGGCAGTGCATTGAGTCTCCACTGGGGAACGCGCCTCAACTGCACAGTCTCTCATGTTAACCAAATGATGGCAGGTATTGGTGCCCCCCTTCACCATAGAGGTGCTTCTTTGTTTTCATAAATGTAGCATCCGCATCATGTTGCTGGATTTACATTCTGATGATTGATAGCGACTTATGTCAGTGTTTACTCTCACATTGGGTACAGAACAGCTGTAAGAGGCACTGACAAGAGTCGCCAGTGCTGCATGTGAGCAGGTCATATAAGACTTTCGTTGATCATTGGCTAGACCTTGCCTAGAATCTCTAGCAGAATCCCCACCAGTGTGCCGTGTCGATCCATGCCTAGCAACTGTCTTGAATATCTGTCAAAATCGCCAGTGTGCAGTTTTGGCTCTTACCCAGCTCTTGGATCTCTGGCAGAATTCTTACCAGTGTGCAGTGTTGGCCTTGCCTTGCTCTTAAATCTGTGGCAATCCTCCCCAGAGTGCAATGCTGGCCCTTGCCTATCCTTGAATCTCTGGCAGAATCCTCAGCAGTTGTCTGTGTTAGCCCTTGCCTAACACTTGAATCTCTGGGCGAATTATCGATAGTGTGGCGTTTTGGCCCTTGCCTAGCCCTTGAATCTCTGGCACAATCCACACCAGTGTTCAGTGATGGCCTTTGCTTAGCTCTTGCCTAGCTCTTGAATCTGAGGCAGAATCCTTGCCACTGTGCAATATAGGCCCTTGAACTAGCATTCAAATCTATGGAAGAATTCTCGATAGTGTACCGTGTTGGCCCGTGTCTAGCCCTTATATCCCTGGCCAATCCTCACAAGTGTGTAGTGTTGGCCTTTGTTTAGCTCTTGAATCTCAGGTAGAATCCCCGCCAGTGTGCTTTGCTGCCCATTGCCTTCCCAGTGAATAGCTGTCAGAATCCACACCAGCGCGCACTGTTGGGCATTACCTAGCCATTGATTCTCTAGCATAATCCTACGAACTGTGCAGTGTTGGCCCTTGCCTAGCACTTGAATCACAGGCAGAATCCTTGCCAGTGTTATCTGCTGCCCCTTGCCTAACCCTTGACTATCTGGCCGAATCCTTGCCAGTGTGCAGGGTTAGCCCTTCCCTATCTTGGCAGAATCCTCAACAGTGTGCATCATTATCCTTTACCTAGACCTTGAATCTGTTGCATAATCCTCGCCAGTGTGCAGTATTGGCCCTTGCCTCCCCCTTGAATCTCTGGCAAAATCTCAAACCATTTCAGAATCTCTAGCTGATTTAAAACTGACATTTGGGGGTAAATCTTTTTCCTCTGCAGGTGCTTCCCTCTGGAAGAGCCTCCCTGCCTCCCTCCATCTTGAGCTGATCACCTTAAATTCTGGAAACTCCTCAAGACCTTAATCTTCTCTTCCTTCTTGTTTCTCCCTCTCCCTTGCTAACCCTCTCTCTATTCCTGCCTACTGCCCTCCTCCCTCACTCCCTAACTCAGCGCTGTTTGCTGACTGGTTGCCTACTGCACCTCAAGAGCCACACAGGTCTCAAGCTCCCCCGCCAGTCCTCGCACTTGGCCCAAAGCCTAAGCACTCACCCACCACCACTTCTGCACTTTTTTACACATTCCTTGAGAATGGTAACCTCTGGGATCTTAACCAGTGGTCTTGGACTGGGCAACATTGTTCCCCCCCCAACCCCCTCCCTTTCATTCCATGTCTGTCGCTTACGTTACCTAGAATGCACTGGGCATGGTCCACCAGGCTTAGTACGGTAGTTTTTTTGTTTCTGTATGTTCTTCTCCTCTACTCTCACCCCCTTTATCACCTTATCATCTTTCACACACTTGCACTATTTGAAACATTGTTGGGCGAGTACGGTAGCTTAAGGACTGTATGTTATTCTTCCTCTCCTCCCTCTTCACTCCTTCCTTTTTGTTTTAGATCTGCACTTGTAGTAAGGCTGTCAGGCCAAGTTTGCTAGTCACTTTTGCAAGATCTTTCGGAAATGTCAAGGCCTAAGAATGACTGTATTCCCCTGATCCTGTCCCGCCTTGAAGCACTTTGAAAAACTCCTGTTTTTAAGTGCTCTATAAATAAACAATTACAATTACAATCCTTGACAGTGTGTTGTGCTGTCCCTTGCCTAGCCCTTGAATATGTGTCAGAATCCTCAGCAGTGTGCACTGTTAGCCCTTCCTAAGCCCATTAATCTATGGCAGAATACTCGCAGCATGCACTGTTAGCCCTTCCTAAGCCCATTAATCTATGGCAGAATACTCGCCAGTGTGCAGCGTTGGCTCTTGCAACCTTGAATTTCTTACCTTGAATTTCCAGTGTAAGGCATGGGGGCAAATATGCATGCATTCTTTCATCGGCCCTACACGGTGAAGCAAAGTCTACTGTTATAATTAAGTCATTAGTATAGCAATAGATGTAAAATGACCACATAATAATGGTTTCACAATGTTTGCTCAATGTAAGTATACACTTTTACTATGGATGGTAATTGTAATTATATATACAGTGCTTATACATAGAGGGGGTGTTTCAAAGAGCTTCAAGGTGGGAAGGGAACAGGGGAATACAGTAACCATTATTAGGCCTTCCGGTTTCTGAATGATCTAAGATAAACACTAGCATACTAGCCCTGACAGCATTTCTGCTAGTGCAAGTGCATGAAGTGTTACAGTTGCGACTAAGCTAGGGAGGGGGGACAAAAAGATGGGGGCAGGGACAGGACAGACAAACTTACTAATCATTGTACAATTAGGTCATGCATGCGCATAGACAGAGGTGCAAGGAGGACAGGTGGGGGAGGAGCAAAACATGTTGAGTTAAGTGTAGAGAGGTTTGCCCCGCTCATGGAGCGTAAGCTGAAGTGCAGTAATGCTGAACATAGTGCAGCGGTCCAAAACAAGTGCAAACGACTGGCGGGGAAGCATGGGACCTGTAGGCTCTGGAGGTGAACCAAGCAACCAGTCAGCAAAAACTGAACAGAGATAGGGAAGATAAGGAGGAAGGAGGGTGGAGAGAAGGAGAACAGAGGTTAGCAGGGGAGAGGGAGAGAGAAGGAGGAGGAGATGAGGAAGGTCTTCAGGAGTTTCCAGAACTTAAGGTGCTCTAGCTCAAGACAGAGGGAGGCAGGGAGGTTGTTTCAGTGGGAGGCACCTGGATAGGATGAAGATCTACCCCCAAATCTCTGTTTGTGAAAACAGCTCACCCGCAGAGAGTTGGAGGAGGACAAGCGGGGGTCACTAGAGGGAGAGTATTTAGGAAGAGAGCGTTGTAGATTGTGTGGGCCCCAGCCCCAGAAAGCATTGTGGATTATGCAGAAAGTCTTGAACTTGATCCTTGCAGCCATGGGGAGCAAATGGAGGGATTTCAGTGCCAGAGAGATGCGGTCCCTGGGCTTGAGCCAAGGATAAGTCTCGAGTTCTGATCTGGATGAGTTGTAGGGGACGCATAGTAGAAGTTGGAAGATTGAGAAAGAGGCTGCTGCAATAGTCCAGCCTAGAGAGAACCAGTGCTCTCAAAGTGATGAGCCTCTGGGGGGAATTGAGAAACGGTAGAATGACTCTGAATAGGTGCAGTTGACAATGGGACTTTTTGGAGATGTCCGAGATGTGCAAAGAGAAGGAGAGAGTGGAGTTGAAGATAACCCCTGGATTGTTTGCCTCATTGGTAGGTGAGGGCGCAGGGCCAAGGGAGGCCGGACAGAGTGAAAGTGGGAAAGCGGGAGCAGGGTCCCTATGAGGATGAACTATGTCTTACTGGCACTTAGGGACAGATCGTTGGAGGCACACCAAGACGTAAGTGCGGATAGACAGTCAGGGATGAGCAAGGAGGAGGAGGAGGCCAAGGAGAGCCTGAAAGAGAGCTGTGTGTCATCCGCATAACACTGAAAGTTAGAGGTAAAGGAGAGAGAACCTGTGGGACAAGGGGGGCATGTAGATATTGAAATCCAGGGGGGATAGATTAGATCCCTGGAGGACACCACAAGCAGACATAGTGATAGAGGAGATAAAGGACCCAAGTTCCACCTGGGAGTGCCGGACAAAGAGAAAGGTGGTGAGCCACACCAGGTCCTAATCTGTGAGGACCAGGGTATCACAGAGATGGGAGATCAGGATGCAGTGGTTTATCATATCGAAATCTGAAGAGAGGTTGAGAAGAATGATGACAGAGGTAGAGTTAGAGTCAACATTTGAGAGCAGGTCATCATGGGTGTTCAGAAGAGCAGTTTCCATGCCTCTGGGTGCTCTAAAGCCAGAATGATGGTCATGGAGACAACCAACAGATTCAGTGTGGTGGGTAAATTGAGTGATAGCCACCTTCTCCAGGGGTTTTCCCAGGAAAGCGGTGATGGAGTACAGTCGATAGTTTGCCAGAATAGATGGGTCAGCAGAGACTTTTTTGAGCAGAGGGTACACAAGAGAGTTCTTGAGAGCAGAGGGGAAGACTCCAGTGGCAAAAGAGAGGTTGCAGAGGTCGGCCAAGGCGGGTGCCAGAGTATTAATATTGTCCTTGATGGTTTTGGAGAGAAGGGTTCCATATGTTTGGAAGAGAATTTTAAAGACCGGACTTGTCTAGAGACCTCCTCAGTTGTACAGGGGAGAGGGAGAAGAGAAGAGGGGAAGGGGGGCACAGGAGATGTTGGTGCAGGAGGGGGGGAGAAGAGAGGGAGGACAGGATGTCCTGAGTTTTAGTGGTGAAATGTGTGACCTGGGCTGGGCAAAGGGACTGGGTGGGTGCAGTAGAGGATGAGCCTGCCGTAGAGTCGACCAGTTCTCGCAGACTTTGAAAAGTTTGGATGTGTTGTTAGATGCCGCGGAGATTCAGGCTTGAATGTAGACTCTTTTTCTTGCAACGGATGCAGAGCCTTTATTGCTTTGAAGAAGGCGGCTGGCCAGTTTCTCTGAGGGCGCACCTGAAGATGTCCCATTTCCTTTCCGCTGCTCTGCACTTGCGTTTAAGGGCATCCAGATCAGAGTCGTACCAAGAGTTGCACTTTTTGGCAGGCTTCAGTCGGACCCTCATGACAGGGGCATAGGTTAGGGTAAGGTTAGGATAGGCATAGCCCTTTGCATAGAGACACATTATCACGGTCCTCCTGCTTAAGTTCACTGACTGGCCTCTGTTCTTCCTATATCTTTTTCCTTTTCTCTCTCTTGGGCCCTTGGTCCTTACCCCTGGGCTCTAGCCCCATCCTACCTCCAAATAGTGGAGTATGTCTTTTTTTCTGTCAATCCTGTCTGGACAATCCTGTCCTTTTTTCTGGTAGACATGCTAGCCGTATCCAACACTGAAACACAGTTGGCTGCAATAAGGGTGTTCAGACAACCATGGAATGACGTAGTCTCCACATGGCCCATAGTTACCAGGTTGTTGAAGGGTTTTACTCTCCTTAAGCCTCCAAGAGCAGTGTGTATTCCACCTTGGGACCTTCTATACTGTTAAAAGAGCTTCAGGGTCCTCCACGTAATCCTGATTGACGTCTGTGCCTTCAAGTGGCTCATGACTTAAGTAATTTCATTTAAAGGGAATCCCAACTCAAGTCCCTTTTAAAAGCAAACCAGGTATTGGCTTCCTTCCAAAAATGTGTTCCTATTTCAATCTGCAGCAGGAGGTGGACCTGCCGGTATTGAATGAGGATTAAGACAGGTATTTCCAAGATGTGAAAGGGCCATGCTGACCTAACTACATAGGACTACATACTTGTGGAAATGTGAACATCTATCTGCCACGTTTGTGGTGGGCAGGAGGGGACCTAAATCCACTGTGTCTACCCTCAGTAAGAGGATTGTTCTTGTCATTTCAACGGTCAATTGAATCACTTCCATCATCCTTGCACATGATCATTCAGGGAAGGTCTAAGGATGAGGGGAAGCCTCATGAACTGAAGACCTGAGGTTGCAAATGATCCACATCTGCTGGGGCGATCACCTGGGCAACCCTGATTACTTTATCGACCCATTAGCTTAATGCGGTAACTGACAGGTAGTCGAAGGTGGGTTAAGTCATTCTGGGATATTACATAGTCATTGTGGAAACTGTTGATGCTGGATTTTTATTTAAACACTGCATGTGCAATATTAATATTAAGTGATTTTGTCTCCTCTGCAAATGCGTAAATATTTGCCCCAGTTAAACGGCTTTCCAAATTAAGGGGTCAATGTCTTGATTACGAAGGGTAACACTAAAGCTGGTAGTCCTTGTCAATGTACCCATGTACCTCATGACCCACCATCTTGAGATCACAACTTTGATTGCCTCGCTATTCAGCATGCATGTCCTACGAGACCCAGTATATGGAGGTAAGAGGAAGGTGGGCGTTATGGAGTAAGGGTCCTTGGGCCTGTGAGAGAGAAAAGGAAAAAATGTCAGCTTCAGAAAGCCCTGGTACCGGTCAGAGAATCTTTAGAGTGAGTACTGTGACCGGGTCTATCATCCTTAGTGTAATGAGGATTACCATTTGCAATCAAGGAATTCGAGAGACATAGACATGCAAAATGTCCACACAGCCGTTTTAGTTCCTTGTGGAGGCATTCCTTTCATAACGGAGCAGGGTGGGGGGCTGTGCAATCTGCTTTCACCTCACAATTTAGCAGATCAGACAAGTGTTTCAGGAGAGGGACCCAGGGGAGTTGGCACTTCTACAAAGACTGGTTAGAAAATCAGGATATTTTTTTTTCTTTGCATGAGCAGATTTTGTGGACCCCACCTCTAAATTCTCAACTATTCCCGACCCGCAAACGTGTCATGTCGAGTCTTGATTTAAACCCGGTAGGGAAGACGAATGGGCCCATTTTCCTGGCAGGCCCTGGTATAATTAACGGTTATAGCCTGTGGAGTTCTGTGCCGTTGACTAGTCCTCTGATAATTCATGGTTATTCCTTTGCAAAATCCAGAACAAACAGAAAAAGAAGGCCAAGCCTTGAGCGCTCATGGCAGGAAACCTGAGCAAAGCCAGCGAACATGTGTTGGGCTGCTCTGGGGACAGCAAGGGAAACCGGAAACTCAAAGCAAGAACCTTTGCACTTGCTCTGTGTCCTAAGAAAAATGCCATTGGGTGGTCCCTATACACGGCAAACCGCCCCGCCCATGCACAGACGAGTGGACTTGGGAAGCCTGAGCGGTATGCCGCCGTGCGCAGGCCAGCTGGATCCTCGGCTTGAGAGGGAATTGCTCCAACGTATATCTCCTTTTTCACAATGGATGAGGTGTGAAGCGAGGCCTGTCGTATCATTGAGTCCCCTAAGGTGAATTGGCGGCTATTGCACATTTATTTGCTGCACAGTTCCCTTCAACACACATTCTGCTCTCTGGTGGCGATGGAGCAGTTTCATAATGAACAGACCGTATGTTGTCTACAGTGGCGGCTTTAGCCACGGATTCCTGCCGATGTTGGCTCAACTAAGCCACTGTGGACTGAACGAGACCGGCATTGACCATTTCCCTTAACCCCGGTGCAGTTTAAGCAGATTCTAATTGAGACGCTAGATCTTGGCACTCAACACCCTCCACCGCACCCTCCCTCTGCACCCCAGCAGGAAACAGACATTATTAACGCTGGCACGGATTAGCTTCCAACTGCAGCTCTCAGAGACGGCTGCTAGGCTGGCAGAGCGCTGCATCCAGCTCTTGGCCCCCGCTCCAGAGCAGATGTCTGGAAGTTCTTGTTTTTTTGGTTATTTTGCAACATTTCACGACCTTATGCCAGAGCTCATGTGCCAAGGTAAAGGTTGTCAGTTGGTCAAGGAAACATTATGGGCAGAAGCGGGGAGGAGTGGGTGAAGCAGAAATGGAAGGGCTTAGAAAAACAAAAGGCTCTCTCTGATTTAGGCCCTCCATTTTGCTTCGAGGACCTGGTTTTGCGCCCTTCTGTGTTCATGGGGCTTTACATCTTTGACAAAGCTCGAGTTGTCTAAAAAAAAAAAAGGTTGCAATGATGAGTGGACGAATTGGACAGATAAGTGTTCAAGGGCGAGACCATGCCTTAATGAAGAAAGGCAGCCACCCTGATGACAGTGCCACTTGAAAGTTTTGTAGTGGGTTCTCCTCGAATGGTTGTACACTTTGTATGATAAGTTCCATTTGTGTCTCTAAAATCATAGATCAGAAACAAAGAGTGAATTTGAAGGATCACAATACTAACATTTCAATTTTATATTTCAATTCATGCTAGTTATTGCAAGCTTCTAAGCACTGTAATGATAGGTGCTGTTACCATCCAATATAAAAATACAGGGCACCCACTGTTGGACTTAGAACATGTAAGCTAAAGGTCGTGCACAGATTTCTTTGAACAAGCACTTAACACTATGGGAACTCTGAAGTGACTGTCTTTGGCTCGGGTTTCTTTGTTAAACTACATGACACACTTTTTGAAAATTGCGACAACAAAAAACTATGAAAGGTCTGGCAGAGACGACACCTATATGTTTAGTCAATGGGCCTCATTACACGGTAGGCGGTAACCATGGCGCTATTAGCGCCATGGTTGCCGCCGGTACCGTACCAAGTCCGCCTTGGTGGATGGCGGAATTACCGCCCTACTCCAAGGTGAGCGGGGGCGGTAATTCCCCAATCCCCATTTACCCTTCCCCATTCCCATTTTTGCCCCATAGGGCATAATGGGAATGGGGAAGGTGCTAATTACGGTACCGCAAATTGCGGTACCGTAATTAGCTCTGAGGTCCCTTTGCGGGTCCCGTCCTTAATGCCTGGAAAAACCAGGCGTTAAGGGAGGACCCGCAAAGGGACCTCGTAGTAAGGCGGTAAGGGTTTACCGGTACCGGTTCCCTTACCGGTACCGGTAAACCCTTACCGCCTACCGTGTAATGAGGCCCAATGTATTTGTTTGGCTCTTACCTTTCAAAACTAATAATATAACATTTGTATATAGTGTGTCATGCAATATTCTGCTCGAGTCTGTGTGTGTAATAATAGGAGGCTTTACCCAAATTACTGGTACTAGATTTAGTGATCATTGAAGAATGAAGGGTTGAGTCAGCCAGGATAGGATTAGACCTGGCGAAGCCTATTGTCTGAGAGTTATCCACCAGGGAATCGAAGGCCACATATGTCACTTCTTTAACTGACTTAGCAAAGGACTTATGTGGTCATAACATGTTGAAGGCATTACAGTATATTATATCTGCAAGAACATTTTTCTTTTTTTATAACAAGTTGTGCTTTTCGTTTGGCTAGCACAATCACTTTTGGCTATAATGTGACATTTAATCAAATCGAATTGTTTATTCAGAATTGTTACTTGAAACGTTTTTACAAGTTTGTCATCACCTTTGTACGTTTTTTAAGGATCATTTGTTGTTTAATTCTAAACGGGGATAGGGAGAACAAGCAAGGTCTGCCTTTGGAAAAACAAAGGGGCCGATTCATGGAACAAACGTGCGCCGAAAATCCATGCGCAAGCAGGCACAAGGGAGCGCAAGCGTGAGAAACGCAGCGCACGCGTGCGATTCAAGGAAGACGCTGCGCGTGTTTCCCGCTGTCCGTGCGCCCAATCCAGCCATGGCGCACGCAGGCATACACGGCGTGCGCTACGCGCACAGCAAAAGCGCACATAGCGCGGCGCACACAACCAAAGTGGGCGGAACAGTGGGTGTAACACGTGGAATGGGGAACAACGCGTGAAAAAGAAGGCCTAACTGGGGAAGTACTGCAGGGAACTACACGGAACGCCCACACGCACGCGAACAACCCGTATTCAACAACAAAACAAAAGTGCGCGCAAACAACAAACACGTATATACAGCTACGATGAATGCCCCATTTGTCGTAGCACTGATCGTGGGACACCGCAGGAGGAGGAGAGTAGCCAGGGCACGCATTTCCGCACCACGGACAAGCCTTTTTGGGATGCCTGACGACCAGGTCTATGGCAGGTATAGGTTTCCACCCCATATCATCCTAGACCTGGTCAGGGAGTGGGAAGTTGACCTTACATCCCCCACCCTTTTCTCCCAAGCATTGAGCCCCTTGGAGAAGCTGCTCAATGTCCTGCATTTTTTTGCCACTGGATCATTTCAGCGGACTACTGCCATAGTGGGGGGGGTCTCACAGGCCACGCAGTCACGCTGCCTACACCAGGTACTGGCAATCATGACAGCGCGCCCCTCAGTCCGCAGGCACATATACATGCCCAGAACACCCGCAGAAAGGCAGGCCGTTGTCCTGGATTTTTTCAGGGTGGCACACTTCCCCAAAGTGCTCGGTGCCATAGATTGCACCCATGTGGCCCTACGTCCCCCTAGGGCCACTGAGCACATCTACCGAAACCGCAAGCACTGGCATTCCATCAATGTACAGGTGGTATGCGATGCACAGGGAATCATCACCTCTGTCTATGCAAACTACCCTGGCTCCACCCATGACAGTTTCATATACAGAATGTCCGCCCTGAGCCGGGCCCTGGAAGCTGGGCAGCATGGCGACACATGGCTCCTAGGTGAGTACAAATGCCCTTGCACATGCATGCAAGTCACACACAGACAAATACCCAAACCCTAAGAATCTCAACTATTATCACCTCCCCAGGGGACAGTGCCTACCCTCTGAGCAACCACATGATGATGCCAATCCGGAACCCCACCACCCCACCCCAGGTAAGATACAACGCGGCCCATATTGCAACCAGGGCCATAGTGGAGCGCACATTCGGAGTGCTCAAGTCACGTTTCCGCTCCCTTGACCGCTCTGGCGGGCAACTACTCTATGCACCACCAGTAGTGTGCAGGATCATTGTGGCAGCATGTGTCCTGCACAATGTTGCAACACGGCAGGGCGTCCCGGTGGACATGGTGGTGCCCCCACATCCCCAACCACAGGCACAGGCGCTGCCCTTGGGAGGGGACAGGGCACGTGGCGAGGAAGCCCGGACCCAGCTTGTGGCCACATTTTTCACCTAAACTCCCACCCCTGCGGAGTGCACACAGGCCTGGCACATACCAGGTGACAATCGATGATGACAAAGAGACAGTCAACTGTCACAACCCTACCACCCTGAGATAGTTGCCATGGAAGTGCCACATCGTCTGCATCCCTAGCTACTTAAACACAAGCAATCCTGTGTGACCAAAAGGCACACATATGACATATGACATGATATAGCCTATACACAAGTATTTCAAGGTGCGATGAGGCAGGGAGGGGGGAACAAGGGAAGACAGACAACGGTACAACTAGGCCAGGTGTCATTTAGATTGTGCAAGTGCAGGGGTAGGGGGAAGGGAAAGGTGCAAGGGGAAGGGGAGGAGGGGGAGTGCAGTACAGGGGAAGTAGACCAAAAAACAAATACATAGGTCAGCTGGTGGCAACTGCAAAGGTAAGTGCAGACAAGTGCTGGGAAGGGGGGGCTGTAGGGATATAGAGACAGTACCGCAGTGCAGGGGTTGCCAGGGAGCCAGTGCAAGTGGAGAGTGGCTGGGCCAGGGACCGAGGTCGGTGAGAGTGGCCCAGTTGCAGATCCAGTGCAGTTCCAGTGAAGAATTCCACAAGGGAGAGGCAGAGAGAAAGCAGAAACAAAGAGGAAGGTCTTGAGGTCCTTCCCAAACCGGAGATGGTTCCCCTCAAGTTCAAGTGTGGCAGGAAGGCTGTTCCAGAGGGAGGGCCCTGCCGCGGAGAGAGATCTACCCCCAGCTAATTGCTCTGAGAAGCGGATGACCCATGTGCATCACACACACCTGCAAAACAGGCCATGGCCATCACTATTATGTCACTCAAACCCTCCCAAACCACAACATGACATGGCAAGCAATACCCATACACCAACACAGTAACAATAAGGTACACATTGCCATGTCCAAAATGTACAGTGGCATCAGACAATGATGCCTGACCAGGAATCAGATGAAATGACAGACCAACAACCTCCCACCCAAAATAAGTCATTTCCAAATGCATTACAAGAGTTGTTGTCATGATCTCTGCTTCCAAAAGGTCAGGGTTTTCCCAACTCCCTTGGAAGCAGATCCATAACCCAGGTTCCGAGTGCCAACCAGTCCCAATTGGGACCTTTTGGACCCAGACCTGGCGCCAGTGGCACCAGGCTCATAAATATGCCCAGTCCCAGCGCTGGAAGCGCTGGGCTCATAATGCTTGGGTGGACTTACCTGCAGCAGACCATGCTGCTTACTTGCCTGCCAGTTGAGCCTCTGATCCTCTTCTGTTTGGAACTACTTTTCCTGTTGGGTGGGTCAGGAGCCACTCCCTAGGTTCAGAACACTGGAACTCTTCTGGAAAGCAGGAACTCTTTTCTTACCTAGGCGTGGCTGTGGAAGGAGACACCTAAGCACTACAGGAGGCTATTTAAACCACACCCGATGGATGAATCTTGCTTTGCGTTATTCTGCATCCTCTGCAGCAGAACGCTCATCGTGTCTTCTGCATCTGATCCTGGGCCTAAGGAAAAAGGCTTACCATCCTGAATCCACTCTTCAGCAACACCTATAAAGACAAGAAAGAACAGGTTAGCATTACGGTCTTCAGTGACAGCTCTTCACTTACCTGGTCCATCGGCTGTCACCAACGCCTCGCGCTGCATTCCGACATCTGAAAGACAAAGGCTTACCTACTCTTCGTGCGCTCCGGAGGTCTTCACACTGCATTCCGGCATCTGAAAGACAAAAGCTTACCAACTCTTTGCACGCTCCGGAGGCCTTCGGCGCTGCATCCCGCATCTGAAAGACAAAACAAGGTGCGTTTAAAGACATTGGGGAACTTTAATACTCACGTGCCATTACTCCTTTCCACATCTAACCCAGTGGGTATTCCGGCACCCTGCAGCCCCTCCGAACTTGTACCTGCAAAATAAAACGACAGTTAGAGTGCATCGTGAAGCAGGCAACAAGAGCTTACTTACGTGCTTCCAGGCGCTTCTATTCATCACACGGGCTCCATCTTCAACTCACTTCAGCCCGTCATCCACCATCGCCGGAACCCTGCAAAATAAGAGACATCATTACTAAAGACTTTAAAGACATTAGAATTACTCGAAACTTACTGTTCGTGCAGTAAATGACGGACAGCAGTCCTCTGAAGTCAAGAGGCCTGCTCCACTTATCCAGTGAAGAAACTGGTTACAGCACCCTGCCCCGAGGCAGATGGAGAGCACGGCGTTCACTTACCTAAGGTGAGAGCGTTAACCTTCGGGGTTCTACAGGAGAAGAGAAAGGGAAGAAGAGAGAGACATTCAATAACCCAGTTCATTAATCCCATATTTTCTATCTGCAGACATCTTACCCTTCGAGTCAGACATACAGTGCAGAGAGGTCCAGCCCAAAGAGCCAGCCGTGTGTTACACATCACCTTTGAAGATACGGTATACGCCCAGTCAAGACCGGCGCCTCTACGGGAATCAGGTGAGCGTTACAGTTGTAGACGTAACATAACAATGAATGCCTGTCTACATGCACATTGTGCATTGCAAAATCAACACTGCAGCTTCTGTGTGCTGTGTCCTACTCCTGCAGCACACTGCTCAGCGCACAGCACAGTGAACAGCCATTGTGTGTGATGCACACCCTGAGCATCACATCTAAGCGACAGACCACATCAAAAAGCAAATTAGGCATGTACAGGATCCATAATTGGTCACAGAACATGTGCTGCAGGGACACAGTGGCCACCAGAAGGAAAACAGTGTACACGTGGATATGCAAGGGTGGGAGTACATGTAGTGCATCAGAGTGCTAGTGTGTGGGTCTGCAAGGACATGCACTCAACATATGCATGTGCACTCAAGTGACCATCAGTGTTCTCTACACATCACATGTGAACATTCACCATGTGTACACCCCAGCATGTCAAACCACATCTATCCCCTCGCACCTGAAAGGTAAACACAACACATGAACAGGCATTGATTAGCAGAACACAACATGTACATAGGGTACCACCATTACAATGTCAGAGTTCCCATCACACTGCAGGGCAAGGCAACTATCAACAACAACCCCCCCTCCCTCACAAATGACCATGACCCACTGAACAACTGCACCTGGGTCATGGAGCCTTCAACCCTCAATTCCACCTGGCCACAGGATCACCTTTACCCTTTGTCACCATCTCCCACCTTGTGTGTAAAAAGGTGCCTGCTCCCTCAGAATCCACACTCATTTCCAAAATCACAAAATCCAAGGCATAAAAACGAACCGGAACACCTTCCAGTAGATGACTTGACGTAGCAGTACCTCACAAAGGCCAAGTACTACCACAATGATGCAACAACCAAGGTAGCACAGTAAAACAATGTCACAACAGGATGTGAACCATGTGTGGTACATTACATAGGATGATGCACCATGAACGGATGTGTATTGTCACAGGTCCCGTGTACAGGCGCGGGAGTGTCACGAAACAACTACCCCCACTGTGTCCCGGGTGCCTGCAAGGTCAAACTCACACAGGCCCCTGAGACCCTGGTGGGGAAGGAGGTTCAGGGATATGCAGTCGGGACAGGTGTTGGCACACTGGATAACTGGAATGAGTGGCAGGAGAGGGGAGGAGGAATGACACATGAAAGTAGGGAATGCACGAAAATGTACTACCTGCATGAACACATACACAATCCAAACAAACTTGGACATCATTGTCATGGCCTTCTGTAGTCCAGGCTTAGGAGTGGTACGAACCAACCACCCCCTCTAGGGTTTTGGCGCCTGCAAGTTCGGGGCTTACAGAGGCATCCGCAACCGCAGCGGGGAAAGAGGGTTAGGGAACGTTGCTTGGATAGGTACGGGAAGCAGGGACACCGGGTAGAGGGTACAGGGTTCAAAATTGCGTAGGATTCCGGGTGATTAGGGGGAAAAAACATACCAAATTGAATCACACATACATCCATGCATTAGTGCACCCCCCAGCAAGCCTATGCAGAGCAGTTTGAAAGAAAAACAACAAGACACTTAGCTCTGGTTTTGAGTGCTGGCCTCCTGCCTGCGCACTCTCAGGTCCGGTTACAGGAGCACTGCAATGCTGCAAAGAGAGCCACAGTCAACAACCTGTACGTGCCAATTACACAAAAACACCCCACCAAACATGCCCCATAGCAACAAACTACTCTACAAACAGACAATCTGGTGTAGATGCTTCGTACCCATATATAAAATTACCCCTGTGACGGGTCATACACAGTCAATGCAGTAAGTCAGCCGCCGGTGGGTGCGTGGCAAATGGAACACCAATGTGTCACAATTCACACAACATGCAATGTTCCCTGGGTAAGCAGACAGACCCATATAGCAAGCCATGACTTCAGAGCAAGTTGCGTACCACCATGACCGAAACAAAGTTGGCAGTGCATGTATCAAAATGTACATGAAATGAAATGCACTGCACCTAGTATGTCCCTTGCTGTATGTCCCTGTGAGCTGCCCCTTTCCATGTCTCGGAAGGCTGCATGGTGATACAAGTGCCTCAATGGACCTTGGTGTACCGGAGGGTATGTGCCACTGCCCCTGCAGGTGTCCCAGACAACCTTACAATCAACAGCCATCAGCCCACCAACACATCTGAGCTGCATTGTGTGCTTCAACACCAATATTCGTCCAAGCTCACCCTCAGTGCTGTGACTAAGCCTGCATGTGCAACTCGCCTGGTGCAAGCTTTGCTGTGTTGTGGCCCCCCTGTGCTGCTCACCTTGCCTGGAGTTCCTTGGAACATGTCAGCAGTTCTAGGAAGTAGGTCTGCAATCCCTGTGCCTCTGCTTGTGCACACATGTGCATGTGGGCACCAACAAACGTGTCCAGAATTCAGACGTCCAATGGGCCATGTCTGCTGGAAAAGGTGCTCTGGAGGCTCATCCCCCTGCAGAAAGGGCATGAAACACATGATTAATGCTTCAAAGTCATCTGTGTGTGTCTCTTCAGGCATCCCATTACTTGACCATGTCAGAGAGTCACATCATAAATCGCACCATCAGTCCGTCTTTCACATCCAAAGTGTGGAACACTATCTACAGCATGAATTGCAACAAGCACGTGTACAGTAAAGATAAGAAACATACTACACAATGCATAGCAATTAATGTACACATTAATCATGAAACACCCCATCTAGCAAAAGCTGAACAGTGGACAATAACACCAAAATCATCCCCACTAGGGGTGTAAACACAAGTCACACAGCACCAGACATGCCAGAGATATGACAGTCCAAAGCCCTTGTGTAAATGTTTGTGACAACGAACCATCCTTGCGAGCCCATGGATAAGGGAGGCAGGAGTGGCATATGTGAGTCAAGGACCCCAAGCAGCAAACACATACACAAGACAAGCCTGAAGGGCCCAGCTGGAACAGACAGTGGATGCCTTCAAAAGCCACAAAGCACCGTACCGTCACATGAAAGCACAATAGACAACCAATTTTAAACTATATTAACTATTAACTAATTACACTAACTATGGACAACCTACATTACCTAATTAAACTAACTATCAAACAGAAACTTAACTAACTAAACTAAAAGAAAAATCAAAAATGGCCACATACGAACCGGGGGGAGGGGAGGCACGGAGGAGGGGGGAGGTACAGGGTGCTGCTCAACATCCACATGCGATGATGCTGAGCCAAAAAAAAAAACTCCATGGGTTCAACGCCTGCACAGCCCGACCTATGTGGGAGATAGATGGTCGTCCGAGTCTGGCTCATCCTGTAAAGGAGGACGTGGCATAGTAGCCTGGCCATGCCTAGCCACAGCTTGCCCCTCTTCGGCAGCAAGTATGCCGGACGGGTGAGCCTGGTTCTGTGTGGCGATGTGACGTAGGTCTGCATGCAGAACCTCACGCGATACACGTGCTTCCTCTTGCAAGGTAGCACGTGTAACACGGAGTTCCTCCTGCAAGGCCTGGCTGGACAACCGCTGCACCTCGCGGCAAGCCTGTAGC